>NC_136945.1:9200741-9305741 GCF_949987615.1 Pollachius pollachius | reverse complement strand
CGAAAGAAACCACTTCAAACAGCCAGCGCCATCAAAGGCCTCGTCGTCGACTAGCAGGCCAGCCAGCCAGCCCGTCCGCAAGCCTTCTGCTTCGACTTAAAATTACTCTGGTCTCAGTCGCGGGGCTGCTTTCCTCTTCTGATACACATCAAAGATCCAGTTAAGCTGCAAGTTTTGCTTTTTAAACGTCTTTTTCTCCTCTGCTCGACGGTTTTACTGAGCGGCATTCGGCAAACTGAGGTTTCCCCCCCCGTCTTAGCCTTTGTTTCTTCCTTCTTCTCCTTCCTCCCACTCCCTCCATCTCATTCTCTCCCTCACTCTCTCCCCATCATGCGCTCCCCCAATACTTGGCCCGTGTTGGTACTGAAACACACACACACACACACACACACGCACGCGCGCGTGTGTGTGTGCACTCTATTTCTCACCGCTGTGGTTGTGCTGCATTGGCACTTTTCCTCCCTCACTTTAATTAGTTGATGTTTCAAGGCGTTGGCCTGTACTTCACATGACACACATGCAAACACACACGCCAACACATGCGCAAAGGAGAGTGTATGTGTGCAACACAAACACACACACACACACACACACACACACACTGTGAACAGCGAACATAGATCAATGTGTGTGTGTTGTGGCTCTCTGACTGCCTATGAGAGTGTGTCTATATAAGTATGTCTGCATTTTTTTGTAGGAATGTGTTGGTGTGTTTGTGTGTATAAACATGTACATATATCTGCACGTATGACTTAATGTGTCTGTGCCTATTCACTTGGACTATGCCTGTGCATGTGCAAGTGCTCATGGGTAAATCTCCCAACGGTGATTGAGAGACATGCAGACGAGGAGGTGGGACAGAAGGAGGAAGTGGACGATGTGTGTGACTGAGGGGTAGGCCGGGAAAGGGGGGAGGAGGAGATTATATGAGACACCGAGAGGGATGGACAGTGTGAGGCAAATAGAGATGATGACAGTCTGGAAAGGCATCCTTCTTGTTGTTTCATGCTTGCTTTTTACATGCCACATGTAGTTGTTAAAGTCGTCTGGCTGCATCATCTTCTGGGTGGGATGTCATATCTAAGTGTCATGCCAACATGTACCAGAGGGGGGCGCCCCCATCTGTTTACACAAAGGAAAGTGAGCAAACCTCCTAGGCATCGTTTTCTTCACTGTAATGTAGGCCAAAAGCAATTGTTGCAGTGTAAAGTTATGTTAATTTCATATATATATATATATATATATATATATTAGATACGTAGATTAAATGGAATTAAAAATGTACTCATTTTTTTATTAATATTAAGCCAAAAATAAATAATGATAAGCCATAACAATAAGGGTACATTAATAAACCATTAATAAACAATATATTAACATTAGGGCAGAAGTAAGCATTAACTAACAGTTTACTTATTGGGTTCATGTTAACTAAGGTAATGGTGTTCATGTAAACTGAGGTATAAATGTAGTATTCAATAGGGTTAGGGTGAACCCTTTCCACCTTAACCCTAACACTAACCCCCTTGCCCTATCCCCTATGCTAATACTTTATAATGATGCTTATTATAGCACTGGATTATGTTAAATAATGGTCAATTAATATCCCCTTATTGTACATTTTAACCAAAACTAAGAATAATACATAAAATGACATCATATAATTAAATGTATCATGTACTTTTCATAATCTGTAAATATTTATATTGATTAAATGTCATTCAACTGTGACTATATAAATCAATATAAACGTTTAGCTCGCTCCATCACCGTCTAACACACTTTCACGCAAGGAGAACCACGGAGCTTGCACCTCACTGTACCGGCGGTGAGGGTTGTCAGGCTCACAACCACTAAAGAAATTAAAACCCTGTGCAGATGTGGAAAGCACATCTGCACTATACCCGACATATTTGTAGCGCCCTTAAAACAAATCACCCGTGGAACGCAACAAAAAGCGTCAAGTCATGTAGAACCAGCCAACCCCGAGCCCACATTATATAGCTGTTAAGCTCAAAGAGAACTTTTATTTCAAGCATATCCCCCATTAAAAAAAGAAAAGTACTTTTGTCTTCCTGATGAGAGTGTTTTAATATTCAAAAGGAGCCACTATGCTGTGGTTTCTTGCGCCAATGTACAAAATAAGGAGCCACATCAAAAAGCCCAAGTCAGTTCCCCCAGCATTCTCACGTCAGGAAATAAAATAGAGAAAAGAGAGGAAAAACAAAATTTGGGAGGGGGGGTATTTATAGAGTGGTGTGAGAGAGTCTGCAATGACAGGCGTCTAATAAAGTGGAGTTTTGGGTTTTGATTCACGGTGCGGTTGAGCCCACGAGTCCCTTTGTGACTGTGCATTCCTCCACAGCCCCAAGCCCTCGCCAACTACACGGAAACCTCATGTCAGGGAACAGCCAGGCCAGGGTACAGTCCCTGGGGTACCGGTCCCTTGGTGTAGGGTACCGGCCCCTTGGTGTAGGGTACCGGTCCCTTGGTGTAGGGTACCGGCCTCTTGGTGTAGGGTACCGGTCCCTTGGTGTAGGGTACCGGCCTCTTGGTGTAGGGTACCGGCCCCTTGGTGTAGGGTACCGGCCTCTTGGTGTAGGGTGCCGGCCTCTTGGTGTAGGGTACGGCCCCTTGGTGTAGGGTACCGGCCCCTTGGTGTAGGGTACCGGCCCCTTGGTGTAGGGTACCGGCCCCTTGGTGTAGGGTACCGGCCACTGGGGTACAGGCCACTGGATGTAGGGTACAGTCCCTTGGTACAGGCCCCGAGGTGTAGGGTACAGTCCCTGGGGTACAGGCCACGGGATGTAGGGTACAGTCCCTGGTGAACTGGCCACTGGATGTAGGGTACAGTCCCTGGGTAAAGGCCCCGGGGTGTAGGGTACAGTCCCTGGGTACAGGCCCCGGGGTGTAGGGTACAGTCCCTGGTGAACTGGCCACTTGGCAGGCCCGTTCACCAGGGACTGTGCAGGGGGCTGAGTGCATTCTGCAGGATGTGCTCCCTTAAAGCTAATGCAAACTCTCAGCAATATCTTATTAACTTATCTCACACACACACACACACACACACACACACACACACACACACACACACACACACACACACACACACACACACACACACACACACACACACACACACACAAACACTCATACCGACTCTTGTTTCTTACACCATGATGTGTGTTGTGGGTTTACCCACAACACACATCATGGTGTAAGAAACTATGCTAAGTCATAAAGTGTCAAATATATTTGCTTGCAAACTTTAAAATATTGAAATCTGTGCACCAACTGTCAGTATCAACAAGTTCTTCAGAAACCCAGCAGCAGCTTGCGGCAGTGCAGCGTCGCACAGCGTTATCTCGAGCCGCGTGTCTCTAGCCGTAGCCTAGCTGTTAACCAGGAAGTGGACGGTAGGAAGAAGGGGAAGGCAGTGGACGACATAGGGTGACGGCACTCATCTCCGCTCGCACCTCCTTTATGCAAAGGGGAAGGAACTGATGCCGCAAGATCTCTCTCACGCTCGTTTTAGACACCTATGGAAACACACTGTGCGCACCGGAGGGGAAGGAAACAAAATGTACAGCTCTTTACACGATCACGTTGACGGTTGAGGTGTTTTTCTGCCTCGACATTGAATCACGTGGGTCATGTGAGCCGCTTTCTAAACACGCCTGTTACCATAGGAAAACACAGATGACGAGCGTCCACCTTTGTGTCTGTGGTTGTGTACTTCTGTGTCTTTGTGTTGCAATTAATTGACGTAATATCACTTCCTCTCTTTAGGAATGAGGTCAGTGTGTTTTCTTGACGTAAATCGAAGGTCAACAGTTTAAACGTACATGGTTAAATCGTTGCATACATAGTATGCAGAGGGTCACCGTGCTTGGGCTATTGTTGTGTGTTTCCTTGAAGTCGCTAACCAGCTCGGATCAGCAGATGTACTTTACCAAAGGGCTTTCAGTGACATGAAAAGCAGTGGCCAATTTGGGAGCCCATTCTAAGGACAGTGTTTTCAGATGTGGAAGCCCTGACACACATACTCAGTAACACAGTTTGTTAAGAGCAGGGCTCTTCAAATGTTTGCCTTGGGCCATGGAGGCTACTGTGAGGATGTCTCTATGGGACAGTGACTTGCAAGCAGCAGTCGCACTAATAGGGCGAGTGGTTTGAAAGTCAATATGTTTTATCAATGAAGGGCTGTTTGGACTGGAGCTGTGAGCTTTGTCTCCAAAAAAAATAAATAAAATGCCAACAAACACACACACACACACACACACACGCATATACATGTCAGATGCACACATACACATACACACATACGCACACACCCACACACTATCTCTCTCTTTTTTTCTTTCTCTCATTCCTTCACACTCAAGAAAGCACTCGTACACACACACACACACACTGTTGATTGATATCCTTTTACGAGCATGTGTGATTCTTTCATCAAGCGTGCTACTCTGTGACCTTTAACTAGTTTATGGAATATGTTTTGTTCCAGCTTTTGTTTATTTTATTCATGTCTTGTCTGCCCACCCTTCACAGTTATACATCTGTACATATTAGATGCCCCCAATGCCCTGTGTGTGTGTGTGTGTGTGTGTGTGTGTGTGTGTGTGTGTGTGTGTGTGTGTGTGTGTGTGTGTGTGTGTGTGTCTTAGAGAGGGAGAGAGACTCTGTGGGTGTGTGTGTTGCTCACACCATGCTGCAAGCTCTCGAGAGCTGCTGTGGGAAATTCCCCCCACCGTTGCTTTTTTACATATGTGGTAGGATCTGTTTGACACACAGAATCCTCTCTAATGCTCCTTTCATCCATTCTAATATCTCTGAGTATTTCACATTCAGTTCTTTCCATCTCATCCCCTCCAATGTCTCTTTCCATGATAAAAGCAAGTAAGCAGATTCTCTCACCTTTTTTTCTTGCCTGTGTTTCTGGAGGTTTTTCTTTGACTGATATCACAGCAACTAACCAAGCTGTCATATACAGGTATGATCAGGCAGGTCTCACCCAGTAATGCTCCCTTAACATGTACAACACGCCTTACGACCATGGCCATGTGTGAGTTGCTTGTTGAAGCTAATAGTTATGGTCATGTATCCATAATGGCAAACAGCAGACAAAATGCAATAATATCCTTGTTTGAATAGATGCAGACTCAAACAGAACCTATAGACTCCTCTGCCTGACTCCCTCATGTCGATTCACTCAATGGTTTGGTTTTTCACCATCGACGGATGAGAATGTTGGAGCGCTGGCACTCAGCTATGTCATCACACTGCAACAAACATTGTGTTCAGATGTATGTACGCTCCTTTGGTGTTTCTATGAGGTCATCTACAGTCAGCGTGTTAGGACACTTACGCCATATCAGTTATTATCAACACCACCACATAAAATACTTTTTCTGTGAAGTTTTTCCACATCAGTGCTTCCGTCACAAGTGTGGATAGGTGAAGGTGGCATTTTGAAAAGTGTTGCTTGCTTAACCAGCTGTTTCAAATTCAGCAGTGCATTGACTATTAAAGGTCAAACATGTTCAAAGGTGTCGCAAGGGACTGCATAACGCATTCGCTTGGAATGTGAAACTCTACAGTGAGAGCAGATGGAACGATATTGATAATATTGTTGTTTTTTTGGAGTTGTCATCGGGGTAGCTGCCCGCTTTTCAGTGTAGCTCGCGAACAGAGCGGGAAACAGAGACGACCCTGCCTCTGAGAGAAGGAGAGTTTGCGTCGCACATGAGACGAGAAACATTAAGTGGGCGTCATCCAACGTGTGGTGGCTTTTGACTCATTCTACAAAAGTGAGAAGGACGCTTTTTTTTAACGTGTTCACACAATACGAAGTTTTTGTTTATTTTTATATATCGAGGGCACACCAGATTTTTGGTGTTAATTGAAAGAATTAGTTTTCAGAGAAGATGCAGATGCATATGGATGTCTGGACTGAGGAGCTGAGATAGGTATAGTAAAACAACTGAATGCTTATGGGGTAGATATGTGTCATGTCTGTGTGTGTGGAGGTCTCTCATAGCTCTAATGTGGTGATTTAGTCTTTACCATCACAACAAGTCTCTCAATCTTATGAAACTATGACAAACGCTGAGAAGAACAAAAGATTTCATAAGTACATGATGCAATTACGTCAATTATATAGTGCAGTTATTTCCCTTAATGTAACATAGTGTGCCTTTAATGTAGCTTAGTTATTTAGTTGAACGTAACAATTATTTTCTGGGTCAAAAATAATCAAAACAAAGGATAACATTTTTTGAAAAACATTGAAGTGATATGTAGTATAAATAAAAGGTTGTTATTGTTTTTGTAGTGGTTTGTGCTCCAAAAGAAACCATACAAAAAGAATAAATCAAATTAAACATGTGTCAATGCATGAATAACCACATGGCATCAAAACTAAATTTAAAGAAACACATTTTGAACCAATTCACTGTAAATATGTTTATAAATATAGCTATTCCATTGCAACTTCTGCCCAACCATGTTTAATCTTCATACACAATTTCAACACGACACCACATGCTTCGGCGGAAGTTGTATAATAATCATAATAATAATAATAATAATAATAATGTAAATCATCCATAACATTACCAATATTAATACAATTTTTAATTGTACATCTACTATTTGTAATTCTAGCTATATAAAATCAGTAGAAATGGAAGCAATTATGTAGCTATGGAACTTACTTTTTGCCTGTTGCAATTTCAAAACCGAGAGAAACAAACAAGGTAATTCCTCTGTAATTATTGTGTACTAAGCATTGCACCACATAATTACTAAGTGAATACAAGGTCACATATGTGCCTTATAAAATAAACTGTAGTTTAGAGTTCTATTGTAGATGGCCTTCCCGCTGTATATCCCGCCGTATAGTATTCAAATTCCTCTGGCAAAGGACAATGCAATTAATATATTGAGAGACCATTTTTTTAATGATTGCCTGCATGGGACCTGGTTTTTCATGTGTATCTTTTTCATAGGAATCCTGTCATTTATAACTAATGAATCTAATTATCCTGTGTAGCCATCAAACATTAATGAAGATAAAAAAAAGCAACCAAAATACATAGTAAGGCCTATTTGAAATCGAGCTAAACAAAAATGTTTATGCTGAGGAAAGGAGGTTATTAACATTTGAAGTCGGGGCCCTGGATACAAACGGCTGTATACTCTTTTTGGTGGCGGCTAGATAACTAAGAAAAACAACATGTTGGGATAACCTTTATGTGAAAGAAACAACAAAACCTCCAGTGCTGATCGGGTTCCCAAACCCCGAAGACTTTAAACAACCTTCAACGATATTTCTAGGCCCCCACCCAGCAGATCATTACACCGAAAATACCAAATAAATACCGCCATTAGTCATTCTCAGAGTGAGTGAGAGTAAGATTAGAAGAAAGCCATTGTGATTGTTGGGATCGTATTGTTGTCAGGCCGTCAGACATGGTCCCTGAAGGTCTGAGCCGTCGTGGAGCATGAGGCAGCACAGCTCAGCTCAGCTCGCTCTCGATATGACTCAAGCTCTTCCCACACACACTACCGCTCGCCGTGGCAACGTGCTCTGTTTGGCTCACGCGGCTGCTGCTGCTGCTGTTGCCGCGGCTCCAAACATGTTGAGCTTTGGTTGTCTGCTGTGTTTGTAATGTCTGCCAAAAAAAATTGAACTGACACAAAGACGTATTTCGTCGTGTTCGATGGTCAATATAAAAAAAAAAGAAGCTTTTTGGCCACGGCACGGCATGAGAAATAAATGATCTTCACCCGAGCCTGTGTACATACACACATGAACTCACAAAACTTTAAGCATGTATACATATGCACACAGGTACACACACACACACACACACGTACGTTCGCACACAAACCCTAAACCCCCTGCGCTGTTCAAAGATTGAGGATTGGAAGAAAAGGGCTGGTGAAGAATGTACTTGCCATCCAAATAAATAAATCAACAGGGCCAATAATGAAAGCCATGCCTGCTCCGTGCTGCTTTAATGACAGCCCGTGTACGGGCCCACTGTCAGTCACTGTCATGAGTGGAAGAATGAGAGCCAATTTGAGGATAATCCAGACCAGATTGTTGCTCTTTCAGGAGCCCCGGTGGTCAGTCCTATCAGGCTCAGGCATCTCCTCGGGCCTGATAAGTTCCCCCAAAACTACATTCATTTAACATCCTATTCACAACATATTTTTTTCTGGGAGCAGGTCTGAAGAATCCACGCACACACACACACACACAACCCCGCTGGGTATACAACTCTTGGATCGTTGTTTTTCAGTGTTTTGTGTGTGTCTGTGTGTGTGTGTGTGTACTCTTGTGTGTGTGTGTGTGTGTTTGTTTGTTTGTGTGTGTGTGTGTGTGAGTGTGTGAGTGTGTCTGTGTGTATGCTTCTGTGTGTGTGTGTGTGTGCGTGTGTGTGTGTGTGTGTGTGTCTGTGTGTGTGTGTGTGTGTGTGTGTGTGTGTGCTTATGGTTGTCTTTGTGTTTGTGTGTGTGTGGGAGCCCCCCTGCGTATCCCCGTCTCCTGGAGAACACTCACGCCAGTCATAGCCGAGATGCAGTGACTAATACCGGGGGCTAATTCGATATTTTGACATGTGTGATGAAGATCACAGATGAAGTCATATCGAACCTGAGGCCACCCCCGCAGTGTCCTTCAGGTTACACATATACAATACATAAAAAACATCGAAACAAAGCGCACAAAACGCGGTTCACTCCTCAACCCCTACAACTCATGCCGCCTGCGTGGTTAAAAAGAAGCTGTGAGTAAATATTTAACGGCATGACATTTGACGTTTCTCTGGAGGCGAATGTTACTAGAGGCAGCCTCCCCTCGACAACAATTAGGCTTTGGTTAATTATTTCCTTTCTGTTTCAAAGGCATCTTTCAGGAGCCTCATTGGACAGGGTAATAGTCGTTACTCGGGACGGGATTAGATATTGCCAATCAGTGGCGGGCGAGGCAGAGTCCTCAAAGCAGCCGGGGAAATCAAAGCCAACAGTTGAAATCCAAGCCATGTGTTTGTGATTGTCATTTATTGTGTTTGGGAACAAAAGAAAAAAAGGGTCTCTCCAAAAATGGGGCAACGTTTTATGCTTGCATGCCGTTTTATCAAAACACCCATAGACACAAGCACATGCATGCACATACACACACTTACGCACCACACCCACACACACACACACACACCCACACACACAGACACACGCACACACACACAGACCAACGCACTCAAAGCACACACGTATGTACACCCGGTACACACTAACATACACTCGCGCACACAGGTGGCCTCACTTGCCCCCACACACCCCCAGTAATTAATCATATGTAAATTAACCATTTGAATGTGACACCTACACACTCATGCACCGTGGCACTTTGAAGTTTTACACCCACTCAAAATGCAAGAAAGCATGTATTGTATATTTTGAAAGAAATGCTGAAATCATGCATCTTACATTTTGGACAAATGGAACCATTTATTATTGTGTATTTCATTATTGAGCAGAAGTAAAATATTACAGGTCTGCTGTTGGTTTGAAAGTCCCCCCCTGTGGAGAATTGTTTCTGTAATCTCCCGGTTACCAGCGTAAAGGCCTTCTCTTTAGTGTTGAATATCCACTGGGCTGTGCCGGTTACACAGTGAGAGGAGCCCATCTGCCTTGTGTTGATCACAAACCACACATCAAACTACATAAAAACAGATGAAATATCGGTGTGTAAAAAGAAACACATTGTACAACTTCACATAAAGGATATTCTGTTGCCTTTTCCTTAAAGTGTAATGGG
The DNA here is from genome assembly GCF_949987615.1 of Pollachius pollachius. Classification (NCBI taxonomy): domain Eukaryota; kingdom Metazoa; phylum Chordata; class Actinopteri; order Gadiformes; family Gadidae; genus Pollachius; species Pollachius pollachius. The sequence goes on along the minus strand of NC_136945.1, from coordinate 9,295,912 downwards.
ATACTGCAGAAATACAAAAATCGAGGAGAAACGTATAATTATTGTGTTTTTCATGTTTTTGAAGTTAAATGTCACGCAAGAAATCCCTGAATTTATGAAAGTCTTGTAATTTGTGGTGGAGGAGTAAGACTTCTCCTTTGTAATGTTATAATCTATGGCTCCAACAATGGAAAACCGTGTCAAACATTTTAACCTGTCCAATTTCCATTTTGATCGATGATGAATATTCAACTAAATAACACATTCAATTGGAATGGGATTCAATATAGACCTGTAACGTTAACATTTGGCTTGTACGGGCAACAATTATTTCAAAATACCTTCATAACCTGTCTCATCCATCATATATAAATAAATATTACATTATTAGAATATAGTAAGTCTCACATGGACAGTATAATTAACTCTCTCTCTCTCTCTCTCTTCCTCCCTCCCTCTCTCTCTCTCCCTCCCTCCCTCTCTCTCCCTCCCTCCCTCCCTCCCTCCCTCACTCTCTCTCTCTCCCTCTCCCTCCCCCCCTCTCTCTCTCTCTCTCGCTCTCTCTCTCTCTCTGTCTCTCTCTCTCCCTTTCTCTCTCTCTCTCTCCCTCCCTCTCTCTCTCCCTCCCTCTCCCTCCCCCCCTCTCTCTCTCTCTCTCCCTCCCTCCCTCCCTCCCTCACTCTCTCTCTCTCTCCCTCTCTCTCTCCCTCCCTCTCCCCCCTCTCTCTCTCTCTCTCGCTCTCTCTCTCTCTCTGTCTCTCTCTCTCCCTTTCTCTCTCTCTCTCTCTCCCTCCCTCTCTCTCTCCCTCCCTCTCCCTCCCCCCCTCTCTCTCTCTCTCTCCCTCCCTCCCTCCCTCCCTCACTCTCTCTCTCTCTCCCTCTCTCTCTCCCTCCCTCTCCCTCCCCCTCTCTCTCTCTCTCGCTCTCTCTCTGTGTCTCTCTCTCTCCCTTTCTCTCTCTCTCTCCCTCCCTCTCTCTCTCCCTCCCTCTCCCTCCCCCCCTCTCTCTCTCTCTCTCCCTCTCTCTCTCTCGCTCTCTCTCTCTCTCTGTCTCTCTCTCTCCCTCTCTCTCTCTCTCTCTCTCTCTCTCTGCCTCCCTCTCTCTCTCTCTCCCTCCCTCCCTCTCTCTCTCTCTCTCTCTCCCTCTCTCTCTCTCTCTCTGTCCCAGTGGAGCGGGTGTGTTCGCTGGGCTCGGAGGGGGAGGATGAGCAAGGGGGCGTGTGGAGCATGGAGCCCCAGGACTGCCAGGGGAGCCCCGGCCTGACCCCCAGCCACGAGACGGTGGACACTGCCAGCCGCTGCACCCGCTCAGCACCGCCCCTACCACCGCCCACAGCACCCCCCCACAGCCTCAGGCATCCCTGGGCCCTGCAGACCGCTGACCCGGTGGGGGGCGGGGAAGATGAGGGGGCCATCACCCTCCTGACCCCCAGAGACGGGAGACACCAGCAGGGGTCCATCGCTTACCAAAGTAAGGGTCCGAGATATGATGCGGCCCGTTATTGTGATTGTGTTGCAGAAAGTCGACGGGCTTCATGAGCTGCGATCTATGACGGTTCACTGTTATCTGAATGAAACGCTCGGCTGGCGGATGAGAGACGACATTTACATCGCTCTATTCTCGTTACCGCACAGCTCCCCCGGCACAAATATTACACCAGACATGACATGTCATGATTATTATCATTTTTAAGCGTTGTTGAGTCAAAAGGTCTGTGTGTAAAAATGTTGACATTATCCTCCTGACTCAAGACTGCTTTCACAACCCCCAGTAGAAACACCTTCTCACCAACGCCTCCTCCAATCAGGGCCTTTTCTTCCAGACATTCATTTTCGTTTCCCCCCCACCCCTCTCATCTCTCTTTGAAAAGTCTATGAGAAAGCATGACAAAAGAACTCATCCCACACAATGTCACAATGTTTCCAACGCATCAAAGAGACGACGTTACGCTGCTGAAATCCGAGCCCAGCGACACGCGGCTTTCCCTTTTATTTAGCCCGGATCAAAGGCCCCGCCGCGGCTTTCCCTTCCTAACAATCACTTAGCTCCCTCGCCTCTCCTGATTCGGCCCCTCCTGATGAAGGCAAAGCGCCGCTTTTACAAGAGCCCACCGCAGCCGTCTCTCTCCGCCCCCCCCCGCCACATTAAAAACACTGTTCAAAATATGGCGACATCTGCAAACATTTGAAAAATCTTCGTCAGGCTTCGCGGCGGCGCTGTCTGTAAGCAAAAAAAAAAACGTGCCCCAGTCGGAATAAAAGCCACTTTCCCAGTGTGCTCCGGTCGTGTGCAGTCGGGGCTTTCTGTCCCTCGGCTCTCCGCTCTCTGCCATCGCGTGCACCCGAGGGCCCTGATAGGAGAGGTTATGTAGAAATACCGTTCAGTAAATTTGCACACCCAAGAATATCAGATGACAAATACAAATGGCAATCAGATGGCAATCAGATGCAAAGCATCGCTGAGTTGATTTCCTTATGTTGTCTCACATGTTACCAGTCGGAGAGATTCACTGCTCATATCTTTCTCCTGTAAAATATACAACGCCTAGCAATTCCCAACAAGATCTCCTTGGAGACACACTCATCTTCAACACGCGCACCTTCCCCTCTCCAGGTAAGACCACAGACTTCCCATGTGCCTTAGAGGACCTGGCCCACTATGAGTTCCTGGCCCAGCTGAGGAAGGCCACCAACTCGGACGCCATCCAAAATGGCGGCGACTCCCTCTACCACCACCGCCAGCACAGCGGCAGTCGGCACGAGGAGCTACCCCCTGCCATCTGGTCCCCAGGGGCCCAGCACCGCTCCACTGAAACACTCGGTAGGGTTAACACCGACACACACACACGCACACACACACGCGGTTACATGCATGCACAAAACAGAAACATGCACATGCGCACGCCCCCACACACGTGCTCACGCAGGCTGCGATCATTTCACGCATGGAAGTTTTTCAATTCCGAATACAACGTTGTTAATTGCGAAACTGTATGAATGAGTCACGCCTCTCTCTCTGTCTCTGTATCGCTCTCTCGCTGTGTCTTTCACACACATTACCTCTCACACACTCAAAACCGTGGTCCTCTGAATGTAGTTCTCGAATGGGTCTGGTCTTATGTGGATGCTGGTGTTCCCAGATGGGACCGGCGGTGTGAGGGGCCCGCACGTGTCCTGTCCCTTCTGCCAGAGGAACTACCTGCAGGGGCCGGCCCTCAGGCAGCACGTCAGATCCTGCCAGGAGAAGCATGCCGAGCACATGGTCTGCCCGCTCTGTGGATACACTGCCACCTGCAGGGCCCAGATGGAACAGCACCTGGTGCTGCACAACCAGGTCCACGACAAGGTGAGCTGCCCCCCCATGAGCAGGGTGCCTTTAACACTGTTGAAGGCTGAGTCGAAATGAACCGCGTTGAAATGCTCAACTCTCGATCCATGTGCTGCGTAATATATTCATTCATGTAATATCAATAGAGAAAACGTATGACTGTGACGTGTGACTGAAAAAAAAAAGAGAAAAGTATGAATGAACGTGATGGTGATAACTTTCCCCTGCTGTTGTAGAATTCCATCAGCTCGGACCAGGGCCCTGAGACCAGGAAGTTCAAATGCCAGCAGTGTGGCAAGGCCTTCAAGTACAAACACCACCTCAAGGAACACCTGCGCATCCACAGCGGTAAGAAGCCATGTTCTTGACCCCCCCCCCCCCCCCCCCCCCCCCCCCCATCACAAGACACCATCAACCGTCACATTGATGCCAAAACATTTAACGGTTGAATGAGAAAACCCTAACCCTAACAAACACCGCCATCGTGAAACTGAACGAAAAGCACGTGGCTAGTGTGAGACATGACCCTGTGCATCCCCCCCCCCAGGTGAGAAGCCCTACCAGTGCTCCCACTGCAAGAAGCGCTTCTCCCACTCTGGCTCCTACAGCTCCCACCTGAGCAGCAAAAAGTGCCTGAGTGGAGGAGGAGGAGGAGGAGGAGGAGGAGGAGGAGGGGGAGGAGGGGGAGGAGGAGGAGGAGGAGGAGGAGGAGGAGGAAACATGGCTGAAGCTGCGGGCATCTTCAACGGCCTCGTCAAAGCCTCCCACTTTCTCCCTATCCACCACCACCACCACCAACACCACCTCCACCACTCCTTCCCCACGTCTCCCCCTGCTGGCGGGGAGAGGAACTCAAACGGCCGGCACTCTCCGTTCTCCCCCAGCTCCACGGACAGCCTGGCGTTCCTGGACCCCCAGCAGCAGCAGCTGTTGTTGTCCCCGCAGGACGGCCCCCAGCCCTCCGCGTTCCAAAGGGCCGGGGGCTTCTCCGGGCTGTGGGACCCCACGGCGGAGCTCTCCCTGAAGGCCAACGTGTTCAAGAGCACGGCCCTGCTGCCGTACCTCCAGTCAGGGGCCAAGTTTGAGGAGGTCCTGCAGAGGATGCTCCACAGAGAGGGCAAGAGACCCAGGGAGGAGGGGGGGGAGGAGGAGGAGGAGGAGGAGGAGGAGGAGCAGGAAGAGGAGGAGGGGAGGCAGGATGAAGGGGAGAGGGATAGAGCAAGAGGAAGAGGAGGGGGAAGAGAAAGGGGAGCCGCCATGGAGAAGAAGAGGAGGGTCACAGAGAACGGAGGCGGGATGGCCGATGGGGCGTCCGGGTGTCCGGAGGGGGGCGTGAGGAGGGGGAGCGTGAGGGGGCAGGACGGGGAGGGGAGGGCCGTGCTGGGGGTGACGTGTCGCTGGTGCCTGCAGCTCTTCCCCAACGCGGCCGTGCTCCTGCAGCACGAGCGCTACCTCTGCAGGGTGACCCGGGGGGCATCGGAGATCCCCGCCGGGGGCCCTCACGGCAAGGGCCACGCCTCTCCGCCCCTCCTCTTCCCCAGAGCCTCCTTCCCGCCGGCCGACGGCCGCCCTGCGGACACGTCGCCCGGGCAGAAGCCCCCCCTCCGCCTCGCGCCCCCTAAGCAGCTCCTGTTCCCCCTGCAGTCCTCCCCGACCCGGCCCCGCCCCGACACCCTGTCTCCGTACTCCTACTGGCCCGGGCGGCCGCGCCTCAGCCCCGGTCAGCCCATCAGCCCGTCTGCACAGCTGCCCTCCCCCAAGGCCAGGATCAGAGTCCCTTCCGCCGGGTTGGGTTCGCCCCTCTGCCTCGCCGCCCCCTGCGGCCGCCCCCCCGGGGTCTCCCCGCCCCAGCACCAGGCGGCCCGCCACCTCAAGGGGAGCTGGCTCGGGGGCTCTCAGAACGACGAGCCTCTGGACCTCTCCCTGCCCAGGCAGCCCCCCGGCGGAGACGCCGGGGGCCGGACCTCCAACGGAAAGCCCGCCAAAGAGGAGAGGGTGGAGGCGGAGCCCCCGCAGATGACCATTCTGAGTCCCGGCCGGCCCCTCTTGCACCAGCACCCGGCCTTCGGAGGGGGCGGCGCGCCCGTGTTTGGATACGACGGGTTCCCCGTGCTCGGCCCCAGGGTCCAGACGGCCCTCGGCCTGCAGGGACACAAGGGCCTGGCGTCTCTTCCCCTGGGTCGCCCGGCACGCAGCGCACACTTCCTCTCGCCCATGGCCTACGTGATGGAGAGAGACACCGAGGCCATGTTGAAGAGAATCCACCAGGACAGGCATGCTCTTGTGGTAAGAACGTTTCCCCCCCCCCCACCAGCTTCACCAGTTTACAGGAAGCAGTGAATACTGTCAATTTGACCAAACTAAACACAGACATGGTTAAAGAAGGGGGGCATAAGGCACACGGTACAGAACGGTTTCTCCATTCTTCTGCTTGTGCTGCCCAGAGCGAGGCCTTGAGCCGCGGCGTTCTGGACTACGGCTCCCTGGGGGACGTGGGACCAGATGGGGAGGCAGGACCGGGCCGCAAGAGGATGAGGAAGACGGAGGAAGGCCTGTACGCCTGCGACATCTGCCAGAAGACCTTCCAGAAGAGCAGCTCGCTCCTGCGGCACAAATATGAGCACACAGGTATGTAATGCCTGGGCTCCTCCTACCTGCTGCACAATTAGTGGAGGAAGTGTGGGAGGATAAGGGAAAACAACAGACTCAATGTCATCGTTCAATGTACTGGCGTGTCAAGGGGGAGGCTGAAAACCCCCTAGCCTAAAAACTAAACTAGCCTGCTCATTTTAGAAGGGCAATAAAAATTGAATACGGTTCACTTTTATTATCGGGGAAACAACCGAATGCTGTAACCGCTTTCAATGTAAAAAACAAAAGTGTCCCGTAACAAAACAACCCCCCCCCCCCCCCCCCCAGTCATGATTATAACTTTATGTGTCTTCATTACAGGCAAACGTCCTCACGAGTGCCAGATCTGCAGCAAGGCGTTCAAGCACAAGCACCACCTCATAGAGCACAGCAGGCTGCACTCGGGGGAGAAGCCCTACCAGTGTGACAAGTGCGGCAAACGCTTCTCCCACTCGGGCTCCTACTCGCAGCACATGAACCACCGCTACGCCTACTGCAGCCGGGACCAGGAGCCCGACCAGGACCCAGAGCAGGACCCCGACATGCCCCTCAGCCCGGACGGGACGGGGACGGGCAGCGATTTCGGGGTACAACTGGCCACCGGCGAGACCCCCCCCTCCCTGGATGACTCCCAGACCCCTCACTCCTTCCTTAGCGACTCCAGCCTGGACGGGGGGCACGTTGGGCTGATGAGCAGGGAGGAGGAGGAGGAGGAGGAGGAGGAGGAGGAGGAGGAGGAGGAGGAAGAGGAGGAGGACGGTTACAATATCATTGTGGACAGGATGAGTGACAGTTGCGCTGAGGAGGCACGGAAAGGTGCGCTGGGAGGAGAGGAGGCAGGGGCGCGGGGCCTGGAGGGGCCGTGGGCCGTGCAGGAACACCAGGCCCACGGCCTCGTGCTTCAAGGGCTGGGAGGGGACAGGGGGGCGGGGAGAGCAGAGCTCCAGCAGTGGAGCGACAAAACAGGGGAACCCAATGCAGCTGTGGAACATAAACTGGGCCTGGACGCCGCTGAATCGTGAGTCGACGAAGACAATTAATCTACAAATATTTTTTTTAAGGTTTATATTATGCGGGTCCTTTGTTATTATTGCCCTCAATGCATCCGTTTTGGGGTATCCCTATATTTATGCCGGATAAAATATCCTCATCTTTCCGTCAACTCATTAAAAACAATGCTGTTAGAGCCATAACAACATCAAGGCTATGCAAGCTATCAAAATGTAAAAGATTTTTCTATGCAATATTATACAATCCACTGACAAACTTGTTTTCAATCCTTGTATTTTGCTCTTTTGAGTTGCATTACACATATAAAATGTATGATAAATAGAAGGGCCATTTTAAATTCTATGTCCAAATCATGCCAACATTTGTTTTTATAGAACTGTTTCAGGCTAATCTTTTATCACCCCTCTTGCAGTATTAATGCGGAAGACCATAACTGTGAGTTGACAATTTGTCAGCCTTATTAGCATTGCAATAAGTCGATTTGTCGCTCAGTCTTGTTTATTTATTTGTCGTTTTTTAATGCAAGTCTTACTAGCCTTTAATATCCTGTGGCGCTCATTGGATCACAAGATCACATTTTTTAAAAAAAGCAAATGATATTTACACATGATTTCATACAATATTCTCTTACTATAATGCTGTGAAATATTGATGATGATGATGCTGCAAATATCGCTTGCTTAAACATATTAACCACAGGGCAGAGAAAGAACCCACTCAACAATGTTTACTCTCAACCTATTTTAGCAGTAGCAGGAGATCATTATTGTTGCTGTCTTAACTAGACATCCTACATTTTATTTTTAATTTGCCAGACCGCTGGATCATTAAGTCAGCACCCTAATTTAAGCCATTCTTCCCGTTAACTGAAGAAATAAACATATACCATATTGTTTATATTAGGATGTCTCCAGTAACAGGACAAAATGTGTTGGTTTATTTTGCACAAAGTTGCATTTTGCACGAGGTTGAGCCCGAACACCACGAGGTGAGCAACATGTCGTGGGTGTAGTGTAGCCAGGTGCAGGGAAACTCTCAAACAGGCTTCCGCAAACCCTCAGCGTCCTGAGGAGCGAAGAGATGAGCATCAGCCTCAGACTTCCTTTTTTGGTCATTCGTGGTGGGCCTCAGATGTCCCCAGGGACGCTGTGAGTCGTCTCCGCTTTGACACCAGCAGATAAGTTTGTGACTGTGTTTAACAACCGGTAACAGCCCTGGGCACGGCGCACTTTTCGGCCCACAATGAGTGCATGCGTGTGTGTGTGTGTGTGTCTCTGCGTGTGTGCCTGTGTGTGTGTGTGTGTGTGTGTGTGTGTGTGTGTGTGTGTGTGTGTGTGTGTGTGTGTGTGTGTGTGTTTAAAGGAACCATGGCTGAATAAGACTTTTGCTATTCCTTTTGAGCAATATATTTTACCGTTTACTGTACGGAATAAAAATCACATATGTATGTGGTATATAACTTTTTTTACTAGCACCTGTAAGGCTTTGCAGTGAATTCCTTTGTGTTTTTGCATGTCTGTGAATATTTGTAATAAAAGTGTACATAACTTATTGCAAGCGTTATATTGTTTTTATCCCACAGCTTAATGACTTTGAACATATTACTGAGAGTTTAAATAATTGACATTGACATCATTTTTGGGGCCACTAGGATATAACAAAGACACCCATAAAGCTGCCCAATTTTCTACGTTTATTCGACGTCAGGATATATTCCATTTATTTATTTCTGAACATAGGAGCAGCCTAGACCCTCAAAGTTACATTCACTGAAACTGTGAAGATATCTGATCATCAAGGACCTGAAATGCATTGTGTAAACACTAACCTTAATGCACAAACAAACTTAAGGTCAGGCAGTGGTCTGCCCCAGCACTGTTTCCATTCCCAGTTACCGTAAACACACCCCACCTCATCGTCTAGGCCTGCTGACTTTCCTTAGAGATATTTCTCTATTTTTATGGAACCCCATTTGCCCATTTGGTGATTCATTTCAGGGACCATGGAAGAGTTTGTGACTTGGAACATGCGGCCATGTGGTGCAAAGCTGACAACCAAAGTGTTGTTTGTGTGTATACAACCGTCTTGGGCACATGAGTGACTCACACAGATTGATGTGTGTGACGTAGGGTCCGAGTGGAGACATGGATCTCGTGTTGTGACCACCATGTGACGACTGAGCCTGTGTTGCCCTCGTACAGTTGAAGCAGAAACGGTCCAGAAGGGTTTTAGCAGGTCCTTCTACCCTGACTCAAACGGCGACTGATAGGTTTGAATATAGATAGAACCGTTAGCATTAACACATGCTGAAGGTGACCAACACAAGTCAGTTTTATGTCTCAGTTGGTTTCTTTTGAAATGTAAGCTCGGTCTGATCACTTTTTTAATGACCAATCTTTGTGTTTGATCAACATCGTTCAAATGTTGCTTCTCTCATTTGCTTCCTAATTTGTATGCATATGGTAGTTCACAGTGATTCACAAATAGACTCATAAATAACTGTAATAATTAGGACTATTGTTGGTATCCTAATAAATTACAAGAATAAATATTTGACATGCCCAAAGAGATTTTCGACCTTTTTTTTTTTAAAGAATATAATTACCATCCCTAGTTTTGATTCTAGTCATTCGTTTTACTAATTAGTAAGAATACATCATCATTAGCGTTAACAAACACACATGCGTTAATGATTACCAAAGAAATCCTTCAGCATGCAAGCTGTCACCGTGGGACAAACTAATGAAGAGAGGGTGTGAGGCGCTGATTGGGGTTGGCGCGCTTTTGATGGCGTCTCCAGTGGTCTGACTTTAATATTAGACGCTGATTAACGCCATCGCACCAAGCAACGGAAAATACACATCACAGACGACTCTATCCTCAAAGGATTTTTCGTTTTTTGATATTGGGTTTTATTGACACATAAATCTCTTTTCATTTCAGAGGTCAGACAGCAAATAAAACGTAATTGTACATATTTACAGATATGTACAAAAAAGAAAACGAGTTTCTCATACGTGGAATGGTTAATTGAAGTGGTTTTGTGGGACGACAACGGAGTTGACCTCTCGACGGCTATTCTATTGTTTTCCGGGCTCTGTGGTCAGGATAAAAAAAAACGAATCAGATTTATTTCATTCGAATACATTGACAAAAACATAGGCCTATTGGACGGTTTGGAAGAAAAAAAAAACAGACCTGGTTCTGATACCAGGGCATTCATTCTTGTTCAACAGTGAGATTATTCAGGCATACAATTAAACGTAAAACGCGTTACTAGAAATGCACTGAACTGTTCAATGATGTAAAAAAGGGAACTCTTCAAGTCGTCGGATGACTGTAATTATTTTGTACCATTTACCCTCCAAACCCCGACAAAGGACTATTAATAATATATAAGGATCACACAAAACTTCTACATGCACCTCATTCTTTCTCTTTTTTTCTTACATTTTCCTGTTCCATTTTGTCTTTTGCCAAACCCACAGTCAATATAAAATTACCAAAGCCACAAAGACTTTGTATGTGTGTATGTGTGCGTGTGTGAGTGCGAGAGAGCGAGAGCACGAGAGAGAGAGAGAATTTAGGGGAAAATCCACACAAACACATGCATCTCCAGTTCCTCTTTTTTTCTGTTATTGAAAGCAGCATCCCCACCAATAACGGGGGACCGTTGCTTCTCCGCCCGCTGTCTCTCCCTGGCTCTCGTTCATCCACCCGTCTTGATTACCTCTCACGCAAGCCCTCGCTGGCCAAACACACCCTACGTTTAATACGGCGTGAGTTATCGCATATGAGACCCGTGTCCAGTTCGATTAACTCCCAGGTTCTATGGCAAGAGTTGGGATCGAAACAGACACGCGCTATTATCATCATTATGTTTTTACTGATGTGTGATGTTTTAGAATTACCATTATCATTAGCCTATTTGGATGCAGTTGCAGCTCTCTTAAGTTTGGCTTTAGCGGCGTTGCAGAGCGCTGCCTTGGAGTACACACTGTATAGCTAAGTGCTATAAGTTGACAAAAACTGTACTTGACATATTTACAAAGAACATATTTTCACTTAATCGGCTGGGGTTTTTCCATCACTGTTTCAATGTGGAAGACCAATCATCTAATGTACAACAATTACATTTAAAGGTCCAAATACATACTGAGGATTTATTTGGTTAGTAGGGACAGATAGTCTGGACATAGTCATCACATCAATATCCAAACAAATTCATTTTGGAACGTTCCTAAATTGTATTATATAGCTCATTGACATCTTTACAAAGATTGAATAGTCCATTCCAGAGAAGAATCATCCGATCAAAATAGTTTGATACTTAATGTCACTCTTTGATTATTATTGAAAAATTAAATATGATTAAAAAGGTATTATTAGAAAAGGGATAATATTATGGGTTCAAGAAGGCTGCAATTGATTCATTCATTTTCTAAATGATATGCCCAGCCACCCAATTAGTTTCTTAGGGTTCACCACCGAATCAAATTTCTCAGTGACAGAATAGTCAAACAAAACTTGCATGCCTGTCATAATAAGTGACACAATACCCTGAAATGACACACATTTGCGCACACATACACACTCTACTGTACGAACACATCCGACGCCTATGCCAGGAAGCACTGGACTCTTCACAGTGAAAGCGTTTTATGGTCTTCAGACCACATGGTTGCTGAATCATCTTTCATCTTATATAAAACCCACCTGATAGACCCACAGTTATGGCAGACTTACATCTTCCCTGTCCAACGCAAAAAGAATACCAACAAACCGGAATAGAGATTTGCCACGGAATACGAGTGAACCCAGGAGAAGACCCCTGTCTGAATGACAGCCACAAGCAGAAGCCACCGTTGCTTTGAGTTGAAGCCGGGCTATTAAACCTATTGCTTTTATAGAGGGGGCTTATATAGACCCAAACAGCCGCCTGATTAACACGCTGCCTGTGTTGCTATTCCCCCCTCCGACTCCATGATTAACATTTAAAGTGAAACCCGCTTTGCATTGTCCGGGAGAGAGGCGCAGGCCGCTTCATTCTCTGTCCCGATTCATATGCGTATTGACGGCTAGCGTTCGCGCCCGCGGCTCCTTTCCGCGGACCGGGGTGAGGGGGGGGAGGGGCTGTTCTTGGAAGGTGAAAGGTCACGAGAGAGGCGGTGCGGTCCTGAAGATGTGGTCGAACTCGGTGAGCATGAGCTCCACGGCCTGGTTCTGGTAGACCATGTTGACGGCCATGAGGCCCGTGTCGCGCTCTGGTCTCATCAGGGTGGGCCCGAACACGATGGCGATGTTCTGGGTGGTCATCCGGTTGGCGTCCGACTGCTCAAGCACTCTGCGGCGAGGACAACAGGAAACGAAACAGGAGGAAAGGGAGGAATTAGTTGCAGTCGAGAAAATATAGAGATATATAGATAAGAGATGAAGATAGATAGATATAGATAGATAAGTGGAGAGAGAGAGAGAGAGAGAGAGAGAGAGAGTTGTGGGGGGTTAACCAATAAGTTCTAATGTCAAAAAAAGGCATGACACTTTAGTTTCAACTTTATAAATGAACTGCTAACGCAATCGTTGTAATAGGTGTGCAATGCGTCTGCTTCAGCCTGGCATACAAACACACACACACACACGCACACACACACACGCACACAAATTTGAAAATGTGCATGGATATATGGCTGTCAGGGAGCTAAAGAGTAATTTGTTTGATTGGAGTATTCTGCTAATCACCGCTATTCCTTCTGTGTCACAAGCCAGTATACAACACTTCATCATCTCATTGAGTATCAAACAAAGACAAGCCCAAAGTGTGGTTTCCCAAATGTGGTTTGTCTGTCGATTTGCGTCGAGTGTCTGAGGGCACCTCTTCACCTGCGCTTCCTCCTGTATGCATGTGACCATTCATATGCATGTGCATTTAAATGCATCAGCAGCTCTGCATTAGCAACTTCTATTGTGTTGGCAAACCATTTACCTGCATCTATTGTGTCAAGCCTCACGCTGCTAGGAGTGTGAAAAGTGTGAAGTTTGAAGCCTACGTGTTAACCCAAGCGGAACATGTGTGCATCCGTGAGCATGTCTGTGTAGGCGTGTGTGTGTGTGTGTGTGCATGAATGCATTTGTGTGTGTGTATGTGTGCTTGTGTCAATGTATGCATGAATGAACAGTCCCATCATGAAGCATTCTTCTAAAAACGCCATTCCCACCAAGCCACAGAAGCAGCCATCAATTGCTCAAAACTTCCACATTAAAAAGAGCCCAGGGAAGAAAAACGAGGAGGAGGTGAAGGAGGAGGAGGAGGAGGAAGAGGGGGCTGGAGAGAACGAGAGTTAGGGAGAGGGAGAGAGAGCGATCAGGAGAGAGGTTCCAGTGGTGGCGGCGGTGGTGGCGGCGGTGGTGTCGGTATGCCTTCCAGCAGACGGACCACAGCGCTCCCATGGGTGCAGCGGAGGAGGAGGACGAAGAGGAGGAGGAGGAGGAGGTGAAGGAGGAGGAGGAGGAGGAGAAGGAGGAGGGGATCAGAGATGGGGGGAAGGAGTGGTGAAAGGAGGCGGTGAAGCGCAGATGAAGAACAGGGAGAAAAGGCTGAAGAAGAGAGAGAAGGAGGAGAAGCAAAATAAGTGAGGCAGAGGAAAGAGAGGAGATAAGGAGGGAGAGAGAGATGAATGGAGGTGGAGGAGGTGGTGCTGGCCATAATAAATGAGAAACAGAACCAAAAGAGGGGGGAAGGTGGGGTTGGGTGTATGTGTACTAGGGTGAGAAAATAAAGGAAGGAATGACAGAGGAAGGAGAGAGAGAGAGAAAGAAAAAAGAGTGAGAGAGAAAGACACACACACACACACACACACACACACACACACACACACACACACACACACACACACACACAGACACACACAGTTGACAAATTCAATGGGGCCCACCACACCCTGGCACAAACATCAGGCTCACAACACGAAACACACTCACGCTGGAATGGAAGGAAGAAAAACCACAAGCGGTGAACACACACACACACACACACACACACACACACACACACACACACACACTCTCTCGCACACACGGTATGTGTACGCTGCAGAAAGGAACTGGCTTGCGCGGCATTATTACGAACCATTCCTCTGGCCCTAACCTTTTGATCTTGACCAAAGCCAAAGTTAACTAGGGTGTGATCCGGGGCCACTGCCATGGCAGTAATGGGCCGACGTGCTCCCAGTAGACCGCAGTGGAGTCTCACTCTGGGCCGTAAAGCCTGCTCTGAATAACCCCACTGCCCCCTCTTGTGGTGGGACCCCAGCGAAGGAGTACCAAGGAAGCCATTAAAAAAAAAGGAGGACATCTGGTTCATCCTTTCAGGACCGCAGTCCAAACAGCAGTTAAACAAGATGTTGTTGTTTTTTATATGATGTGTCAATTTCCAAACACTGAATCACAACACAGAGACAGGGACAGACGCACACAACAGAGAGGGCTGGATAGACAGACTGTCTGTCAGACAGACACACACAACAGACAGTAGGCTATCAGACAGACAGACACACGGACACACAGACAGTGGACTATCAGACAGAAAGTTAGAAACACAGACAGTAGGCTATCAGACACAGATAGAAACACAGACAGTAGGCTATCATACACAGATAGAAACACAGACAGTAGGCTATCAGACAGACACACGGACACGCAGACAGTAGACTATCAGAGAGACACACACGCAGACATTAGACTATCAGACAGACAGACACACAGACAGTGGACTTTCAGACAGCCAGTGAGAAAGCTAACCCCCCTGGCCGTCCCATCTCATGATGCTAGCTGCTGGGTGATTCCGTTGGAGCTCACCGTTGGAGATGGCTGAAGATGAAGTGCAGCGTGTCGTGGCTGGGAGGCGGGATGCTGAGCACCAGACACTTGAGACGGTCCACTTTGTCCCAGTAGTCAGACATCTCTGAAAACACATACGCACCATTCAGCCCCACAGGAGAAGAATTGGGGATGCATGGATGGTAACTGGACTCAAATATCACGCTTTTCTGCTTTTTCCACTCTGTACTGTACATGTTGTTGTTTTTTCGGCCATGCTCACAAACACACACACACAGAACGATGCCAGCCATATAAGCCACTAATAGTGAGCAGTGATGTCTTGCTCAGAGACACCTCTACACATTAGCCGGGCATAGCTCTGGATCAGACTCTAATTACCGTTGCCAGACCTCAAAAGGTTAAATCAAGTTTTTTTTATTTTTTTAATAAATACAATTTATCTTCAGCCCTTAGCTGGTATAAGCTGTTATGAATCCCGCCCTAGCAGATTGCGTACAGCTAATCCATTCTAATCATTAGCAACGATTGCTCTTTTAAAATACATGTCAGTTTACTTATTATGACAGCCTCTCAACGTTTGATCAAGTTCAAAACATATCTCTAAAATCGGGACGGTTTGAACTTCTTCTATTTGTGCCGCTGGCGCCATGGTTAAAAGCTGTGAGTTCCCTCAACCCAGCCTTAACTTCCCCCCGTACTCGCTGAACATCTACTACTACTAACGTCTACTGGCCGGGCCCTGGGTCAGAACAGGCCCCAAAAAGTGTTACGAGTGACTCCCGTTTGTCCTGTGTGATAAACGTCCATACTGGCGGCTCTATGGTCCCTTCGCTGGGAACCATTTGTAAGGGGGGGTTGTATGTTTACTGTGTGCAGATTTAAATGTACAGTATATTTTTTGTAACAACTGCTGATGATGAATTGAACTGAGAGGATTTCCTACTGAAATATGGTTGAACTATTTGGAATACATTTGGAAAACCAAACTGCTATTTGGTTTAAATTGTTCACATCATTTGCATTCACTGTCAGCAGGGAGCAATTACAAAATAACACTTTATTTGAATAGATTACCACATTTTGACCAGTTGCCATTTTGTGTGAAAATTGATTATAATCTAACTATACATTCTTGCCATGCAAATGTGCAGATCCACATTAACTTCGACTGTGTATTAATTTCCACCCTCTTTGACGAGTTTATGAGAAAAAGTATCACAGAGATGAATTTGACTTTGATAAAAAAAAGCCCTCCCCCCAGAATCGCCTATACAGAAAACCCCCACGTTAACTTACACCCTGGTAACCATTCTAAAGACTCCCAAAAGTTCCCGTTCCAAAACCTCGCCCCCCCCCCCTCGTTACTGCAGCCATTTGAACGAGGGGCGGACGGGGTTCAAAGGAGAGCGGCTCTGTGCTGTAACTGTGAGGGGGGGGGGGAACCAAAGGCAGGGGCCGCGTGCACTCACTGACGGTCTCGATGATGTCCGTGTAGAAGCCGTAGGGGACCAGCGGCTCCGGGAGCTCGCGGAAGAAGAGTTTCAAAGCGCCCGTGATGACGTGAATGTCCTCCCACTCGCTCTGGTCCAAGTTCAGCTTCTCCTCTGAGACCCAGCGGGAGGAGAAGGAGGAGGAGGGGGAGAAGGAGAGGAAGAGGGAGGGAGAGACATATCAATTAACAAATAAAACAGCCGTTTGAAGTTCACAGAGTAAAGTAGCAGGAGGAGGAAAAATAGAATAGAAAGAGAAGGTTGATAATGGATATGGGTAGAGACAAGTCATTCAATGGCCCAGTGCTGCAAAAGAGTTTGATTTACTCAACCCTAATGGCTGGTTCAGACTACACGATTCTCAGATATTCCTCCACGATTTACCATGTCACACTATACGATCACAGAGCCAGGAAATCGGGCCTTATCTCGTCGTACATCTTATATTATAGTTTTCCTTATGACTGTTAATACACATTTTAATTTGTTATATTATTCCACTTATGTGAAGGCCCTATGTGCCACGAGGCATTTGGAGGACAGGTATGTGGAACCTAATTTTACTTAATGTGCTTTGGCAATGTCCAAGTACGTTTTCCATGGCAATAAGGGCCTTTGAATCTCGACAAGTGAAAGAGAGGGCAAAGGGGAAAGGAAGGAAACCGAATAGAATAAACTACGATTTAAGTTAAATGCCCTAAAAAGCGGTAAAAAACAGCGAGTTTGTTAAAAGGTCAGACAGAAAGAGAGACAGCGTGTTGGAGGCGGTCCGTTGTACGGAGCAGGGTACACAGGACCTGAAGTGCGTTGCTTTGAGGCCTGGTTGCTAACACACCCGGGTTAGAAGGTGGGAAGCAGGAGACATGTCAACTGAAAACATTAGCTCATACAATACTATACAGACACAGTACAAAGACACGTGCACACACATGCACACAAGCACACAGATATGGAAACACACACACACACACACACACACACACACACACACACACGAGACATATACAAAGGCAAATAGACGATAAACAAGGCAAATGCTTCTCAAAATCCAACTGGAAAACGTTATATCTATATTATAAATATGTTTTTGATTCAATCCTGTGCTTGCTACAGTATGATCTAATGAGAAGCATCGCACAGCACGGTTAGATGGATTTGCAAATTGAAATGTCAGTCACACACATACACACACAAACACACACACACACACACACACACACACACACACAACCAAACAGCGACACACACGCACACACACACACACACAAACTGAGAGCAGCCGTAGTAATACTTCTGTCCTCCACTTGGTGGCAAGCTTGAGCTGCCACAAAAGAACTGTGAATCGGAAAGAAGTTCATGTTACATCACATCAAAACGTGGCGGAAAAATGGAAGAGAAATGCTTTAGGCAGACACATATACATGAAGCGCGTCGCTCTGCGATATCTTCATTCTTCAGCACGGCGCAAGGCATTCATTTCTGTAGGAGACGAGGCGAGAGAGAGAGAGAGAGAGAGAGAGAGAGAGAGAGAGAGAGAGAGAGAGAAAGAGAGAGAGAGAGACAGAGAGACAGAGAGACAGAGAGACAGAGAGAGAGAGAGAGAAAGAGAGAGAGAGAGAGACAGAGAGACAGAGAGAGTGAGCGAGAGAGAGAGAGAGAGAGAGAGCGAGAGGGAGAGAGACAGAGAGTGAGAGAGAGATAGAGAGGGAGAGAGACAGAGAGACAGAGACAGAGAGAGAGAGAGACAGAAAGAGAGACAGAGAGACAGAGAGAGAGAGAGACAGAGAGAGAGAGAGAGAGAGAGAGTGAGAGAGAGAGCGTTTTGGCTGCGAGCGTGTGAGCTCTCACTCGGTGTGTGAGTTTTTTCTGCTTGCGTGGAGAAGATTTGATCAGAGCCGCGTTCGGAGTTATGCAACTGCACGTGCGCACACAAGCACACACACACACACTAATATGTAAGGCGACGGAATGCCACGTCAAAGCGGCGGGCCAGCGGCTCTGGCCCGGCCCTTGTTCTCATCTACCTCGAATCAACTCCTCTGGGAACATGTAGCGGCCGTCTGTCGTCACCGCTCGCTCTGCAAACACCAACAGTTGTGGGTGTGTGTTCCCACGTGTACATGTAGGCAGGTAGGTAGTCATGTGTGTGTGTATGCGTGTATGAAGGTATGTATGTATGTATGTATATGTGTATGTATATATGTATGTGTTTGCGCATCTGTGTGTTCATGGGTGTGTGCATGTGTACGTTTTGTGGGTGGTGGTACCATTATTATCACTACAATGCTTTGATGGATTGCTTGATTATTGGAAAACAAATGTAAAATGCCTTCCTGAGTATTCAGACCTATTCCATCCATTCCTATGAACTATTACATTCTGAGAAGTAAAAGAACAATAGATTAAATGAATAAAGATATAGAAACATCAATAGATTAATAGATACATCAATATAGAATATAAAACATCCATTTCACTATCCAAAGATTCATCAAATGAATGCACCATTTCATGTCTCTTAATTTGGTACGTAATTTAGACTGGGCTGGACTGGTTGAGTGAATTGATTCGAGCATGAGTCACATCGGTATTAAAATAACCCAGTCGGCCCCGCCTGCAGTGTTCTCACCGTGGTTCACCATGAAGCGAAGTTTCTGAATGACGGCCAAATTGCCAGACACCCTGTAGATACCGTCAGTCTGCAGGCCTGCACAGCACAAGAGGAGGAGGAGGAAGAGGAAGGAGAGGAGGCGTGGTCAGAGGGGCAGGAGTAGATTAGTGAGTAAGGATTGAGGATTGAGAAGTGTTTTCATGAACAAGCAAACTGACAAAGGTTTATTTACATATATGTCCTCTATGATAATTGGCTCCCAGTAATCCCAGAGGTGTAATAGTAGGAACGTATAAAAGGTGTAGCTCATTATTGGTAATTATGGGTCTGTGATGCCAGACCCCATAATTAACGTCTTGAGATGCACCTGTGTGATTGCCCCGACTATTACACCTCTTTGATAAAGGCCTTTTGTAGTTTCACCATCATATTGTTCTAAATATTCCTTGAATTCAATTTTTAACATTGTAGACACCAAATTTGTATTATCATTAAATAACAATATAAACTGCTAGTTTTATGCAAAGTTAGTCAAATGAGCCTTCACACCCGGCATCATTTGCTGTGACGTCCAGATTTTAAGATATTCGGCTTCTTCTCGTCAGCGTTTCAGATGTGGAGAGTGTGGGAAAGAGTAGCAGCCTATAATGCTCATTAAGTATTAAACACAGAGGGTCGACGGCGGGGAGCTCTGCGTTTTTAATATCTATTCCCAGGCTAAAAGTAAAAAGAGGCCGCGGGACGTTTCCCACAATGCAGCCATTCTGGAATAACGACGTAAGAGCCATGGGCACGTTTTACGAATTCTTTGTGTTTAAGATGTCTGTCTGTCACAACCCTAATTCAGGCAAACAACGCTTTTAAAAAGGTCCTGCCTGGGGGAAAGTAAGAAAAAACACAAAGAAAACCGTAAAGACAAGAAAAGACATGGCGCATGAAATATTGACTCGCTCGCATTGTTCTCCAAGTTTCTAAACAGCTTTATTTTTTTCAATTCTCATCATGTGGGTTTCTCTGGCACCTGTCATGGGTTCTCCCCTCGTAAATATATATAAATAAAGTTGATATTGTGCCCGAATTTACTTCAATATGGAAAGCCGATTCAGTGCGCGTCACATGGCTGTCAGCCCGCGGCACCAGACATGTCAGGGGGAACGCTCCTAACCAAACAAAAATAAAGGCTTTTTCCTTCCCTTTCTCCGCTCTCTCCCCTTTAAACCTGTATGTTGTGGTTGCTGAGGGCGTCGCATGCAGAGCAGTGTGTTTGTGGGCGCGGTAATAGGGCCGTGTGTGGTGATGAGCGTTAGCTGTAAGCTTTAGCTTGGCTGGGAGCTCGTACCTCTTCTCTCGACCGCCTCGGTGCACAGCCTGACGAAGCGAGGCACGGCGCTGCGCTCGCGCTCACACAGCATCTCCAATCCGCAGCCAAACACCTGGTCTGCACACATACACACGCACAGTAGCAAACACACACACACACACACACATTAGGACACACACACACACACACACACACACGTTATGATGATCGGTACTCAGCGTCGCAAACATGGTGAGTCAGGCGTGCACCCACACACTTTGTGAAAGGTTGATACACACACACCAGGGTCAGACATGAACGTGAGCTCAGGGGGTATTTTGCCGGATTTTCCTTTTTAATTGGGTTGACTGGGGCTTTTAAATGCAACTTGTAAAATAAAGACTCCACTTCTGTATTTTTACACTGTATTTGAACTGCATATGAAAACTGGTTCATATTTTCTTTCAGTGGAGTCGTTGATGGGCTGTCATGCAACTTTTAATAAAAATTGCCCCGGAATGATTCAAAATGCCCTAAAATGTATCACACGGGCAGAGAAAAGCCAGTTAAAAAAGGGACACACACAAAAACACATAAATACACACACATTCACACACTCAAACATGCAAATATATAAAAATACACACAAACACGCGCACACACAGAAAAAACACTTTACACAGACAGACGCACAGAGGTATAGCTATTGTAAAATGAGGCTTCCTCTAAGAAAAATCCCTTTTCATTTCAATTACGCTGCCTCTTTTCCCAGAAAACTTGGCTTAACATTGATGATGCAAGAGTGTCATCCACGTACAGTCTATACTACTGCCACTGCATTCTCTCTGTAAGTGCTTCACACACGAGTTCAAACCAGCTGCATATAACACACAAAACCTTCTCTCTGCCTGCTTCGACTTCTCCGGGAATTGAGGCAATTATAAGCAGCTGAACCTTGATTCATCGCTATCTACTTGCAGTTTTGAGTGGTATCTTGTTGCTTGAACATATCTTTCTGCTATAAACTTCTATGGTTCTTCCAACAAATGCGGAAAACCTCATACTTCCACCATGTTTAAAAAATATGGAAAAAACACACACATGCGGTGTATGTGTGGCCCGCATGCCTCGTATCAGAACAAATTTCTGTTTTGTGGGAAGTTTGAATTTTACACTTCGAAAAATTCAGGGTTGCCCCGTGGCCAACAAAACCCCCTCTGCCATTGAAGAGCCTAAGAATTGGATGCTCTGCCCTAACCTTTTATAAGGCCCTTCTCCTGGAGTGCCTGCAGAGGGGGTCTCTTCAGGATCAGCTTCTTCAGACGGCTCCTCACACGCTTCCGCTCCGTGTTCTCCAGGTTGGAAGCCGAGCGGGGCACTGCGGAGCCAAGGCACAGGGGAGGAGGTCGAGGAGGAGGAGGAGGAGAGGAGGAGGAGGAGGAGGAGAGGAGGTGGAGGGGGAGAAGGAGGGGGAGGTGGAGAGGAGGTGGAGGGGGAGAAGGAGGTCAGTGCGTGTTGACCGATTCGAGAGGCCGTGGACGACAGAGAGAGGAGGAGGTGGGCGGAGACGGCGATGACGATTAAGCGAGGGGGTGAGGGGTGTGCTGGCTGGATGGAGGTGAGCACGGCGGACAGAACACGGGGGAAAAGAAACCCCCGAGCAGGACGAATGGAGATAGAAACTACGAGACTGGTGAAGATGAAGGGGCAGGGTAGATGCGTTGAGACAGGAGGAGTCTGGATGATTGGGGGGGCTGGACTCACCGGAGGTCCTGGTCCTGTCATCGTCCTCTCCGATCCGATCCAGGGTTTCCAGGCTGCCCGCCCGTCTCTGGGAGTACAGGAGCACGTTGTCGAGAGGGTTCTCCCGCTCCTGGGACACAAGGAACCCGTTCCACTCATTTTAAAAACCTGTGTGACATTTACTGTTGTACTATAAAGGGAGACACATACACTGGATTTAATGCAATGTTTAAATGATACATTTGTGTGAATACAGTTATAGCGATAACTAGATGGTGTGTTTGGGGTTTGATTGAGGAAGTCGACCCCATGCGCTTCTACTTCATTGCATCAAGTGTTTAGGAGGACAGAGAGAGAGATCAAAAGATACAGAGAGTGACAGAGAGGGGGAGAAAGCGAGAAAAAGGGAGAGACAGAGAACGAGACGAAGAGAGAGAGAGCAAGAGAGATAGAACGAGAGACCACGGACCAGCCTGTCAATGACACCCTGGATGGTGTTGTACCACTCTCTGACAAGAGAGTCCGTCTCCGATTGCAGAAGGAACTCGTTTCCTGTCACAGTTCTCAGCTGTAACCCACACACACAAACACACCCACCCACACACACACACGCCACGTCATTACACACTTGTATCTACTGTGCTTTCACTAAATAAAAATACATAATTTTATGGTTAGCGAAGATTGGTCCTTTTGCGATTATAACGATGCACGTTATAGTCGCCGTTTGTGGTTCTACCTCAGCGTTCCTCACCTTGAAGACGTTCTTTTTGCTAGACAGACAGTCAGCCCATTCAAGCTGTGCGCCTCTCAGGTCCACACTGCTCTCTGGACGGCTGTTCCCTGGTTTCTAATGGTAACAAACACACAGATATCTGTTATTATCTGTTAAATAATATTACGGGAATTATGTTATGTATGGCGACTTGGTGCAGCAGGTCAAGGAAAGCAAAAATATTGCATAATAATCTCTAACAGGTTTTATAATAACGGGCGAGAGTCTTCGTCTGCTCATCCCGTTTTAAACCTAATCCAGGTTTTCCCCAAAATTATAATAGTGGCGCTGTGCGACCAAACACCCATCCAGTGCCACCATGCAACACTTCTAAACCCAGTTTTCTTTACATTAATTTCTGAAAAACGGTTAAATTGGTTGAAACTTCTGATCTGAAATACACTTCAAAAAGCTAAAATAGAATGCAATGTCCCGTCAGTGCGTTGTGGAGGATGTCAGCGGCTCTCTGACCAGCGTCATACTCGGTCACGGCCAGGCTTCAATGTGAAGGCCCTGTGAGGCCCCGTTCTGTGGTTAATATGACGGGGGTAATGGAGGGCGCTGCCTGGTTTGGGCCGACCCTGGTAGAGAGAGACACCGCGCTGGGCTGCGCCGGTGCGCTGCTCTTATTCAAAATATGACCCACTTAAGTTCCAATTAATACACACGGCTTTGAGCGTATGAATTATCATAAAATAGAAATATGGTTCTGTTTGGGTGGCATGGCGCAGCAGCAGCAGTGCTATTCAAGAGCAGGCAAAGAAAAACACAGACACAACCTGTGGCACAAAAGTAACATTGTGACGGGAGAATATTACCTAATCCCAAACCTTTAATTATTAGTAGGTAGAGGCTTTTGATCTATTTTTCCCTCCTCTGAACTTTTAAGTAGTTGTGGGCCCAGGATTGGTCAGCTTCATAGGGAGCTCATGATTCCCACCAATCACCATTTAGAAAGTGTTACTGGCTTCTCTGGAAGGACCAATGCTACATGAGTAGCGGTTACAGCAACAGGGTATTGGTCACTTAGTACGGGTTCACAGGGTATTGGTCACTTAGTACGGGTTCACAGGGTATTGGTCACTTAGTACGGGTTCACAGGGTATTGGTCGCTTAGTACGGGTTCACAGGGTATTGGTCGCTTAGTACGGGTTCACAGGGTATTGGTCACTTAGTACGGGTTCACAGGGTATTGGTCACTTAGTACGGGTTCACAGGGTATTGGTCGCTTAGTACGGGTTCACAGGGTATTGGTCGCTTAGTACGGGTTCACAGGGTATTGGTCACTTAGTACGGGTTCACAGGGTATTGGTCGCTTAGTACGGGTTCACAGGGTATTGGTCACTTAGTACGGGTTCACAGGGTATTGGTCACTTAGTACGGGTTCACAGGGTATTGGTCACTTAGTACGGGTTCACAGGGTATTGGTCACTTAGTACGGGTTCACAGGGTATTGGTCACTTAGTACGGGTTCACAGGGTATTGGTCACTTAGTACGGGTTCACAGGGTATTGGTCACTTAGCACAGGTTCAGGTCTCACCCAGCTGGAGGGAGTCTGGGACTTGGGGTCCTTGAAGAAAACCAGACTGTTCCCCACCAACACCACCCATGACTGGTTCCAGTTTTTCCTTTAACACACACACACACACACACACACACACACACACACACACACACACACACACACACGGGCACGTACACACACACACACACACACTCACACAACACAAAATCATACAAGCCCTCATATTGATATAGTGTTATCTGCTTCTTTCCTGTTGTGATTGTTGCAGATAAAACAACGTAGTATTTTGTTTTGTCTTGATCATACCTCAGCTTCCTGCCTCCTTCTGAAATCTTGGTCTTGTTCAGGAGACCAGCCTTCTCCAGCTCCTGTAGAGACACACACACACAAACATTTCTTTCAGTTTAGCCTTAACCTAGACATATTTATATAACAAGTCATATAACAAGTGTACTAAGGTAATACTATATGATAAATCAATATAGATGTAACAAACAATATAAACCTATTAAAAGGGCAAAGGGCCCCTCTAAATGAAACACAAGGGCCTCTGGAAATTATTTGAGATGATCAGCGAATGGGATATTGTTGCTGACTAATTGATCAATAGCAAAGGTCTGTAAAGTCTATAACTATTCCATAACTGCATTAAGAGTCCAAAATGAACTATTCAAATTGCGTCCTCTTACCTGCCAGAGTGGAACAAATCGAGCGACCAAACTATTTGAATTAGTCCCCCTGCGTTATTTTACCCGCCAGACTAAAACAAAAGCTGCTGGCAGGCGTTGGTGTTGAGCCTTGACTGAAGGCTTGTCCTGGACGCTTAAGCAGTGCTGTGTTGACTTACGGGCTTGCCGCCGTCGCTATCTGGCGAGCTGTCGGGAGAGGGGGGCTCTACTGTGATGTTGGTCACATTGTAGGAGTAATCTCTGCTCTGCTGGGACAGCTGCAAGAAGAGGCAGGTGGTCACTGCATGGCTGTGCGTGTGTGGGTGGGTGTGTGTGTGTGTATGTGTATGTTTTTGTGTGTGTGTGTTTGTGGGGGGATGTATGTGTGTGTGTTGGTGTATGTGTCTATATATGTGTGAAAACTTGAAAAAAGAATATAGCTGTGTGTAGAACCAAAGGTGCTCATGTGTGAAAACTGAAAAAACTGTGTGTGTGTATATCCGTGTGTCTCTCGGTGCATGTAGGAGACTGTATATCAGCAGTAGCCTCTGTGTATGGGTACAGAGATGGTCATTCACACAAAAACATGCAAACAGTTGCTGTAACTGGATGCTTCCTGTGTCTACCTGGCCATTCTCTTGGAGCGACTGGGAGTGGGGCAGGTGCATGGGGGAGGAGTCAGGGCTGAGGGCGACGCCCTTGCCGAACGTCAACATGGTCAGCACATCAGAGGACACGGCACGCTGCATGCTCTTAGAGGGGGGCGAGGTCAAGAGGTCAGAGGTCAGGGGATAGGTCAGCAGTAGAGGGAAGGAACGAGAGGCATGCAGTGATCTGTTTTCATGTTTCATGTCTTTCATTTTTGATCGGAGCCCATGTGCCTGCAATCTGTTCCCAATCATACGGCACTTTGTGGAAAGCACGGTGATAAATATGCAAAACAGTTTTGAAATAATAATGATATATTCCTTACTCGGCATGGCACAATCACAATCTGCTCAGGAAGCTGGGTTTAATTAATATTTTGTTTTGGTACAACAGACAGGATTCAGCGGTAGATAATGACACAAAAACACATTTGCGGCTGTTCTGCTTTTTCAGCTTCTGTTTTTCCCTTTTTAGTTTGTTTGTATAAGCTCTCTCTCGCTCCCTGTCTGTCTGTCTGTCTGTCTTTCTCTTTGTCCCTCTTTCCCTCTCTCTCTCTCTGTTTCCACACAGACAGATGGAGATAGAGGGGTATGGATATGGACATGGCTTGGGGGATTTCAGTGCAAAATGTGCCTCGGACAGGAAGGGGAACCGTAGTTCTTACATTAGCAGTACATGAGGCAGAGAGTCTCAACTACAGTTGGCTCGGCTTAGCTCAGGAGGTAGAGCAGTTGTCTTGTAACCGAAAGGTTGGTAGTTCGATCCTCCTAGCTGAGTGTTAATGTGTCCCTGAGCAAGACACTTAACCCTAACTGCTCCTGACGAGCTGGCTGTCGCCTTGCATGGTTGACTCTGCCATCGGTGTGTCAATGTGTGTATTAACCGATGTAAGTCGCTTTGGATACCTAATGCCCTAATTGTTATTGTAATTGTACAGTTTATCCATAGAGGCATTTGTTCTGCACCATGTCCGTCAGATCAGTTATGCACTACAATCCATGAAGAAATGTATAATATAACTATAACTATAACTATAAGCTAGCCGAGCAAGTACATTTCCCAATCCACATAACCCAGTTCCAACAAAACAACAAACCTCCTAATGTTGGCCATCTCTCAGTGCAAGGACGGATTAGCAGGAAGAGCCAGATCGGCTCATTTGCTAAGAGGAGACCTTTAAAGGGCTTTCGTTCAGGCACACCCACAACCTGCTGTGATGCAACATGTTGTACTAAGAAGTGCTTGGATAGCCGCTTCTTTTTTTACACACCATGAGTCGCGATATTTCACCACCTCTATGTGCATATATGCTGATTTACGGGATAAAAAAGTGCAGAGCTCTGCGTTGCGTTAATGTAATCTACAGTAATACAGTGAGGATCCAGACTTTGCTAATCACACTGCTTGATTTTTCTGGAGTTCATTGATTTTCAAAGGGAACTTTTGCCTTTATTTCTTTCTGTGTATTTAAGATATGTTATGCATAGTATGCATTTCCGGAAACCAAGTTGTGTTCAGTTCTTTTAATCCCAGTTGAGTCCCAGTTCTCCTGAACCCTTCTTAGGTAGGTAGCAGAGACTTATGGGTAAGAATGTACCAAACATGTGTCCGAAAACCCAGAGTTAAGGCTAGTGTGCCGATGAATTAAGACATCAAAGAATAAAAACAAATCACCACCGCTCCAGGAGCTCCCAGCTGACAGACGCAACGCTGATCACCTCGTAGTGGCAGAAGAAGAATAAGGGGAAAATGAATGGAAATGGATAAAAATGGATAATGGATGTGGTGTCTCTTCCGCTTGTTAGTTTGAGGGGGGATTCAAGGTGACATGCATGCATCAGAGGTCCCAGGGCGGTGGGGAGACTTATGGCAGACTCACAAAGACATTCACCTGTTTCCTGTGCACAGCTCCGTGAGCACTCCTCTGGTGGCTCCTGTAGACCAGATCCGGAGACAGCTACGGAATGAGAGAGCGAGAGAGAGAGAGAGAGAGAGAGAGAGAGAGAGAGAGAGAGAGAGAGAGAGAGGGAGAGAGACAGAGCAATAGAGAGAGACAGAGGGACAGAGAGAGAGAGAGACAGAGAGCAATAGAGAGAGACAGAGGGACAGAGAGACAGAGGGACAGAAAGAGAGAGAGAGAGAGAGAGAGAGAGAGAGAGAGAGAGAGAGAGGGAGAGAGAGACAGAGTGAAGCAAAATTAAAGTTAAGCAGATCAAGTCAAACTGAATATTTTGACAAAATAAAATTGTGAGGGAAGACAGGGTTGGTATGAGGTGTAGGTGAAGGAAAGTATTTCTGATAAATTAGTCCAAATTATTCGGAACACCAATGTCACACAAAGATTTAACAAATAATTAATTGACAATAATTTTAGTTATAGTATTTTAGTTTAGTAACAGCAAAGTCAACTAGGAACCATAAAGGTGATACACAGAAAAAGAAAAACAGGATGTAGAGGATCATGTTGGGTTGGCCACTATATTTGGGTGTGTGTGTGTGTGTGTGTGTGTGTATGTATGTATGTATGTATGAATGTATGTATGTATGTATATGTCTGTGTGTGTGGGAAAATAGCTGCTACTGAAAGAGGAAGCATTGAAGTATTTCATAAAATAACACACAAATGCCCTCACAGAGGAAATGAATGACAAATCCAAACTGTTCCCCATTATTGCTCCACATAACCAGCATAGCCTTGGTTATCTCAGCTATGCTCTATCTGCTGTTGTGGAGCATACAAAGTAGGTCATAAGCTCAAAGACATATCACTTCCATGTGAGGATGACAAAACCCCATCTCTGACACAGACACAACTTCAAACAAAGCCGGTTCGCTTAGCGATGCCAATGCTGAAAAGAAAAGGTGAACTTACAGTTGTGATGCTCATTGCCACCCAATGAAAGAATCCTGGTCAACTCCTAACACTCGGGCTTTGCCTCATCTGTTGAGCGTAAGCCTGCGGTCCTCTGAACCTAATACCATTCAAAGGGCTTTTTTCTCTCTCTCTGGCTAGGTAGTGACTTCCCTCTTCTGTGTGGAAACTGCTATCAGTCACTAGCATCATTATCTCACTCAGTAGGCTGTACCAGGAAACCGTGTGGGGCTCTACACAAACACACCAGCTGTGCAATATCATGGTGGTAATAGTAATCCAACTGTTGCTGTTTCTGTGGGCATACCAATGACATATCTAATCTAAGTACCTACAGTAAATGTGAAACTATATAACCAGATATTATAAGATTTCATTTTTATACAATAGCTATACCTCTGTGTGTGTTTGTCTGTCTGTTTAATGTTATCTTGTGTGTGTGTGTGTGTGTGTGTGTGTGTGTGTGTGTGTGTGTGTGTGTGTGTGTGTGTGTGTGTGTAAATACAGTATGGGGGGGGGGTGTTTGTGTGTGTGTCAGTGTGTGTGTGTATCCGTGTGTTGCCTCATTCATCAGTTAACATCATCAAGCATTTATTTGATAATAAATATGGTCAAATATATTTATGCAATACAACAGCTTCCATTTCATGGACAAGCCTAGAAACTGCCATCATATCCAGAACATTAAAAATACTATTCCTGCTTTAACTATAGATTGTAATACATTGAACAGTAAACCTTTAATGGTAAAATGGAATAACATGGGGGGGGGGAGGATAGATAGATGGTAGTTCTAGAGCATCTTTGTTCCTAAGTAGGGACCTAGGTCCAGGCTGAGGGGGGCTCTGATTGCATGGTTTGAATTGAGCCATGTTTCGCCACGGGGCTTAAAGGGGGGGCTGCGTCTGAGGCTCTATAGCAGATGGCCGTGAAGGCGATGACTTACTGATCATCTGAGGCAGATAAACAGATATTACCTGCTTTCCCCTCTGGGATTAGGAAACAAAATGATTCAAAGCAACCTTTCACTGAATGGCGAGGGAATGACGTTGAATGCTCCAAGTGATACAGGCGAGACAGACGTAACTAGAAGCAGTTGGCTAAAGAGATGAAGATACTGTGTGAGTTTGTGTGAGTTTGTGTGTTATTTTTTGGTGCGTTTATGTGCGTCTTTGTGTTTTAGTGAGTGTGTACGTCTGTTGTGTGTGTGTGTGTGTGTGTTTGTTTGGGCGAAAAATGTTTATGCCACATGTTTCTCTGTAAATAGCCCACAAGTTATTACAGTGAAAGGGAAGGGGAACTGTCTTGTACAGACAACACAGTTCCTTCTTCGGGTTCTGAAGAACTGGTGGATGCTTCAAAGAACACTGACTTCACTTTGACTCACTGGTAGCTTATTGCATTGGTCTCGATGACAACGATATATACACTGGGTTTGGAAGATCTGTATTTTAGTAATGTCATTAAATAGTGGTTATTTTAGCGAGTTCCGATTTTTTGGTCGTTGCGGTATTTCCCAATTTATGTAATGGATACTGGTAAATTTAGCCTTTTAATATTTCCATTAAGGGAACATAAACATAAATTCAGGCCTCAGCGAGAATTGAACTCGCGACCCCTGGTTTACAAGACCAGTGCTCTAACCACTGAGCTATGAAGCCTCCGGTAAGGTGCTGATTTTGTGCTAAATTTTATTTCATCGTTAATCATCATATTTGCAAGGCTGACTGACACAATGATGGGGCCTCAAATGTCTTTGACTAACAACTTGAACGTGCCACAAATTTTCTTACGGGAATAACAACAGGCTTACCATTATCACTGATGACAATCATTTTCAGTGACCCTAATACATTGCAATGCTACAATGCTTAATCTATGCTAATTTCAGCTTTAACAGATTATCCACAGACTCGCCACAGGATACAATTTGGATTTTTGATATAATTACATTTATAGCTGATTTTGAATGCTAGCAATCATGGGATTCAGTTAAGGCATGCCATTAAATGCAACGACATAAGCATTAGACCCTTACCTTGTGCACAGTGCCATTGGTGGTACCAGGGAGCGGTAGGGACAGATGGCTGGTGTGCCTGGGTGATATCTGGGGCTGTGTATGATTTAGCTGGCAGAGACAACGGCAAGCACAGATTGTCAGACATATGGTTTAATTCAGCATTTAGCAGTCATCTGTATATTTATTGACTAAAAATGAGCAGATAGTGGTCTCATAATGAAAGCATGCTATTTGTGAGTCCAGCGATAAACATTCAAGGTTTGAATTTTGTTATATACATTTTAATCCATTTAATACATTTTGGGTCCATGTCCAGCCCTAAACAAATTATAAATATTTAAATCCCGACACATCAAGGGAGTATAATTCATGGACTCATACTTAACCTATCTCCATCTTCTACAACATATTAATAGGAGAGGGAAAGCCATTTGTGCTTTTCGTAAAAGTACTGATTCAAGTGCAGACATTGAAACACTGCCCCCTGGGTGTCAGACGGGGTAAGTGCAAGCCGTTTGAAGAGTGAAGCCCTCACCTGGTTGGTGCTCCCTGTGCGGGCTCTCCGCGGTGGCTTCCAGGACCTCTCCTTAGTGATGCTGTTGACATAGTAGCTTCTCCCGCTGGCTGAGTCCGAGTACTGCTCCCACAGGTCCAGCACCTGCAGGGGCTGCTCTCCGGGCGCCGGGCTAGGGGGCTCGGCCTTCGACGGGGACGCTGAGGGGGTCAGGGTGTCGCTGTACAGAGGGGAGTTCTGCCAAGACAGCTGAGGAACGTAAGACTCTGTCGGGACCTGCATCACATGGTGGGTTGGGGGGGGGGGGGGGAGTAAGAAAGGAAGGAAGGAAGGAAGGAAGGAAGGAAGGAAGGAAGGAACGTTTGCTAATTAAAGTAGGAACAGAAGCACAACTGGCATACCCTTTGTACAACTGTTAAAATTGGGTGTGAGTTAATGTGCATGTGTAACAGTAAGACCCTAATTATATACACAGTGGTATACATCATGTCAATGTGTGGGCAGGTATTGACTTTAAATAATACAAAACACACAAAAAAAAAGGGAAAGGGAAAACACAGATATTAGCAATGCAACACAAAACCTGAAAATAACCCACTATAGAACACCATGGTCAGTCAGACATGGGATTAAGCAGCAGCTTATAGGAATGCCAGTACGTGGGCAGAGCGAGGAAAAGATATCCAACTATTGAAGGGGAAGGAGCGCTACGATTAATTTTCCTGAAATACTTATTTGAATGGATCTTTGTATGGAAATGATGAATGAATGTTCTGTACAGGGGACATGGCTGCAACATAACTTACAGAAAATGATTGACTGCCCTGTCTGGCTGATCCCGGTTACATAACACACAAGCGTTCAGATGATGACAGAAGAATTGCATGCTTTTTTCTGTGTTTATGCGTGTCGATGAGTGTGTGTTGCAGGCAAAGACTGGCACATGCGATAATGTCATTAATGACAGTGTACTCTAGAGGGCAGTGTTTGTAAGTTTGTTGTAAGTTTGAAAGTGCGTAAGTAATGTGGATTTGGACTACAATTACACTTTGTTCATTTTGAATTGTATTCTATTGAAGGGATCCCAAATCCCTCTCACAGCGAAATACAAGAACATGGGAGGACATAGATATGTAAAGCATTCAAACAGACTCTTATGCAGGACAGTCACCAAATTGTACTCTATTTGATTTACATGCAATTTGCTACATGTACATGTTTTACTAACCGCTGTGAGAGGGAGAGGGGGGAAAAAAGAAAGAGTTTAAGGGGGTAAAGGGCTCGTGATCTGGATGTTGTTGCAATAATCCTGCTTACTGGGCTTAGATTAGAACAGAGAAGTCACCAGCAAGAAAAAATGATTACTATAAAGATATTAGAATATTTTCACAGACGTCATAGCTGTTTGAAGCTAAGGTGGTATTGGCATTCATACATAACTCTACAACAGCTGGATAGCCCAGGGCTAAATATAGAAATGGTTGCTTTCAGTGTCCATGTTGAATTGCGTGGAGATTATAAACGACTTCTGACGTGATGCTGGTATCGAATGACGTCCGGACAATGTCTGATTAATTGTTTTTCCCCACCGAGGAGGTGGGGGCGGATTGGTGGGGAAAGATTATCAAAGTAGATCAGCTGAATAGAAAAGTGTCTACTAGGCACAAGCCTCTAGTATGTGTTTAGTCATTACTCATTATTAAGTTAAGTTATTTCCTCATTTTAATCTTATATCTTAACCTGTATCATATGATATAGTATAATAATACTATGCATACAATACAGAATACGCTTGAGACCTAATACTCCTTCCACTCAATTCTGAAACTACTTAAACCACACATTCATTTAAACAAATATGAATATGAATATGAACAAATTAATATTACATATGGCATAGCCCTGACCTAATTTCAGGATGCAAAGTTCACGCAAGGATGTGATGATGATCTGACCTGGAAGCCAACACACAGTGAAGCACAAGGTACAGTTCCCATATCTTTGGTTTCAAAGCTTGTTAAAGAACACTAGTTAGTTCATTGCTTGGCTACACTCTTTGGAAAAAGCAATGTAAGGCATCGGGTTGACTATGGATACTTGTGCTGGCCGCTATCTATTGGCAAACTATTAAATAACTAATTGATTGAAATTGATTGAGGTGGAAAAACACGGCCCATTGCCGGGCAGGCGGCCTGTGCGGTGTGCGGCGCCACCCACCTGCAGGTGGTTGTTACTGCGGGACCGCTCGGCCATGTCCCACTGGCTGCACGACTTCTTGGGGACCCTGGGGCTGCCGTGGAAACCAAAGGCCCTGCCCACCTCGTCGTACGGGTTCTCGGGCAGGTTGCTGGAGCTCTGGCTCCGGGTGATGGTGGGAGGCACCCTGGGGAGAGGCGGCTGGCTCGTGGAGCCTCGGGGCCCGCCGCCTGGCACCCTGAGGCAGCGCGGCGACGCAGAGCCGTGGGAGCCGGAGCCGGAGAGCGGGAGTGTGGGGAAGCGAGGGGCGGCCTGGCCGGCAGAGCGCTCCGAGCCTTTGAAGGCACTGCTGGAGTTGAGGTTCTCCATGGAGCGGCAGAAGGGTTTGTTCACTGCGGGGAAGAGAAAAAGCCTCTGAATTAATGAAGAGCTGAGCTATGAGTCAGCCCAGGAGAATGGCTTTTAATGAACAGCGTATCTCACTGCATGCGATGAACTCAAACTAAATGCTGATTTGTGGTTTGATTATGTTCAATGTCAAAGTAAAAAAGTTTTAAATATGAATATTGTGTTTCCTTAAATGCATATTATACCACGGCTAGTTCCGAACAAACTTTCAATATGACTCACTCATTGATGTGAAGCATACAAGTACTATAAAACCCCTAGATTAGTAATCCAAGTATAATTTGCTTATCAAAGTTGGAACAGAATCGCAGCAACAAATGTTGTAGACTGAACCGATAAATATAACAACAAGACGTGTCTTTGGTAAGAGAGTGGCCGCTCGCCTTGGTACTTGTCGGTGTACTGTGCCTGCGTGGGGCTGAGGGTGAGTGACACCCTGGGGTGGCTGCTGAGCTCGGTGCTCAGGGAGGTGGTGAACAGCCGCTGCGGCGAGGGCATCGGGGCGATGGGCACCTCCGTCACGTAGGTGGCGGGGACGTACAGAGGCTTGGCCTTGCTGGCAGCGCCGATCCTCCTCACCTGGGCGGAGGCGGGGAACAGGAAGTGATCCAACAGCCAATTGATATGGTTTCGGGAGACAGGTGATACTGGTCTAGGATTGATTGTTTCGGTCGTGTTTCCTCAATGAACCGATACCACGACGACCAAGAGAAACACCACAAACTCATTGTGGTCATGGGCATCGCTTTGGAAAAAACGACAGATACAGCGTAAGAAGAACGTGAACTATAAAAGGTTGATTCCCGACCTGCCACCAGTCCGCGTTGGTCTTCTTCAGCAGGATGAAGCGCTCGCCCTCCCGTATGCAGACCTGGCGTCCGTCGGCGCTGCGGTAGTTGTAGTCGTACTGGGCCTCCAGCACCACGGTGCCGCTGGGCACGCCGCACACGGCCACGCCCCTGTTAGCCACCACTGCGCCCGCCGGCTGCTGGCTGAAGGAGCGTCGCCAGGACCCTAACAGCATGGTGACCCCTCTCTGCGTTACGCGAGCCTCAGCACTGCAGCGGTTTGATGATGAAGGTGATGATGATGATGATGATGATGATGATGATGATGATGATAGAGGCAGTGTTGGGTGTGTTCTCCGTGGTCTGGTGGAAATGGGGCACTTGTAAATGGAGCCAGGGCCGGCGCCATATTCTGAGAGAGCTGGAGACAGACAGACAGACAGACAGACAGGGAGAGAGACAGGGAGAAAGAGAGATAGCCACATAAAAATACAAAACAAAGAAATGTAACCTTCTCTGTAGACAAGTAACACAAAATGACACAGAAAGTAAAATAACAGCAACAGTGCAATTAAAAAGAACATAATGATAAAGTATTAAAGAGCCCAAGTCACCAGGAGAGACACCAAATAGGTGCACTGGTGGGGAAGACAAAGGCAATGTTGTTAATCTGAGTAAAAATCTTCTTTCTTCTCAAACTTTATCCACCTGCTTCTCAATAACATTTAGAAGTCCTGTTCTGTTGAATTGGAAATAAAAGTCCCATGGCGTTGGGGTTGGCAGATGGCTAGAGAATTTTTTTTCTTGAACACTAACTCGTTTGGCAAAGTCAACATGGGCTAATCAGAACACGTGTCAGCTACTTAACCTACAACAGCAGCAGTGTTGCCACAAAGGCACTGTTGTCATGACATAATTATGGTCAAACTAAGCTCATCGTGATTTCTGGGACACCAAATGAGGCCGGCCACTCTAAATAGCTTGGACGCCATTAATATCTCTTTTTTCTCTCTTTTTTCTCTCCTTCTAATAATGACACTATTTGTGTCATTATCAGGAGAAACAAGCTGCCTATTATAATAAAGTGAATTTCTTCTACTTTTTAGTAGACTTGGAGTTAATTGCATGAGCCTTGTGAGACCATTCTGATCCCACGAGTTCACGTTCAGTTCCTCTCTGCAGATCGGTCTGGTATCTAGCATCTTAAAGCATCACTGAAAGTGACAAATGATTGGACCAATCAGTGCTAAGGAGGGAGGGAGCTTCACCGGAATCGGCGAGTGCAAAAAGAGCAAGAGTGTCACTCTAGTACTTAATCCAATTGGCTGGAGGTCTTTTTAACATGATCAGGAATTGCAATATGTGTAAATCCATGGCTGCCAGTACCCAGCTAAGGCAAGACTGATATTCATTGCAAAACAGCCTCGAAGCTCTGGATGGTCTCACAGGACATTTTATACCATAAATGAGCAAGTAGGAGTACAGGCATCTTTACACAAGGATGCCTACAGGTCGTACAATTCAGGTGAAATAAATCCCAACTTCCAATCATAAGAAAATATTATTAAAACGAAATTATTCCTTCTTTTGCAATTCACGTAAATGTACAGTACAGATGTGTTATATTTAATTGTACTGTTTTCAAAAGGCACAGAGTGCAATACACCTGGTGAGTTGACAGAACCATATGCCGATACCCTGCTCTCCATAGCCACCAGCTCCTTACATAAGAGAGAATACAACTGGTTCTGCCAGACACATGGCAACGGGGCTCATTTTGCATAAGTACACACAGACACACACAGACATCCCAAGGTGCATAGCAACAGTGCCTCAGTGGTGGCTGGGGAAGGGCGGAGGGTTAGTGGCTAATAGTCAATGAGTGACCGGGCAGAACAGACACTGGTTGGTCAGACGCACTCGAAGAGGCAGGCAGACAGACAGACAGGAGGGACCGGGCACTGGGCAGACAGGCTGTCAGAGAGAAGGACCGACCCGTTGAATATCGCTAATCTCACTGTACTTTACTCCCATGCATACAGAGAAATGAGAATCACTGTATAACCCATTGCACCAGCATATGGGCGGCTACTGCCTACATGCAGGCACAATTGGGTTAGAAGGATGAGGTTTGAAATGCCACCCATTTAAGGGCGGCTTGTGGCTCAACCCACTAGTCCACTAAGCATGAAGGCAACCCATGTTTGATAACCACCTGTGGTCCTATGCAACAAGATATCCCATCTGGTCTTTAACCCACTTTCCTGTCCTGTCGATAAAAGCAAAAAAGTAAAAAAAATAAAATATCCCCTAAAACAGTCAGGATACATGAGCATACAATAGCATAAGAGAAGAATTTAATGTGTATAAATGTCCACCTGATCTCCAAATCAAAGCAGGGAAGTGTTGGCGAGATCAGGAGCTTTGCCTCAGTTTTGCGAATCCCTTTTGGATTCATTTAAAAAGTCAAAAAGACCAATTCTTCTGATGTGTGTAACCTTGTGTGAAATAGTGATGTGTGTAGTAGGCTTGTTGCGGCTTTATGTTACATTAAATCAGGAATCATGTGTTCAATAGACATTCTGTTTCTTTAGATATGTTTCTAATGATTTATGTTACACTGAAAACTCAAAGGTTTTCATCGATTTTCCGCCAAAGGACACCTCTGTGTCTTTCAACGATATCAAGAAAAGACGGAAGAATAGAAAGAATAAAAAAATCGACAGAGCATAGCAAACAGGAAACCACAAGAGTGCATGACAACCCATTTAACCATCTCCTTTCCTTCTCACAATCTCTTTTTATTTTGCCTTTCTGGTACACCATCATTAAGTCAGTAAGTGTTAGTAGGTATCTCTGAGATTAATAAAGAACACCTTATCTTATCAGATTTTCTGCTGGAAAACCTACTTTGGCATCCTTTCATTCAGGAGTCAGAATTGCATCAGAATTGAAAAAAGTGGATTGCTGCCTAAGTATATTTGTATATTGTCGATATGACTCTAGGCAAGCGAGTTAATTTAAGCATGAACAATAATTGTATGTTTGCATGTATTCAGGTCAGATGGCACTTGGAAGGGCACAGGCGGTGATACACACACACACACACACACACAAACACACACACACACACAGACGCAGAGAACCCAGATGGTGACAAAGACATAGCCCTCCTACAGCAACAGAGCCGTCATGTTTTACTGTGCCAAGAGACGAGTGCACATGGCTGAAGTCTTTGAGCATAGAGGTATGGTCGGGATATGGAATAACTCATTGTCACAATGATCATATCATCATCAATATCACATGATCAACAGTGGTTAATACTAAGGAGATGCATTGCATTGTTTAGGACATATCATCTCATTCTTCACAGCATAAAGGGCTATCCGAGTCTACACAAGAGGCATATTAATTCCTAATTATAAACAACATATACCGCTAACTAGTTTTGCCTCGTTTTACAGAGATTAGCAAACAAAAGAAAAAGCGACAGAAGTAAAGAGTGATTATCATTGAGGGGCAGTGACAGAAGCAGAGAGGAAGACTGATCAGAGACAGAGGAAGAGAGAGAAAGAGACTGCAACCAGCATGACTAGCGTCCTAGTTCATCGAGCGTGCCTATTGATTAGTAGGCCTGCTAAGGCCAACAACAGTTTAGGTTCCATTGGTCATTACCGTGGAGCTAGCAAACACAGGTGGTTATACAACTTTAAACTGAACCCATGTATATGCACACAAATGCATTACAAATATTGCATTAATTAGATGAAAGGGCCTTATATATGGAA
This sequence comes from Pollachius pollachius, assembly GCF_949987615.1. NCBI lineage: Eukaryota > Metazoa > Chordata > Actinopteri > Gadiformes > Gadidae > Pollachius > Pollachius pollachius. Next base: position 9,257,775 of record NC_136945.1, on the reverse strand, counting down.
ACAATACAGTGTATCCCATTTGTTTGTTCCTATCCCATAACTACATTATTCACCTAATAACAATAATGCATCTCCATGTCCATATTGTGCAACAACAACACAGTATGTTGGATAAAGTTACACTTTAGTTCATATTTTTAGTCGGCCCTACATTAAAAGCATCTAGGGGTCAATGTTAACATGGTGTTATGCATTTGAACAGTGATAATAACAATTATTAATGACAACCATAAGGGAAATGATGCACCTCCATTAGGGCAAATACACGCAAATCAGCAGAACAAAACACACATGAATGCCAATGTGAGGGGAAAGGTACTCATTACCTATAGCATTATGTATAGACCCTCTTCCCATTGGCATCACTGCAGGAAAAACGCAGCTGTTGCTCTTAACAATAATTATGCATCTGCTCTTTTTATGTAGCATGGCGACGATAGCACACTAGACTGTCGACGACAACACACACATTGACCATGGACCATGTGCCCTGGTACAAACAATCCCAGGCTCAGATAATTTGTGTGATGAGCGACACCTGTGTTGTCTTAAGAGGACACCTCTGTGAACAGGGTCTATTGCTTTATTTCCACCAATTACGAGGTGATGTGGTTTATATGTTCAAGCACAGCTGATACTAACCATCAATTTGGTGGATTGATTTGCATAGTTTAACCTGGTATCACAACAAAATCTGAACATCCGGTATTGGCAAGTATCGATTTATCTTTCTTTGTATGCTTTGTATGTGATTGATCTAGCGACCTGCAGATGATAAACTACTGCATTCTCAATATTTAAGCCTTGCAGTTATGGTACCATGGACATATCACGTTTTGGACACAGCAGCATAAGTCTGGAATTACGTTTGAAGTTTGAAGTTGAAAGCCAATGCCAATGTCTTCAAAAAGTAGTCAAGGCAAGTATAAAGTGAAGGAGCTACTTCAAAGGTTTTTCATACTCCCACACGATACATCCCCAACTCATGCATTTGTGCATTTACATATAAAAGACCTACGGTTCTTTTAAATTGAAAAGACAAATTAGGAGCCAGCAGTAGGCTGCTTTAAGTGGGAATAGGATTTTTCAAAATAACATAAAAATGGCAAAAAAATTATAAAAACAGATATACCTTTAATGACTTAATAAAATAAAAGGTTTAAGAATTGTGTCCCATTCCCAGATCAGCGGCAAGTGAAAAGACAGACACATTTATGATCGAGTCGAGTCTTGCTCATCTTCCACAAAAAAGATTAGTCGATTTTTCATCTTAAGTAAAGTTGAGACTGTGAGGCGGGTGGAATTTGAAATAAATACACTATCACTGCATGACCATGGAGATATTTGTGGATATAGACGTAAGCGTGGCATAGATATGTATTATTGCATCATTAAATGATTCAAAAGAACCAAGGGCCTTTCATAATCTAGTGACAGGCTCTATTAAAGACACGTGATGGGTGGAGTGTAACAACCAGCACTGGTCTCTCTCTCTCTGTCTCTGTATTAGACATATGCCTCAAGCCAAACCAGCCTTTCATCCTTCTATGCAATATTAATGAAGAGACTGGAGAGAGACACCGAAATAAACACAGATTCCCTGTGTGACATTTTAATGTGTGTGTGTGTGTGTGTGTGTGTGTGTGTGTGTGTGTGTGTGTGTGTGTGTGTCCCTCTCTTTCTGTTGGTGTGTGTGTCTCTCTGTTGGTGTATGAAATGGTTGGTGAACTCCTTCCCCATTGTTGTGTTACTGAAGAACCGCTTGGATTTCTACTCTACCACCTCACCACAATCTTGACAAAGAAAGTGAATCAAAAAATGTCTTTAAAAGGTCATTATTTTTCCCTCTGAGGCAGTGGAAGAAATCATACATTATTGAAATGAAACGATCAGCTAAAGTAGTGTTTCACCATTTCAAGTGGCACTTTAATCTCAGTTGGTCTGCCTGCCGTGTCAAAGTGGTTGTCTGTGGTCACAATAAAAACAAGACACCTTTCAGACCATAAACTAGACATCACCGATACAGTGATGGAGGCTTGTTGCCGCTTGGTCTAAAGGAGTGCTGGCCGTACATTGACTTTTCTAATGAAGAGCGCAGGATTGATCGGGTGGAGAGGGGAGAGTGAGCTGTCACAAACTATCAGGCCGCTCAAAGAGCCACAGTTCGCTGTGCACGCGAGTTGGCAACACTGCTGGGGAATGATGAAGAGGATCTGAGTAGTCTCCTGGGGCCAAATTCTACAGGCGAGGCAAAACCCACACGCATATAGCATCACAGGACTACAAGGAAGAGAGACAAGTTGCGAATAAAGGAAATTGAATTGCAATAATCAATGTTGTACATCAAAGGGCCTATTATACACCGTCCCATTGCTTTCAAAGCAGTTACATTGCGAATGCCATTTAAAGTTTCATTTAATGCATTTAAAGTTATTCTGGGGCGAATACATTTTAAATATTGGCATTATATGATATCACAAATTATATGTTGTTACAAATATTTCACCATTCATTTCTTAAGCCCTGTCCCAATTGACCACAGCCAGCCTCAGCGTGCTCATTGTCATAAATCCAGGAATGACAGGTATGCAAATATTCTGCAATGCTCTTACAGACCATTGTTGAAGGATGTCTCTATTCAACATAAAATATTGAGTGCAAATCTAAAGCAGTCTACAGTCCACCTAGCCCGGCATTGCCAGACCAATTCACTGTTCTCGCAGGCTCATCTGGTTGCCAGGCTACAGTTCAGCAACTCTTATGACCATTCAGAAAAACTTTGTTAACTTCAGGCCAAATTTTTGATTTGGTGCTTGAATACATGTTTAACTCTTAAAATACACCAGTAGACTTTGTAATGGATCTGAAGGGCAATGTCATGCAAGTATCTACTGCATTGTGTTTGTGGTCTGTTCAAGACAAAGCCGTCATTTTCAATGATACGCGTGTCTGTGGTCTGCTGTATTTACCCACCCACGAGAAGCTCTCTCACACACACACAAGCACACACACACACACACAGACAGCTGGGCCCTACATCCCGTTTACACGGTTTACACGGTATGAGTAGACCCCTATGAGTTAACTACACACGCAAAACACTGGGCTCCACTGCACCGACCCAATCTGTCCATGACATGGAGTCCACTGCATCAGAGTCCAGGGCACAGTAGTAATCAGAGCTAACGCCACCGCTGTGCATGGTACATGGCACGTTTAATCAGGCAAGTTGCAACCGTCATCAGGGACTAATCTCTGAAAGCTGGGGTCAAATATGAGCGAGTGCCGGCAGGATTCACGGGGGGAAATCTCTGGCTTTTCTAAGGCTTTAAGAAAGGTTATGAAACAGTGAAAAATGCAATGCCTACAATGTGTTTTATGATTTTATTCAAATCAATGTTCAAGTATGCATGCAAGAGCAAATTGCATTCTAGAGAGACAGGCCTTCATTGTCGCCCTGCTCTGTTCTGCAAGGTTTATGAATAGGATTGTTTTCTGTGTGGAATGTTAAAGAGAAGTCTGAGATAAGTTTGAGTGGAACGTTTTGGCAAGCCACTACGCCACTGTGGTACTGAGATATGTCAGTGCATCATCTTCACATCTCCTATATGCTAAACAGGAAGCTCACAAGCCCACACAGAGAAGAAAACACACGTCCACAAAACCAATGCTTACCGACATTATAGAGAAACGAGACACGAAGTTGGTATTTCTAAAGAAACGTACAGGAAAAGTAGGCCTAGTCTCATCTAGCACGAGTCTAGTATGCTCTTTGTTGAGCGGTACCATTGATGTAAGCTCTTCGACATGCCATCTACCATCACTACTAAATAAATCCCTAACCCTTAACCTTGTATTTCTGAGTCCTAGGGCTACTCTGCACTCTCTCCAGTTATTGTTGTCGTTTTTAAACAAGGTTGTGCATCAGTACTACAACTTCTTTGGTAGCTACTCCAATATGGATTGCAGAATACGCTTCGATGGTTCTAACTTCTCAGCCTCACTTGCACGTCACTCTGGATGGAAGCGTCTGCTCAATGACTAATGTCCACCGCGATGTGGTTAAAAAAACAACAAGCATTTGGAAGGCGCAGGACATCCACGGGCTAGAGTCTTAAGCCTGTTCAGCAAACGCACTGCCTACATGCATGTAGACGCTGTACACATTGCAAAATATGAAGGACTACACCAGTAGTAATACGTGAATACGTTTAGTAGTGATACGAATTAATGCATTCGTAGTTGGATATATTTAGAAAGTAATATATATGTAATACATTTTCGGACACAATATCGGGATGCTCAAGAGTTAATAAACAAGGCATTCCCTTGTTTATTAACTCTGATAAGAACCAAATCGATTTATAAGCGTCTTACTGATTTGCAGTCTAAACTCACTTGTCACCCGACTTGTGCAGCATAATTATTTACATTTTAAGTGGCATCAAACTAATACATTTGACGATGATCCTAATGAAGTTAAAACAGGTAGAGGAGCGGGCTCACCTTTACATCAGGGTACAGCTGGTCACGAAGCGCGCGCACTGACAGCTCGTGCAGGACATCCTTGAAACGGCTGATCTGGCGCAGACAGACAACCTCTATGTTCTCTGAAGAAATACCATTAACATGCACTTTTGTTTCCAAACAACAAAGTACTTAACTATTCCTGATGTACTTACACCACTTCACTCTCCAAATTCTGCAGAAGCGTTTGTAAGCCACTGAATTATAAAGCTTGCGCCTGGTCGAATTCAGTTGGTTTCAAATTGGTTAAAAGGTGCCATATGGTTGCATATTGGACCAACCAGAGTCGAAGGTAATATCCACCAGGGTGCGCACACTTTTACTGTAATAACGAGATCCAGGAGGATTGTGCTTCGTTTAATAGAATCGCAGGCAATCCACCCCGCCCGCCGCTGCTATACTGAAACAATAAGCAAGGACATCCTCAAATTGTTTGCTGGTGACGTACACGAATAAAAGGCTGGGCGTTGTAGTCCACTGCAGGCCAAGACAGCATTGCTCCGTACGTATTGGATGTTGTAAAAAAAACTACATTTTCGCCATATGTAATCCATTGAACAGTACTTGCATCAGCGCATGGACAACGGCATTCGCCGACAAAGTTAGGTGTTGACAGGGTCTGTTTTCGTTCATTTACACATTCTACACATTTATCAAACATCCTGTTCCTGTCGGCCTAATGAAGCTCTATATAAGTGAAGGCAACCCACACTGCCTAAAAGTAGTAGCTGCTGTTGAACTGACTCTAGTACAATGTGATGTACAATATGTCAACCACGAAGGTAAGAACGCATGGCTACAGATTCATTAGTTATGGGTTGTTGTCATCAATCTGTCCACAATCATGAATACTTTCTGTCTTCATAAGTAGAAAGAGGGTGCAATTGGGATAAATCACTGCGTTACTGGAAACAGTGTGTGTGTGTGTGTGTGTGTGTGTGTTAACTAACGTATTGTTACACGCTTATAATACATCCATGATCACACAAACTCCATTGACATGGAGAAATCTGCTTGTGTCCGTCACACTTCAGAAGCAGATGGAAAAGAAGAAGACGATCATGTATTTAGTTCACAAGGACGCATGTTCTGGACCACTATACAATTGGGATGCAATCGAACAACCTTCTGTGTACATTCATTACGTTTTTAGCTAATACACACATAAGGATTAGAAAATGTTTAAAAATACCTTAGATATCCCTGGTGTTAAACATAGTAAAGATAGGCTGGGGTTGGAAATGCTGTAAAATCCTATCCAGACTTCCCTAAACTGTTCTGAGTACTATGAATCACAGTTGTAGTTGTAGCTATTAGACCAGGTCACATGTTTGAATGGGATATTACTGGCCTATGAGGCATACGACTACTGTATCCCAATCTGATTCTAGGCTCATTGCCTTCACAAAATTCTGGGCCATCTGTCCCCGTTTGCCAATACACCATGTTCCCCATCTCATGAACTTTAACTGTAATATTTGAATTGGCACCTAAACTTGTTATGGTTTGTGATCTGATGGATGATGTCTTGCTCACTTACTCTTCCCTATTTCTTTTGGGTTAATCATTTTGGCTGGAGGTTGGGATCACATACATTTCACAGACGGAGTAAGGAAGAATATTCAATAGCAATGTAAAGTTAAATATATAAACGGTTCAAGTTGGTTGGTAAAGAGCACTTCATACTAATGAACAGGAAGTCCACAAGGTGTGTTCTTTTGGTTTAGCGGAGATTGTTTAGCCTGCCTGGTCTAGTAATTCCTCATCCACTCTGAGCTGTGTTGCGATCCTGTTCTCCTTGTAGAACAGGATGACGTCTAGACGCACAGCCAGCAGCATCTGACATGTGGATCAATGGCACTGATGGAGGGCTAAAAACAAGTTCTTGTGTAGGGATAAAACGATGATGACATATAGGATTAGCAAAAAGTGTCTTACTATAGAATTCTGATTGGTTCCTTGATTACATTCCATGCAAAGACTTTACTTATTAAGTATTTACAGGCAATACTCTACCTTGTTGTACTGCAATTCAAAATGGAAATTTCATACTTGTTACATTTTTATTCATTGAAATTAAAGAGGACTGATTATCACTTCTGACTGAGTAAGAACGAGGTGCATTATTTTATCTTCGTCTTTGATAACGCAAAATGTGAGCACTTTGCATCGCCAGTGTCGTTTGTGTGATCATTTGTCTGTGTTTGATTGTGTGTTTCCTCAGAGAGAGTGGTGCCCTTCCTCAGCCGTCTTGCCCTGCCAGCGCTGCTCCTGCCCAGTGGAGGTCACCTATTCAGCTCCAACGCCATCTGCCAGTGAGTAGTCACCCAACTCTCCAAAGACATTTGTATTTCCTGTTTTGTTGCATTTTTATATGTATGTTTATGGTCGCCCAATCTGAATGCTTACACCAGAATAAGGTAGTTGCTTTCGGTTCTGCTATGAAGGTATTTGTTTGAAACAAGTGGACGGAAACCCAACCCCCTCATCAACCAGTGGCTTGAATGGGAGACCACCGAACTTCAGGTAACCCTTGTTGTAGGCCTTGAACAGTGAAGTCCTAAATGGCTATCAGGCAGCAGTAACCTCACAGAAAGATCCATACCCTCCTTCAAACGGGCGTTTTGTGAGCTAGACAGTGCCTGTAGGCTAGGGTGTTTGTTGATGGCCTCTTCTGTATGTTGTGTGTGCAGCCTGCCCTGTTGCAGGCCCTCCATATGGCAGTGTTGCAAGGCAAAGCTACAGAGGCCTCCAAGATCCTCCAGGGGCCCCTCTCCTATCTGGACAAATGCTTGAGCAAGGGGACCACGCCATGTCTAACAGAGGTAAACTACGACCTGTGTGTGTGTTTGTGTGTGTGTGTGTGTGTGCGTGTGCGTGTGTGTGTCACACACCAACATTTGGCATGCAATATTTATAGCATAAGGATGATATGTGTATTTATCACTCCCTGACACAATTGCATATTCCTAACAGCAAGCCTCATAGTTTGCAGCACACCCGTACCAAGTAAAAAAATCCTGATACACTTTGGGAAATTAAGGCACTGTCTTAGCCTCCCAAGGGCTTTCTAGGCTTTATTTTCCTCTGAACAAGGGCAGCATACATCATTTGCTTAACTTTTTTACCTACTGTTCCTCCCTGTGATATTTTAAATATATTTTTGAGTAGTCAAACCTTGAGAGGACATTTGTATCAATTGTTATAAAAAGTTAACACATTTATGTTGATGCAATGTATTTATTCACAGAAATGTGTGTTTTTCTAGGAATCCGTTTCGGTTGTTGATGTTGTGCTTTGGGGCGCTCTTCATCCTTTTCTGTCTGACTCCAGTCCAGCTTTCGGTGGGTAGCCATTCTGGAATCAGAAACTGGCGTAAAAATAAATAGGAAAATCTCATATACCTAATATTTGTATCTAGAAAATATATATATGCTTTGGATTGATCTTATCTTACATGACCAAGCGTTCTGCTGTCTCTCGCCCTCTCGATTGCGTTTGCCCTACCAGGTGAGTGGAAGTGTGTGCAGGCTTGGTTTGACCGGCTGGCGGGTGAGAAGGCGTGCCAGGCAGCAGTTCTGAAGGTTCTACCCGGCAAAGGCCTGGAGGTCCTGAAGACCTTTGTGCAGAGGCAGCCCGCACACGCCTCCAGCCAGCGCAGAGACCCACAGTCATGCAACAGCACCGTCTCGGAGGTAGCAGTCCGGGTCCAGGTTTTTTCTTTGGGCATGTAGTGTTTCCTCCCACCTCCATTATTCAGTTTGGAAGTTGGAAACATGGGGGAGTGAGTTTCTAGCTCCCCTCATATGCCAGAAGGACACCATCCGTAAGAAGAACAGAGAAATGGTTTTATTTCTATTTGGAGCGTCTGGTTGTGTTTTTTGGAAACCGCCACTTTTTGTGAGTTGTATTAAAGGGACTGCACTAGTAGGGGTTTCATGTGAAGAAGATGGTGTCTCAGGGCCAGATTGAGCCTATCTCCATTAAAGCTAAATTACAGATCCCTATTAGGCAATAGAACATGCTGTATATAGGGATTACATCAGTGTTACTCCATCCCTTTATTCTCCTTCCAATGGAAGCACTAGCAGTCAGGAGGGCTGTTGAGGAAGTATAGCATGGGCTGCCTTTAGAATAGTTTCCAGGGTAGTTGCTGTGATAAAGTTGTTAATGAAGTGTTACTTTGTTTATTTATATTTCAAATGGTCAGGGGCATAATCAGAGGTTCTGAATCTTGGTTCATAATTCTCTCTTTAATGCAATAAGACTGCTGCAAGGCACAAATATGTTGCCAACATAAGATAACATCCCATCAAAATGACAGGAATATGACAAATAACAATTACAGACATACTTGCTTTGCCCCAAGCTGAAGAGCAAATTAAACGTATGAATAACTGTTATTAATTGGTAATTGTTTTGAATGTAATGCGTCGCCAGGCAGAGGAAGCGGTGCGTGTGGTGTCAGAAGAGGAGATGGAGGCTGCTGCCCTGACCTGGAGTAGAGGCCTGATCGCCTGCACGGAGCCCACAGAGAAACCACACCCCATGTGAGCATGAGGCGTAGTCGTTGTCATACAAATATTGTTTGTGGCCAATCCGCTTAGGGCTGTCAAGTTCTGGTCGGTCTGGCGGTTGGCTCTTCTTTAACTATTATTTTCAGGGGCTGCAGGGACAATGCAGACTGTTTTTGAATGATAGTCTGTATTGTGTTAGAAATAACATAATTTGTTTATGAAAGTAATATTGAAGGCGCCGTCATTTCTGTTTCTGTTTTTAATTAGTTTGTGTGTCTCCGGGTAGTGTACCTCAGGAGGGCCGGCGGAACCTGCTGCTGACCAGCGCCCTGCCGTACGTCAACAACGTGCCTCACCTGGGCAACATCATCGGCTGTGTGCTCAGCGCCGACGTCTTCGCCAGGTACCCGGCTTCTTTTTCCGTCTCAACTCATACACCAGACTGCTACTACCGTTTTTAAAGTCATTTATCAGATCTGTTTTCTAACGTATATAAATAATTGAAATTTAAAGATGTCCCTTGATTCATATTTTATCTGCCTATTTAGTCTCATCAGCCCGGGTCTAATTTTGCGCCACATCCGGGGCGTTTTATGCTGCACATGCATATTTCCAATCACACACTAGTCAAAATGAATTGAATTGTCAAGAGGACCAATCAATGTTATCAATGAATTGCTTCCTACACTGTCTTCCTCTTCCTGATGACATAGTTGTATTGGTACACCCTGAATCGCAAGGGTTAACGACATCATCTCCTCCTTCCTCCTTCCTGCCAGGTACGGGCGCCTTCGCGGCTGGAACGTGCTGTACGTGTGTGGCACGGACGAGTACGGCACGGCCACGGAGAACAAGGCGCGTGAGGAGGGCCTGACGCCGCAGCAGATCTGCGACAAATACCACGCCGTGCACGCCGAAATCTACAGCTGGTTCCAGGTGGACTTCGACTTCTTCGGCCGGACCACCACCCCGAAGCAGACCGAGTGAGTGGGCCGCCGTCGGGTTGTTTAGTCAGGGGTGTTTGTGTGTGTAGGACAAGTGGTACAATGCGTCTGATGCATTGGGTGTTTTGCAATACCTTTCCCTTTCGCCTGGTTCTACCACTGGATCTCGTGAGGTCTGCTCTTCGTGAGAGAGTCGGTTGCTGTTAGCAGCTGATTTGAAGCCCTACCTCTATGCTCGCTGCTGAAATGTGAAACTGCAGTCTTTACTGTAGGGTTCGCCAACCTAACCAAACCACGGCATCCCTTTCTGTCGGGAATTATTTAGTTCTGCATCCCAGCCACACAAACCAAAATAAATGCTTGCAAATGTTATAAATCCAATGTTAGCTAAATTAGTTGGCTCGTTAGATAAATAGCTGAAGGACTGCGCATAGCCGCGCACCCACAACTCTTCCCTATTTTTCCTCTATTTTCCTCTTATTTTTTCCGATCTACGCCTGGCTAAGCGGCCCTCTTACAAGTAAAATATAACCGTGTAAACAAATGAGTAATCTGTTTCAGAATGATGATAAAAAATAAATACGTAGCTCAGAGGCAATGTGACCGAGAGCTTAGCGACCTCGTGGGTATTTTGACATGGCATGTTACAATAGATCAGTCAAATCAATGTATATCCAGGATCTAGTCGTTAAAAGGATCTAGTTAATTAATTCAGTACCACTTAATGTAGCCCACACTTTCAAGTCATGCATAACCAACTGCATTATCACAGGGCTCAATATGCAAGATGCACACAGGAAAGCCCATCTTCTGTGTGTAAAAATACTGGATTTTTCCATATACTTCAAAGACGATGTCAGTGTGGCAGGCAAAAAAAAACACCTCACTCCGCAGCCCCTACGTGACCCGTCGCGTCCGTTCTGGTTTGGCCGTGAGGCTCGACGGGCCGTACCATGACTAATCTAATTAACCGAGACTGACCAAGGCACCTTGCCTGTCGCCTTGCGTTATTACCCGCCTCCTACAACCACGGCAGCCTTCGATTGGCCCGATGGTGGGAGAGCCACCAGCGAGGACGAATCCCAGACCACGTACGAGGAAATGATAATGTCCTTGCAAAGGCTGGCTCATGCCAAGCTACGTTTTTCTCATCCTTACATAAATGACAACAGTTTTAAAAGAAATAAAAGATCAACAGCCATTCAAAAGAAAAGGAGATTCCATTACAATATTGAGTAGACCAACAATTATTGAGATGCACACACATTTATTGTTGTATTGTGCTTGACGGTTCCAATACAACCAGCCACTCTCATATTCTCAGGTAAAGAGTTTCACAACTGAACAACCTTGAATGAGAGTGTGGATCCCAGTAGGATATGAAACTTAGCCATGGTTATCCCCCTGGTGTTAACACTGTAGCACTGTAGCCTGTGGAGAGAAGAGACTCAAAACCCCAACATTTGCATGGATGGGATCTGTGTCGCAGTATCTGTAGAAATCCATGAGCAAGATTCCTAACCCCTATCTGCTCTTTGATGAAATCACTATAAGTGGCTTTGGATAAACGTGTGTGCCATTTGACTCAATGCAAAATAGTGAATGATATAAAGCTTTAATCTGCAACTTGATGTTTAGGGGAGTCCCAACAATTTATGCATTGAATCTGCAATATGGTGACTTTAAAAATCGAAACTGTACTGTCATATTACAAAAGAAGACATTCAGTGCTGATCCTTTAATTGTTTCTTTAGTAGAAGCAAAAATAAAGTAAAAAACAATACTTGTATTCTGTTATATAGATGTTATGACTATAAAAATGTACATAAGCTATATGTGGATTGTGCAACCATTTTTTGCGCTTGCATAGATTCAAGATTCATGATCGGTTTACACGAAGGGAACCACGCATTCACAACGGTCTTTTAAGAGAGCACGGTGTCTGAAATGCACACATCCGCACACACAGGTGTGGACTTGACAACCCTTCCGCAAGAGACTCTGTCTAGCTAGTCACTCTAGACACTTAATATGGTGCACACTTCCTCCAGATGTCACTTAAGGTTGACTGCATCCTGGTTTAACAACCTCTTTCCAGAACGTATTTAACAATGTATCCTACAACAGATCATCTTGAGTTCACTAATAACACCGGTAGAGTACATTATGTGTTCATTTATCTTAGCTATATACCATAATTACGCTAATATAGACCGCGGCCTATAAACAGATTATGGTTGTGCGGCCTAAATACGAGTGTGGCCTAAATACAAAGGTGATCACAACAAGGCTTTGCCCTGCGGTGTTCATGCCTTGTATTCTATACAAATACCTTTCAAAAAGTTAGTGACACAATCAATATTAGCTTAATGGTAATTCCCCGCTTGCACAACAAGATTGAACAAGTGACCTGGGCTACTAATCATTACAGGCTGCTATTTGGGTAATATACACCGCAGATAATTCTGCTGTGCAATTTCATTGAAACTTTGCACAATGTACAAACCACCTTTTTATAGTTTTAGGATCAAAGCAGTGTGTCTCCATTGGAACTTAAGGGGATCATGTTTCCAAGTAGAGCACACAAAACGGCGCAACCATACAGCCGCGTTATGACTTCCAACATGCGTCACCACGCCATCAAGACCACTCGTTAAACACAGAAGAAGACCAACGAGCCTTCTGCAGTGTTATCATTTTTACCATGCTCCGTGGCTCGTCTGGTGGGCAACCCGCTTTACATTGAAGCTCTGCCGCGACCGAGTCGGACTCGGACCACCAATAGATTTGAAATACACAGGCTACCTCCACACAGCACCTACGTGATATTGCAGTTTGGCTTTTTAAAGCGTTATTCCATTAACTTGTGTTTAACCAATTCGGCCGATTCAGAAATTAAATTTCTTGGTCGCGACAGCCCTGTTTAAAATGTTACATGGTGGTGCATCAAATAAAGAGGGGTGGTGCGCACATCCAAATGTAATCCACAGGTGCTAGACAATAGTGTTGAATATAAGAGAAAGGAGGGTCTGCACACTGTTTTAATGCTCCAGAAGTGGATTTATTAACAGGCAACGTTTCGACCGCTAGGGATCTTCATCAGACATGGTGGCGCACTATTAGGCCACACTGTTGGGGGTGAACCTTATCATTTTGGTCGCGGGCTTGAGGCATGTAAGCGTTTGACACTATCCTGCCTATCGCACAGAAATCCTTCGATATAAACATCACAGAATTTCAAAGGCTTTTCCCGGACTCATTGATTAGTTATGCGACAACGTTTTAATGCAAAATAGTTGGATTAAAGTTAAAATCAAAACAGTGTCTTTGTGAGTCTTTGCAACTTTCTGCAACATGTGGGGGCCTTCAGATAGGATTTGATGTACCTTCAATTGGGCATTTGTTACAGTGGCCCTTTACCTGTGTTTTAATTACGATATATATGGTGACCTGAAAAGCATCCGGTGTGTCTCTCTCTCTCTCTCGTTCCCAATCTCACATGTTCCCTTCCTGTACGCCCCTTCTGCATGATCGCCCTGAACATGTTCCCCTTCTCACATGCTGCTGTTCCCTGTCCTTCTGCAGGATCGCCCAGGACATCTTCTGGCGTCTCCACGAGCGGGGCTTCCTATTGGAGGACACAGTGGAGCAGCTGAGGTGCGAGGGCTGCCGGCGCTTTCTGGCCGACCGCTTCGTGGAGGGCGGGTGTCCCCACTGCAGCTACCCCGAGGCCCGCGGGGATCAATGCGACAAATGCGGGAAGCTCATCAACGCCGTGGAACTCAAGGTGAGGTTGAATTGTGGCCCTTCGTTGTGGCCCCCTTCGTTGTGGTCCTTCGTTGTGGCCCCCTTCGTTGTGGCCCCCTTCGTTGTGGCCCTTCGTTGTGGTCCTTCGTTGTGGTCCTTTGTTGTGGCCCCCTTCGTTGTGGCCCTTCTTTGTGGCCCTTCTTTGAGGCCCTTCTTTGAGGCCCCTAGTTGTGGCCCTTTGTCGTGGCCCACTTAGTTGTGGCCCTTCTTTGTGGCCCTTTGTCGTGGCCCACTTCGTTGTGGCCCTTCGTTGTGGCACTTCTTTGAGGCCCTTCTTTGAGGGCCCTAGTTGTGGCCCTTCGTTGTGGTCCTTCGCTGTGGCCCTTCTTTGAGGCCCCTAGTTGAGGCCCCTAGTTGTGGCCCTTCGCTGTGGCCCTTCGCTGTGGCCCTTCGCTGTGGCCCTTCATTGCGGCCCTTCGTTGCGGCCCTTCGTTGTGGTGGTGGTCGGTAAAGTCAACAGACTGATCGTAAAAGCTAGGTTAGAATTATTGTTAATTTTAATTTCTTGTGAATGAGGTCCAGATTTACTCTTCACCTCCTGCACGATAATCATCTACATTTGTGGTGTTTGCTCCAAATCACACACAGCTCATACATGTAGCGACACCCACAGATAGAAACAGAGTCGCAAGGTTTTAATGGCAGCCAAGCGCATGGAGCGTGAATGTAGCAAGCTGTATTTCTATACAGCTGCCTGTGCTTCAGGCTTGACTCTAGAATTATGATGCAATGTAAATGTGATGCATGTTAATGTGTGATATAGCATGAACCCTTTGTAAAAAAATATATATACCCAGCGCACAAACCATTGATCGTTTTCTTTTTTGCAGAATCCCCTGTGTAAGGTCTGCAGCAAGACGCCTATCATCCAATCATCCAAACACCTCTTCCTGGACTTACCCAAGGTACTGCACACCTTCTAGTGTGCTCAAACATGTCGGGCCTGCAATTGCCCATTCTTCCGTTTCTCACGGTTGACTGTGTGGTTACTAACCCGTCTCTGCCAGTGTTATGGCGATCACTTTAGTGACATACAGCGGAGGCTATTGGGATCCCGAACCTAAAACGCTAAAGTCGCTTATTGCTTGTTTTCGGTCTCGTCAGTTGGAGAGTCAGCTGGAGCAGTGGCTGGACAAGTCGACGGCCGCGGGCGACTGGACGCCCAACGCCAAGCAGATCACCCGCTCCTGGCTCCGGGACGGCCTCAAACCCCGCTGCATCACCAGGGACCTGAAGTGGGGGACCCCAGTACCACACCCCGACTTTGCGGACAAGGTGTGTCATCACTATCGGCTTCAATTTTGGCCTGGGTGAGGGGTGGGGACTATAACGTGAGCGAGCCTGAGGCTGTCCTTGGCAGTGTGTGGGCTGTAGCTTGAGTGACGCAAGGAGATCAGGAGATCCCTAGAATCTCGGTGCCCTTGTGACCCACAGATCTCATAAAGTCTTCTTTCTACTAACTGCTCCATCTTGAAATAAACAATATGACGCAATGCGCCATACTTTACAGTTACCAGACAATTTGTGTGGTACTGTTGAACAATCTATTTAGTCTTGCGTGTATCAGGGCCTTAAAACAGGTTAGCTGAAGGCTTGGCTGCAAAGACGAGGACCGCTTTTGTCCAGAATGGAATGATGCTTATTTGATGATGTGTATGAAGGGGAAGTAAATGAACTCGGAATGACTTCTCAATCCCCCGGCCTCCAGGGGGGGGGGGGGGGGGGGGGGGGGTTAGCTGTAACCCTGATTGTTTTATGAGTCTATTGAGCACATCATGTTCTCTGAGGAACAGCGTGCCCCTGGCACCCAGAGTGATATACCATGTGAGGTGCTGGCAGGAGCCCCTTCCCCATATACAGTGCCTTCACGTCAACACAGGATGTAAGAGTTGCCTCATGCTGGTAGAAAATGAGTCAAGTGGCAATAAATCAGCTTGAAGTTAATCAAGTGCTATTTAAATAAGTCGTAAGTTACTTAGTAGGCTTTTCTTGTCTTTAGCTCAGCACTTATTTGAGGCAATTCTATGTTAACTGCGTAACAATAGTGTCAAAGATAATTTATGTGTTTGTCAAATGGTGTTCATTTTGTCTTTGTTTTTTGGATCAACAATGAAGGAATTAATGTGAAAGTGTCTCATTATAACTGTAAAAAATGACAACCAACGATATCTACATGAGGTTCACTTTGGAGAAGGTTGTTCACAAACACACTTTTTTTTAGGTGTTCTACGTGTGGTTCGATGCCCCTATTGGCTACCTGTCCATCACTGCCAACTACACCGACCAATGGGAGAAGTGGTGGAAGAATCCTGAGCAGGTACATTTCAGGACCGTTAATGGAGAGATCTGAAACTTTTGCCAACAACACAGATCCTTTGAAGCCATTCTGGGAAAATATGATTGTTCTGTATGTATTTAAAGTTCCATAACATGTACTACAACAAAGATGAAGATAGTTGCAAATGAGCTAAAATGAGCTAAACTGTTAATTGTCGTTTATGTGTTCCCACCAGTCAGGTCAAACTGTTGAGTGGCTAATTATGTCCATGTGGTGAAGGCAACAATTAAGCAATGCTTGTTTATTCCCATGTCCCCCTTATGGAGATCTGTATAATGCAAAGGGGTTAAACAGCCATTAAGGCATTTACATGTGGATATTATGGAGATGGGGAGTCTTTAAAACCGACTTTAGAGCCCATTGATGAAAGAGCTCTTCAAACATTTGCATTCTCAACCAAACTACCCCACTATAACACTCACACTGACTGCTCAGCTCTCTATATAAAAAACATAAGGCTTCAGCTGTGTGTGTGTGTGTGTGTGTGTGTGTGTGTGTGTGTGTGTGTGTGTGTGTGTGTGTGTGTGTGTGTGTGTGTGTGTTGGCCTATATATTCGCAGAGCAAACAGAAAACGAGGTTGATTGGGGGGTTGGGAACAGCAGATAAGTCCTCTTTGAACTGGATGATCTCACCATGATCCAATATGATGTCATCTCCTCCCTGCGGTGTTGTGCTCCTGCCACCAGGTGGAGCTGTACAACTTCATGGCCAAGGACAATGTGCCGTTCCACAGTGTCGTGTTCCCCTCCTCCCTGCTGGGAGCCCAGGACAACTACACCCTTGTCAATCACCTCGTTGCCACGGGTAACCTTTTTTGTACTTCACTTTTATTGGTCGATAATGGGATTGTTGATGTGAATAGTTATAAGATTCATGCAGCAAGAGTATAAGCTGTGTGAGACACCCAACAAAAACATCTTAGAAACCTAGTAACATTCTCCGTTGGAGAATGTTATGTTAAATCTGGAGCCAGAAGACCACATGGTGTTTTATTATCAAATATATTTTCACAGATTTCAAGCAGGTTTCCCCTCTGAACTGTGGATTCCCAATCCATTTGAATTATTACTACTACTTACTGATATCGCTGCCATTTAAACCACATATTTGAACGACAAAGGAGCTGAAATATATGAAGACATGGCGATTTGAGTCTCAAGTTGTATTTGTGAACCTTACAGTCCACCTGGAGAGTAAACCTAAACGCCTGAATGGTGGTTGTACATAAAGCCATGGTAAACAGTGTCGTCCCCCCCCCCCGCAGAGTACCTGAACTACGAGGACACTAAGTTCTCTAAGAGCCGCGGTGTGGGCGTGTTCGGAGACATGGCCAAGGACACGGGCATCCCCTCGGACGTGTGGCGCTTCTACCTGCTGTACGTGCGGCCCGAGGGCCAGGACTCGGCCTTCTCCTGGGCCGACATGGCCCTGAAGAACAACTCTGAGCTGCTCAACAACCTGGGAAACTTCATCAACCGGTGGGTTCTGGGAGGGGGACACTGGGACTGGAGGGAGCGCTGGTTAAATAACTCAACTCAGCCTTTGTGTTTGTTCATTGAGGAGTCTTCTATAGACTCCTCGTGTGTGTGTGTGTGTGTGTGTGTGTGTGTGTGTGTTAAAATATTTGGTTTTTTAATTGAATTATAATTTGAATTTTAGTCAAATTATGATTCTTTGGCTTTATATCTTGAAGGTGAAGGGATTTTGAAACTAAACCTCTCATATCTCCTTATGTTTATTCACCATTGAAAAGTGTTGTGATTCCAACACCTGTGATTGACATGCAACATGGATTCCCCAAACCATCAATGAGCGCGGAGTGGTCATTAATGTAAACTGGTTTGTACATAGGCAGGTGCAGTCACCTAGAAACAGATTTTGTCACAGAGCATTCCACTGACTCATAGCTGAATCACGCTTCAATGTAGGTAAGACTTGTAAGGTAAGACTTGTAGGTAAGGCTTAATAGCTCTTGAGTCTTACCTCCAGCATCTTTTAATCATTCAGTGTTTGTTAAACACCCCCATCATGTTGCTCATCTGTTGACATCAAAAGCCTAAACAAACGCGTTCTCCCGAAGCAGCACGCTCTGGTGTAAAAGAGCAACAGCTAGCACATGCTAATTTGCTGCATTTGTTGAGGATGGTGTAATTTAGCCCCCAATTAAACCGCCTGGAATGCTTTCTAAACGATCAGAGTTAAATCCTGCATCAAAGATTCCCCCCCAGCGGCCCTCCTTTGGCAAAGTTCCTTGATCTGTAAGATCTGGTCTGCAGCGGCAACTCTGATGCCTAATTGGTTCCAAAGTATCCTGTGGACCAGAGGGCCTCCTGCCTAACGCCTCTGCTCCGCCGGAGCCATCAGCGTCGCACCTAATGAGGGCTCCGTCAACTTTTTAATTCGGCCGGGAAACGCTGCCATAATTATCAATCAATAATAGCAGTAGCACCATACCACTCTTCCTCCTAGATAATCAGATCAATCTTTTACACTGATCGTTTTGAATGTACACAGAAACGTTTTGTGGCTCTTCCTGTGGAGCGCATATAACGGTGGGTCCTCAGCGGAGCCCTGGGGTGAGGAAACGTATTGAGCTGTGCTAAAGTCTCCTGTTCTCATCCTGTATCCTGCGCACTGAGGGGATTTACATGAGCCTTGTTTGCTTCCAATTGGATCTCTTCAAATGATATGCCACTCAGTGTCCTGCCGTTAGTTCTATGATTTGAGTGCCAAGCAGATGATAACCGTTTGAGATCTCCAATATGCCTATGATGAGTCCTTTAATAAAACATAGGTCAAAATACTCCCTGGCTTCCTCTGCTGAATGCGAATGCTTGTCCATGTGTTTATAATCAAGGCTTATTAATCTGGCTGTATGTGGCAGCAGCTACAGGTTTGACCCAGGTTTCACACACTCCCCCTGCCCACACACACAGTTTGTGGAAGATGATTAATTCGTGAATCGCAACAATTCAGTCAACTCTCATCGCTAATCTTTATATTCTTCACGGTAGACAGCGGGTCTGTATAAAACATCACATTCGATGTTTTATAAGATGTGGAAATATCTCGCCGCCAATATTAGCTCCAACCTCGAAATACACGGCAGAGCTCTTCACGACTGCTTGTATTTAGTTTCTAACAGTTATTTATTCCACACATGATAACAACTTGGAGGTGATTGACGCCACACACCGCCCTAACGAGCGCCAGGGTTTGTTTAGATTGGCACGACGCTACATTGCATCTGCCGCCGCGATCAATAATGGATCCACGATTAGCAAGTCAAGTAACGAGCCCTTCCTCTTCTCCCCACTTCCTCCCCATCTGCTCCTCTCTGTTCCTCTTCCCCCTCCCCCCCTCTCTGCCTCTGCCACTCCCCAGAGCCGGGATGTTTGTCACCAAGTTCTTTGAGGGATGCGTGCCGGCGATGGAGCTGCTCGCGGAGGACAAGACGCTGCTGGCCCAGGTGGGCTGGGAGCTGCGCCAGTACATCTCCCTCATGGACAAAGTCAAGTAAGGAGATCTGCTGCTGTTGAGGAAACACCGCCACGCTCACTCCCTGGAGAAATAAACAACACTTTCTCACCCACTTGAGAAAACAACACTTTCACCTCAAGAAAAAAATGCTTTCATCTCCTTAAGAAAAACACTTTCACCTCCTCAAGCAATAATACTTTCACCTCCTTAAGTCATGGTGCTTTTACCTCCCTAAGAAAAAATGACACTTTTCCCCCTTTTAAGAAAACAACAATTTCACCTCCTCGAGAAAAAGCTTTCACCCTCTTTAGAGAAAAAGATTTTGACGCGCTTAAGAAAAACTACCCCAAAATAAACAATTTCTCCTCTCACCCCTTTTCAAGAAAAAACAAACCCCTTTAATAGTAGGTATTTTGTGCATATTTTTACAAATTGGCATTTATGTGTTCATCTTAATATGAGATTAAATCGTATATTGAGATGATGCAGTCTGGAAACGCCATGGCTGAACACGTCTCCAGCCTACAGCTGCTTTTACAGTACCTACTGCAGGTCCTGCCTCACGGCCCAAGGTTCTCACCATCACCGTCTTCTTCACTGTTTCCTGCCAGGATCCGAGACGGGCTGAAGCACATCCTGAACATCTCTCGCCATGGCAACCAGTATATCCAGGTCAACGAACCCTGGAAGAAGATCAAGGGAGGGGACCAGGACAGGTGTGTGTGTGTGTGTGTGTGTGTGTGTGTGTGTGTGTGTGTGTGTGTGTGTGTGTGTGTGTGTGTGTGTGTGTGTGTGTGTGTGTGTGTGTGTGTGACATCCAGCTGAGGATCATTTTGGACCCTGTGTGTGAATTCCTTTGCTCGAGTAAAGCCAAATAAATAGTCACTTTCCAAAAAAGTTGACCTAACGCATGCTCTCCGGAAAGCCCATTCCTCCATCTTACACCAACAATCAGAAAACACATCCGATATATACACATACATGCGACCGTTAAGAGCCAAGCCTTCCCTTCCTTCTCTCCAGGCAGCGCGCAGGCACCGTGACGGGCGTGTCGGTCAACATTGCCTGCCTGCTGTCGGTGCTGCTGCAGCCCTACATCCCCACCACGAGCCGGACCATCCGGGAGCAGCTCAACGCCCCGGCCGCCTGCGTGAGCACCATGCTGCACGCCGGAGGCAGCTTCGTCTGCTCCCTGCCCGCCGGCCACGCCATCGGCACCGTGAGTGTAGCCCTGATAGCGCACACGCTGGTCGCCCCGATGGCCGGCCTGTATCTCTATGCCACTTCATGATTCAGTGGGAGGTTTGTTTTTAAGAGACTGGCCGGGGTCACGTCAAAGTCAACGTCAGCTTTATTGTCAATTCCGAATCCAATATAGGTGCGAAACAAATAGAGGAATTGAAATTGCGTTTGTCTCTGACCCACGCTGCAATAACGAGAAAAGGATAAAATGAGACAAAACGTTATAAAATAAGATAAGTAATATTTAGAATAAACGGCTTCATTAATAGAATCCATTGATTTGACATATACTTATAAGGAAGAATATTAATATTTCACTATGGGAGTCGACATGTTGTTTTCTGTATCTCATTATGGTCTACCGCATTCCGTCAGCATATATTATTTTTCAAGTCCCACTAAGTGAAATGCTGTTTCCATTTGAGATCACTCCAGGCTCTTTTCTGACCCATCATGGCATCTGTCCCCTGATTGGTACGAGGAATCTTATCTGGCCTGAAGTCTAGAAGAAGAAGTCTAGGGAGGAAGGGAGCATGGAAGGATGTTATTTTTTTTGGTTGTTTATTTTCAAAAGTCCTGCTCTTTTTTTCTCTCTCTCTCTCTCTCTCTCTCTCTCTCTCTCTCTCTCTCTCTCTCTCTCTCTCTCTCTCTCTCTCTCTCTCTCTCTCTCTCTCTCTCTTTCCCCCCCCCCCCCCCCCCTCACAACTCTTTAATCGTACCGACAGCAGCTTAATGAGCAGGTAGGGGTCCTGGATCTTGTTCAAGGATGTCTACAGGAACACCGTCCTTGTAAGGGTTCAAACACCTTAATCACTAGACCATCCTGCGTTTTAGATAAGTCTTTAACCCCTAGGCTGACCCAAGACCGGGCAACACTCTATATGCATTGAGCACGTGGTTGTTTGTATAATTGCACATTCATATAATTTACACCGTCACAGAATGCACACTGCATAATGAGCTGTATACCATTTTAAGCAGAATGACCCAAGAACATGCAACAGATAGTATCTGTGTATACCGAAGCATTTATATGCAATTTACACACACACACACACACACACACACACACACACACACACACACACACACACACACACACACACACACACACACACACACACACAGACACACCCAGCAGGTGTATTTGTGGCTCAGCCTCGTTGCAGTTGGTTAACCCAGAGCCACTTGTCACTTGGGGCCAGATTGCCCGGGTTTGGATGTGCTGCTCCGCCAGCAGCCTGCCATGCCGACTGACAACAGCTCAGCGAAACACACAGAAAAGGAGCGACCTGTCCCGCCGTCTCTCCAGCACCGCACGCACGTGTTTGTCCACGAGTTCAAATCCCATTATTCTAAAGCGTATTTTAATGCCCTAGCTTTTCGGTACGCGCACCCAGATTGCTGAGTGTAGATCAGAAATGTCCCAATAATTGGTTATGCCAAGCAACATTTTAAGGCTTTCACATTGTATCGGCTACAGAATCACAACGTATCTTTACATGTGCTCTTGCGTGTATAGTTGAACCTTTACTCTGATACGTGAGTCATTGCCGGTGATTATCTCCTGACTGCAGGTCAGTCCATTGTTCCAGAAGCTGGAGGCGGACCAGATCGAGGCTTTGAAGAAGAAGTTTGGGGGACAGCAGGTACATGACGCTCATGGGGAGTAATGGTGGCTTGCCTGAGCTCAGTCTGATATTTTCTTTTCATTCTGAATAATTAAGATGACAAAAAAAATGTGTTCACTGCTTCGACAAAAGTATGTGATCATGTCGAAACGGGTGAACTAAAAAGCACCAGCACACCATCATTTTTAACCTTCTCCCGAACCTGTCTTGCTTTTAGCCTGAGGACGAGCCGCCCGTTAAGAAGGTATCATAGCCCGTGTGTGTGTGTGTGTGTGTGTGTGTGTGTGTGTGTGTGTGTGTGTGTGTGTGGCGTGAAAAACATAAACACCCTGTGTCACCGTAGTGCAACCGTAGTGGTGTTCTTCATCAGATTAACCTGTCACCATACTGCAACCATAGTGGTGTTCTTCATCAGATTAACCTGTCACCATACTTCAGCTATAGTGGTGTTCTTGATCAGATTAACCTGTCACCATACTGCAGCTATAGTGGTGTTCTTCTCATCAGATTAACCTGTCACCACACTGCAGCTATAGTGGTGTTATTCTCATCAGATTAACCTGTCAGCATACTGCAGCTATAGTGGTGTTATTCTTATCAGATTAACCTGTCACCACACTGCAACCATAGTGGTGTTATTCTCATCAGATTAACCTGTCACCATACTGCAGCTATAGTGGTGTTCTTCTCATCAGATGGACCTGTCGCCACAGTGCAACCACAGTGGTGTTTTTCATCAGATGAGCCAGACTCACATCAGCACTTCATCTAACCCTGCGTGTGTTCTCTCAATACAGAGTTTGCCTCTTATTTCTGCTGGGTTTATTTTATAATTGAATTGTATTCCTACAGGCCCAGAAAGTTGCCCAGGACCCTGCAGCTGCGGCAGCTCCCGTTGCCGTTAACGACGGGGCGGTGGTGAGCGGTGCTGACCCGGAGAGAGCCAAGCAGCTGATGCAGGCCGTTGCCGAACAGGTGAGCTCTGATTGGTCACCAATAGGGCTGGGCCATTTTTTTATTTTAATTTCTACACTTTAGTTTTTTCTTTCCTACGGTTTGTGAAATGGCACTGGCAATGAAACTCCCAAATCACGACTTATAAATTATACTGAGAGGCTTAATCCTCACTCTGTCGTGGAAATCAAAATACGTTGCTGCTCAGACACACAGACACAGACACACATCCACACACACACCGTCATACCACCAGTGTCCGGGAAGCCTTACCCTCTCTCGGACGTCATTATCAAAATCAACATCTCCAGAACGACCGCCACACATCCGCACATTCACACACACCGTGGCGTTATACTATGAGTATAAGAAGCCATAAGAAGCTTAACCCTCTTTCGGACAGTGCATTCAATCGCTGCCCAGACGGAGCGCTACACGTCCACACACACCTCGCCTCCGGTGTCCCTTGGTTGTGACGTCGGAGAGTATACTATACTATTGTACGCTGGCACAACAGGCGTTTTTGCTTCAGGAAAAACAATATATACCTGCTTTCGCAGTAGGGTACCTTTGGTGTTTTGGGGCTGACTGGAAGGAAAATAGGATTTGACTCCTGTTTTTCGCGCAATTAAGATCTTGTTTCAGTTGCCGTTCTAAAATGGCATAGACCCTGATGTTGACGATCATATAAGACATATGGCCATGTTTATGTTGAACTCAACCAACCTATTCCTGCGTTTGCGACAGAGACATGAGGTTGAATGGCAGGTGTGTGTAGCACCACGAGATGCAGATACCAGCTATAGCCACAAAGCCCCGCAAAAAAAGCAGGCATCTTCGGCAGCAGCAGTCATTACTGATGACAAGAAAGCGTCCCGTGGCAGGCCATCACAGACGCGCTGACGAAAGAGGGGTTCATTAAGACACTTCAAACGATGGGCCATATATTTGGGTCTATTTTGTTGGTTCAGAGAAAAACCGAAGGTTTAAATCGAAAATTGGCAATTTCAAACTCATGATTACATTTTTAGGGCCAAATCGCCCAGGCCTAGTCTACAATAATATAATGATGATTCTTGAAGGCACATAAAATAATTGGAAAGGGTCTGCATTTATGTAGTGCTTTTCAGACCCGTGACCGTTCACAGCGCTTTACAAAGAGTGCCTCACATTTACCTGTTCACACACGCACATCCATACAACAATGACAGTGATAGCAATGCAAGGGAGTGGTTCTTCGGGAGAACTCGGAGTTAGGGGTCTTGCTCAGGGACACCTCAGCACTTGGCTAGGAGAAGAAGGGCATCGAACCAGCAACCTTCTGGTGGCCGGACAACCCCGCTCTAACTCCGGAGCCACTGCTGCAAATGAAATCGCTATTGTCACTCAAAATGTTTAACTTTTCATTTCATTTTTATGGGGGAGGTTTTTGTAGTGTGTCAAGAAATTGTTTAAGATTGGGATTAATGATGTAACCTTCTATGATGGGTTTCTTGCTTGGTTTATTCATGAACTGTGTGACTACTTGATGAATGGTTTGGTGTTCACTGCCATTAGAAATGTAGTTACTAACGACAATCTGTCTGGGGTGATTGGCTGGTCTATATAACAACCGTTCTGGAATGACCAGCCCCGACCACCTTGTCACTGAATGATTCACTTAAAAAAATGTTTTCATTAGTTGCGTGTTGTGGAATGAGAAATTATTTATAAACCTGATAAAAAAGTGTGTAATGTCAATATGTCTTGATTCATGAATTGCGTCACACTGAACTAATCCACTCACTTCACTTGATCTATTGTCGATGTCCAGTGCCTTTAGTAACATCCCGTGTCAAACAGTTTACTAAACGAAAAGTGTGTGTGTGTGTGTGTGTGTGTGCACAAACAGATTTATTTTAATAACCACGGGTCTCCCGTGCTGTCCACTGCGGCGTGTCAAATACTTTGTCTTACACAGCGCCTCTTTTCTTCCCCCCCCCGCTGCGGCAGGGGGACAAGGTGCGAGTCCTGAAGGGCCAGAAGGCGGAGAAGGCGGCCATCACGCTGGAGGTGAACAAGCTCCTGGACCTGAAGAAACAGCTGGCCCTGGCCGAGGGGAAGAGCGCCGCGCCTGCTGCCCCCCAGAAGGGCAAGAAGAAATGAATGAATGAACGGATGGAGGTGAGGCGACGAAAGGGATGACTCACAATACAGTGTGAGTGATCAAACCAGAGGAGGGAGAACAAGATGTACACCCAGAGAGGGAGAGGGTGTTTTAGCTTAAGGCAAAGCCGTGACGGGATCTGAGACAATGTAGTAGTGCTGGCACCGGGGTCTTAAGAAACGCTGGCTAGGACAGACGGGAATCCGAGGCTGACTCGTTTGAATACAGCTACAGAATTGGAAGAACGAAAAACCTCCACACAAAAAAGGGAAAGCCGTTTTTTACCTCGCTGTGATAAGGTGGTGGACGGTGTGTTACGTATCGAATACTATTGTTTTTATAGATATATTCCCTGAACGTTGTTCTTATGCCGTTTGCTGAAAATAAATCCCTATGAAAATAGAATATTTTAAGTCTTTGTTTTTTGTACATTCAGTTGCCAAAAGATGTTTTAACGTTATAGTATTTAATCCTCACAGGACTTGGAAAAGTATAATGCATGCAGTGCAATTTTTTCCGGTAAAATTGCTTTCGGTAAAGTATCACACAACACTAAAATATAACAATTGAATTGTTTTTATTGCAAATGAAAAGATTACATGAAACCAAACTTGGCAATGGTAAAAGACATAAGAAGTCATTATAAAACACCATGCAAGTAAGGCTGCAGTTCACCATCTTAGTGACTACAAGGAATAGGTAAAGTGGATATCATTATTACAGCGTGTTACATTACAATTAGATATCATACAAGATTATATAAAAATAGTAAATCGGAATTGAGTAATGCACAGGAATTCTACTAATAATTGTATAGAAAAAGGTCAGCATAGAAAGTATAGCTGGGTCCTACTCAAATAAAATGCAAACACACATACACACAAGGGGTTGCTAAAAAACAAAATAAGTAATTTATCTTCCACAAAAAACCGCCTTCACTGAGTACTTCAACTTTTCCTGAGCTCCTTTTTAATTCTCATAATTATGGGGAAAGTAATCTCTTTGAGCCAGATTGTAGCCCTTAACCAATGAATTACAATTTATTGCAAGATGGTGGAAATGAAATGCATTCTCTACATCCTCTATCAACCCAACCTCAACTTCTGTTCCGTTGCTAACATACAAGACACTAAGGCGTTTGCACGTGCTGAATTTTGCAACGCTTCAATTGGAAATTGATTGTATTTTTTTTTTTCACAATCTAAATGCACTTATCAGAAGCATTGCATCGTTTTCCCTTCAAAGTTTAACCTCTCGTTTCCTTGCATGCAGTCTTTCCCTCTCTCTCTCTCTCTCTCTCTCTCTCTCTCCATCTCTCTCTCTCTCTCTAAATTTGCCGCAATGCCGCTGCAGCCCTCTTCCCTCGACCACTTTCATCATTCTTTCCTAACATCACTATCTCTCTCCGGTTACCTTCATTTTGGAACAAAAACAACAAGTCTTTGGTTTCACCCTTCGTCGTGTCGACAGATGCATTTCAAAGACACCCTACAAGCCCCGGCACCGCCCGCCACCGTTTTCCCGCCCGATCCCGGATCCAGAACCTGGCCTACCTTAGCGAGCGCTTCACCACTTCCCCTACCCAACGCATCACTTCCTGGTGTTGACCAGCCGCTCTATCAGCGCGCGCCGCGTCCTCTGCACCTCCTCACCCAGCCGGTCGATCTCCGCCTTCAGCCGCTCGTTCTGCTCCGTCAGCTCCTGCACCTTCCTCTCGTTCTCCTGCTCGCGCTCCTTCCGGCTCTTCTTGGCGGCGGCGGAGGACGGCGAGGAGGAAGAGGAGGAGGACATGTTGTTGTTGTTGTTGTTGTTGTTGTTGTTGGTTGTGGCGGACGAGGAGGAGGAGGAGAAGAAGCGGGGACTGGAGGAGGACGAGGAGGAGACGTAGGCGTTGGGGGCGCCGCTCCCGTCGCCGCCGCCGCCGCTGCTGCTCCTCCGGCGCTTTCCCAGGCGCTGAGGGGCGACCGCGGACGGCGTGTAGACCGACGGCGAGGGGGCCGGCGACGAGGGGGCGGAACCGTTCGGGGCCGGGGACGGGGGCGCCGACGAGGAGGAGGAGTCGCCGTCGTCGCAGGAGGAGGAGCAGGAGGGGGAGGCCGGGACGCACGGGAGCTCGTCGTCGCTGGCGGACGGCGAGGCGGGGTGTTGGGCGTGGGTCTGGCTGGGGTGTTGATGGTGGTGGAGGTGTTGGTGGTCGTTGAGGTGGTGGTGGTGATGGTGGTAGCCACCGCCGACCACCGCACCGCTCGAATCCACCATCCCCACCCCTCCCTCGCTCAGCAGCTCGAAGAACTCCGGGGGGAGCAGGTCGCTGTCCCCGCCTCGCCGGCCTTCGCCCCCGCCCCCGGCGCCGCCGGACCGCCGCTCCTCCGCGGCCGGACTCAGGCAGGGGGCGGAGGAGGAGGAGGAGGAGGAGGAAGACGAGGAGGAGGAGGATGTGGAGCCGTGGTGGAGAGGCTGGGCGGTGTGGATCTCCTCGGTGACTCGCTGGACGCCCTCGGCCCACGTCTGGCCTCCGTCCGTCAGCCAGGTGAGCGAGCAGCTCTCCAGGACATCCAGGAACTCAGGCTCCTTCTGTAGGAACAGGAAAAACCCGGGACACGAGGTGAGACGTCGGAAAAACAAAAACAATAAAAAGCGAGAATAAAGAAAAGAAATCTGAAAGAAATCGAAAACAATAATCGAAAATGATCAACTTAATTGAAATCCGTTGAATTAATGCGTAGCGGCATCGTACGGTTAAAACAAATCACACGGAGCCAAATTAAAGTACATGCGATTCTGGAATCCTACATGGTAGACAAAAGCCATGGGTGGTGGTGGTGTCGGTGTTGTCGGTGGCGGCGGCGGCGGTACGACGGGCGAACAGACTACTGACCTCGGCGTACTGCGGGGCAGAGCGTGCCAGCTTGGCCCCGCCCGCGTCGGAGCCCAGGATGTCCTGCAGGTCCTCGTACCACGCCTCCAACTCTGCACCACACAGCGGGCCCACGCCGGGGGGGTACGGCGGCGGCAGGTGGAGCCACTCGGCTGTCATGTCGCCACTCAGCAGCAGTCA
Source organism: Pollachius pollachius (assembly GCF_949987615.1). Classification (NCBI taxonomy): domain Eukaryota; kingdom Metazoa; phylum Chordata; class Actinopteri; order Gadiformes; family Gadidae; genus Pollachius; species Pollachius pollachius. Next base: position 9,229,130 of record NC_136945.1, on the reverse strand, counting down.
GTCTCAGCTCAACGTACAGATGCTCGGCCACGCGGCGCTCACTGGACCTGCAGGGAGGAGCGGACCCCAAAAAAAAAGGGGGGGGGGGGGGGGGGGGAAAGAGAGTGACGAATGGGAGGGCAGGTTAGTTGGAGGGAAATTTTAGCTCCGCCTTATTTACTTTTTTTTACATTTGTTAAGGTGAGGGTGATGGGGTGATTGCTCTCGTTTTGGATTTTTTTTTACAAAAGGAACTATTTCGAAGATAGTTCTATAAACCAATTAATTGAGGCAAAAGTATGGTTTAATGTGTGATCGATTTAAATCAAAAGGGCAGAATAGTGAATAGCTTTACACATAATGATATTACACAATTAAATCAAATAAATATGAAGATAAAAAACTAACAAATTCAAGGAACAATGAACACAAAACGGTGTGTCCTGTTTGAATCACCTAGAATTAAATAAACATATATCACCTTGAGTAAGCCTCGCTTAATCAAGTCTGCCAATTTGTTGTTGAAGATAACGTGTCCCAATGAATCTAAGGGATAGAAAATGCATCAGTGGTTAGAAACACATTGGATATGTGGATGTGTGAGTGGGAAATGTGCTGATAATTCAGACTAAATTGATGATTTGCACAGATAAACTAAAAACGTGTATCTATAAATAGGCACATAAGATTGACAGTTCAGCATTTGATTGGAATATGTATTATAATTCTTGGAAATAAGGAATACGAGATTAAAATAACATGTGTTCCAGGTTGTTTTTTTCGCTGTCCGTTCATACAAAGAACTCGGCCCGACGGCGCCCCCTGCTTTATGCTCAATAAATCGTTAAATCGATAAACAAGTCTCAAGAGGCAAAAATGAATTAAAATATTTTCCTATCATGTCTATTACTTTTAAATCGTTGATTTTGAATATACATTGACACATTGGCATTTGATATAAAATGCTCATAAGTCAAAGCGTGATTAGATGTAGGCCTACAGTCCACGAAAACAACGTTTGGTAAATAAGCTTTGGTTAATTTCACTATAATAACATCATATTTTACAGGATAGGACACCTAACGATGAATAGCTGCCATTATTTGTCTGTTATTTTTATTCTATTTTTATATTAGAGTTAATACTACTCTCATTCCAAATGCCATGTGGTCCTGTTCAAGATAAATTGTGGATATCAGATGTCAGCATTCTCAATACCAACTAAGCACTGCTACTTAAAGACTCCATAAATGGATATTAAACATATATCCAATCATATTGTGCTTCATATGCAGGCCAATTCGATTTTTAGTTTTTTGTGGATTTCAATGGACTTGGGTTTCAGACTGAGAGCTGAGAGACTGAAAGATTACGTCATGGAACCAAGACGAGTAGAGGAATGGGTGAAACAAAAGGACGCCTACCAAGAAGAAAGACACTCAAAGGCGGAACATAATTTACATTTATTCTATCTGATAAGTTGTCATGTCAAACGGGTTGAAAAGAGCAGATCGTCTACGCTGCGTTTGCGAGTCCACAAAACACTGGGCGAAAGTTCATGCGTGTGACAGATGAACTGTCAAAACTTCTGCGATGTCATGACATGACCATGCCCCTCCGCAGTAAGCGTCTCTAAGTAATCCTTAAAACCCTCCATCGTTTAAGTTGATGACATTGTTTTTCTCTTGTTGTCCATTAAGTTGTCATGGTAAAGTTTCCAAAACACGCACTTTTGCCCAAAGCAAGGGAGCACACTGAAGCTGCGGAGCATAAAGTAACGTTAGACCAAATAAAACAGCAATCGCAAAGCAAACCTGAATAATTGTTTTCACTTACCCTTTTTCTTTTATTTGTTCGTCGTCTCGACTCTCTCGGATTAGGATAGTATAGGTATTTTAGTAAAAATGGGTGATAGCTCATGTTAACCATTGTTCAGTCTTGATGGCTGAATGTGATTCTTCTGAAAAACCCGGTGCGCTTTATATAAAGGAAAGGCCAACCGAACTCGGTGGGAAGGCAGTTTATCACAACCTAACAAAGACCATTAACGATGACTGCAGAAAGACGGACCTGCCAGCCAATCGCAGGAGTCTCTGTGCGAGGTTTTGCTTGGTGACATCGAATAGGAATCCTTTTCTCCGGGAGGCAGGCGGAGCTTATTGCCCGTGTTGGTTGTTCTCGGCTCTATAGTTTGTGTGATCTGTAAATGTGATGCAGTCAGAAGACGGCCAGGACGAATTTGGGGCGTATGGGAGTCACATGAAAGGAATGATGCAATGCTTGGCAACCAATTTCTAGTCGGGGATAACACCAGCAGAATCAGAACATGTTTTATTAAACACTGTTGGCTCTAACAAAAAAATCTAAAAATATACTTGTATGCAAGGTTATCGTAGCCTATTATGTCGAAGAAATTTTGTGGAAGTACAATTTGCTTTATTTAGGAATTGGGTTATGTTTGTAAAAATAAAGAATAAGGACGATGAAAACGTTTTTATTTTATTTTATAACAAACCTGTATATTTTTTATTATTATTGTTTTGTCATCTTGAGCTGAGTATGTGTTTTCCCAAAGTGCAATTTTAAATACACATTCAACGTAAGCAGTCACCCTTTATTGAAAAACATAAAATAAAACTCCATTATTGACCAGCATTATTTCTGATGACAATTGCAATTTTAATCTGAAATAATTCGACGTTGTCTCACTACTACACATGCCTGCGATCTGCAGGTATTTGTTGGGCATTTCATAGCGCGCGCTCCGATGCGCGGGGCGAGATATCAAAACAACCCTACAGCGCGTGGCTCGCGCGAGTGGGGGAGCTGGGTGTGTTCCATCATCACGCTCTCCAGATCCGCTGTTTGATGCTTCGTTATCAATTCAACTGAATAAGACTCAGTGTTGATGATGAAATGAAAATAAGAATCGAATTAGTCTGGGATCAAAACTTATCGTTAAATGTCTTGTCTGATAAAGATTTTTTTTTTTTTGTCTTTATCAACCATCACTTAATAGACGCATTCTGATGATAACATTGTTGTCATTTTATTAAACAAACGGTATCTTTTTTTTAATATAAAGTTTATATTCTCTAATCAGTATGGACACACGTGCTTGACCTCATTGACTATCCCGCCTTAATCTCAAACTCAGCACACAACTGTTTTTAATTCATGGTGCAGCGCGCGCACGGCTCAACATGCACAGCATAGCAACAGCGAAACTAGCGAATAGAAACCTCAAATACTGTCTCTAGGACCCGGGTTAAGGCGCAGGAGGAAGCACCATTAACACGTCACACTTTGAGTGGCTGTTGCTGAGTAGTTCAGCATACTTTCCCCGTCTCCCTCCCGCCCGTCTGTTTATTTTGTCGGTCCGGGCGTCTGTGTGTTGTATTCATTATAAAGCACTGTTTACATCCTCAGAATCTGGGTTGCCGTCGACTTGTGTTTTTCCCTTCCCCCTATTAGGTTATAATTATGATGTCGAGTGTTTCCTTTTGTTCTCTAAATGATGCCCTTAATTAAGACTTTCCAACAACAAGCCAATGCAAGAAAATTCTCAGCCGAGCTGTTTGTTTACATTCATTATTCATCTGTACCACTTTCTATGTTATTTTCAATGAACAATAACAAGCACATGTCTACTGTAGCCTTAATCACCTCTCCCCTAAATATAGGCTAGACTAATAATATCAGCTGTGTAAAAACAAGATAATCACTCAGTATGTAGTCTGTGTGTATGTCTATGTCTCTTTCCCTTCCCAATTCAATTGTGCAGTATAGCCCCATTTTTTCATTTATTTATTTTTATTCATTTAAAAAAAACGTCTGGGGAATTTCCACAGAGAAAGGCTCTCGCTCAGTCTCTCCGTCTGCAGCGTGCCCTTGGTCAGGGCTGCACCCCCTTATCCCCAGCCTCCCCTCCCTGTTGCACAGCTGTCGGAAACCCCCCTCCCCTCCACCCCCGCGCCTACCCTCCCCGCGTTCCACGACCCATACAGCTGTTCTCGCGGCCACCGGGTGAGGATAGCACAATAGTTTACCCCCTTTTTCCCATTGTATCTCCTTTTCTTTTCCGTGGACCGTTACCCCTAAGTACTCCTGCAGGAGAGAGGAGAAACTGGAAGGGGCCTCAGCCGGCCAAAACAGCTGTCAGCCCGTTGCACTGAGGAGCTCGCCGAGATATATCGGCAACTTGGCTTCAAATCATTTCTATCCTGTAGCTTTTGAGGCCATGTATTGATACCTTGTCAACATTTGTTCTTGTCTGCCGTTCTTCTTTGTTCCCTTGCTGTACACAACATTGCCAAATCCATCTTCCCCCTCCAGTCAATTCAGCAAAAAGATAAACAGCAGACAAAGACACATATTTTCAAAGGGTGGGGTGACGGACTCTATAGAGTTCCCAGCGCGGGCGTGTAGGCCCACAGTAGGCTGTAGTATTGATTGAATTAGTTATCCCCTTGTCTCACTGCCTACTTTGTTGTCTCTCTTGTTGTTGTTGTTGTGGTTGTTGGTTTTGGAGGTGGTGCGGTTGTTGTTGTCAGGGCATTACTTGGGTGTTTGGTGGATTTAGGAGACATTCCGGTCAATCTTGTTAGTGGTGTAAGCCTCCTTCATTACCCTCCCTTTCACTCTCTTCCCCTTCTCCCATTCGTTCCTCGCTTTTTGTTCTGCCCCACAACCGTGCGTCTGCCGCCTACCACAACTTCCTCCTTCTCGTCCCCCGTCTCCCCCCCCCTGGCTCCCTACCTCTTCCACACCTGCCCCACACCCACACCCACCAGCAGCACAACCTGACAGAATGAGACGACACACACACACACACAACACACACACACACACACACACACACACACACACACACACACACACACACACACACACACACACACACACACACACACACACACACACACACATACACACCACACACACACCTTATTTTCCGTCTTGTCTATAGATGCTGCTAAATAACCTAAAGTCCTCAATTCCATTCTGAACATGTGATATCATATGATAACGATGAGTATTTATTATAAAACTCAATAATAAGAAGTTAGGCCTATTGCCATTATTATTATTGCAGTAGTGTTGTATCATTATGCTCTCATAGAACATTGTGTTCAGCGTCAGTATTATACCTAAAATTTCTCGCACATAAGGTACTGTTTGTTGGTTTTCTTTTAATTCCACTTTTGTCCATAGTAATTGCAGAACTATGGCCATTTGTTTTAAAATTGATTGCTATAAGTATTATCATATTTTTGTATTGATCATATCAGAGGTTATGCAACTACAAAACAATGGCTGAAGGAGAGTCCTGCTCCTCAACTTCCCTCCTTCATTAGTTTCTGCAGCGGTGTATCTGTGGAACATGTCTGAGCCAGACCCACTGTGGCTCGCTGCTGCTGCTGTAGACTGGTGTGGCCGGACAGATGGGGGGTTGGGCCAGAAGTATCCGCTCACCAAAATAGAAGCACACGACGGTACAGTACACCCAATGTCTCGCGGCTCATCTGGGGCATTCCTCTCTTATGGTGTCCGGGGTACACCCCACCCCTCCACCCCCATCTCCCTGTCCCCCCCGTTCATGATTTATCATCCCGCTATGGCCCCCCTAAAAAAAAAAACACACCCCAGTAGTACTGTCCTAACAATGGCGGTGGTGGTTGTTGTTGTCTAGTCTGGAAGAAAACCAGGACCCAGACACAACACGACCAAAGGTGCTTTTTCTTCTTTATCAACAGAGGTCACAGCCAAGTGAACCGGTGACAGTCCCAAAGGCCTCAATGGATGGAAGGACACAAGGCGTCACATTGTGACACGGACCGTAAGGGCTGACTTGGCTTAATGCCTTGCTTTCGTGGAATACTTGTTCCAGGGTTTAGGTGACTAATCTGAAGCACAAGACTCTGCTTCACCGGCCCAGTGTCTTTGTCGCTAATGCTTTTCGTCCTGCTGTGCTTCTGACTGGCTTTTGAATAGTTTGCATATTGGCCGTGGGCTTTGTTTGCTATTAGCTTTTTCAACATTTGGCCTTTCATGATTCCCTTTCAATGAGTATACACGTTTGGACAAATGTTCCAGAATGTTATAATGATCAAAGAAAATAATATGTACAATGTAATGTATACATATATTGTACATTATTCTTGATTGATTCTAGAAGGATTGATATTTTGTTTTCAGACCTAAGTTTGTCTGACATAAATGCAGACTTGGATGAACTGCATGGGCAGACTTCCGCATTGTCAGCAGCTGTCATATGTGGCGCCCTCTCACTTTAATGTAACCGTAATAACACTACTGCAGCTCCGTATGAAATCACCCAGGAATGTATTTAGAGTAGATACTGAGGTATGTAAAGGTACTTCTACTTTGGTTTGGTTTCTTATTCAACAGACTTAGATAGATCTGGATTTTTTCATAGTTGTGACTTTATAACTTTTTAGTTAATTTACTATTATTTACATTTTAATTTATTTAAAAGCAGCATAATATATTGTGTAAAAAGCATAATTATGGGGACAACAAGGTTTTGTGTCCCTTTAATTTAGAGACGAGAGACGAGACAACTGCTTGAATACCATCCTGACCAACATGTGTATTTATGTAATGGCCATTCTTAAAAAGGCCCGTGCTGCCATCTAACGTCACAAATAAGTACTACAATCATTTATTAAAAATAACACCTTTCTTATCCCAGCAAACGTCAAACGTCATGATGCAATCAGTCAATCATTCATACATTGCTTTCGAACCATTGTTCTAGTATTATTTGAGACGAATTTTAAGAATTGGCCTATTGCCTTTTTCTGTATTAGCCCATTATTACCCGTTAATTGAACTTGGCATGATCAATAATTTTTCATCACTTGTAAATACATGCTTCTTTAAAATAAGTGGTATTTAAAGGCGTGCGGCTTTGAATGTCATACGCTTATCAGTCGAGTATATATATAGGTTTATCAAAATACTACTAACCAGTGTCCGTTTATCTATGGTTTCTGTATATTCAGAAGATATTTTGGCATACAAAATAGAAAAACATACCTACAAGTAGGTTTCTATAGCTGTGTGCTACCCTATAGCTTTATGGCTAGCCTGTTAGCTTTCATAGCTTTGCAACCAGGGACTATGTAGAATAATGGACTATATAAGAACGTTGCTTAGAACATTGTTTCATTCAGGTTCTTTAAAAAAATAATATCAAAGTCAAGCTTGGGAGTCATTTATTTAAGTTTTTCCGTTTCCATGACCACAAATGATGAACAATACAGTCTTGTTTGTAGGCGAAGACGAGAATGCGATTAAAATGTTTGTGTGGCATTCTGAGCTCAGTCATAATAATTATAATAGTTACAAGCGACTGAGCACGAGGAATAAAGAAAAAGATACACAGGCATATTTACAAGCTTGCCTATCCATGACTTGACATCACCCCCCCAACCCCATACACACACAGTACGCATCCATGTGCTCCTGCTCTTAGGCCAAGATAATGGATCCAGATATTGAGCCCGGCTCAGAATGTAGATCTATCATCTTTCAGGTGCCGCTGCTGGATGCTGAAACTCATTTAACCTCAGAGTGTGTTCCGTATGCTCAAATAAACTGGGACTGGACGACGTGTAGTGGATTAAGCTGTCATATTAGTAAAAACAATCCAGTCCAGTCTCAAACTCAATAATGATGAACAGAGAAGTGCAATCAGTGACTTGAATAGGGCAGACACAGAAAAAAAAAGAAGCATTTTCAAGGGGAGGATCAATTCGGATGATTTGAATCATGAAAGAGAAGAGTCAGTGCGAGGGCAGAGAGAAAACATTTGGTCTGATATCCATCTTAAGTGTTGATCTGCGTAGCAAAATAAGGCAGAGAGCTAAAGAGACAGAGGGCCCTCCCCTGCCTCAACTCCCCCCTCCATCCCTCCCCATCCGGAACCGTTTTCAACCTACACCTCCTCCTCTATTTGGAGAGCTTCTTCATCCTGTCGTCCAGGGAAGAGAAGTTCTCCTCCACCGCCTTCAGGTTCTCCGTCATGGTCTGCTGCACCTGGGCCGCCGAGTAAAGACATTATACATACATTAAATACATACGAAAGGGCACTCGCGTGCGTGTGTGTGTGTGTGTGTGTGTGTTGGTTTATTGGGATTTAAATTTTTTTACTCCTTTTATTTTTTTTTAATAAGAAAAATGAGCAGAAACGGAATAGGAAAAATAGAAAGAGATAGGCACAATGTGGATGGAGTTGAAGGGGGGGCTGGGTGGGATGAGACGTGCAAAGAATGAAAAGGGCATTAGAAAGAGCGACGCAAGGCGCAGAAGAGAGATGAGGCTACAAAGAATTAGGAGACTGGGCGAGTGAGAGAAGGAGGCCAAGGACAGCTCGTGAGGCGAAGAAACCCTGGGAAGCCAGAAACATATGTGCTCATAAGCACTAATAGGACGGAGCAGGAAGGTTCACCAAAACAAGTTTTGAAAAAAAAAAAGAGACTAAAACGATCAAAGTTATATATATATATATCTCTATACTCATTTCTAATTAGTAGAGGCAAATATATTTTTGTCAATGATTAAATAACGATCTTCTTGCTAGAGTGTTGCGTCACATTAAAGAAATCTTAACGGAGTAACGGGCCAATGATGATCAGGTCACGTGATACTTGAGATTCCACCTCCGCACACAGAATGGCCATTCTGTGCAGTTTAATGGTCAGGTTTTTCAGAACGTCAATTATATTCACGCTTTCAAGTTTACTCTCGCAAAAATACAAAATACCCAAAAGTATATATATATATATATATATATATATGCTGAAAATGTTTTTAATAGTGGTGCCATGCTATATATTTATAATAATTATATTCTAATATATTTATTAAACCTCCCATTAATTATGACCTTAATAACCATTGACCGTTAAACCCCTTACAGCACAATACCACGCAGCCCCTCGTCCGGTGTGCTGGAGGAGTCTGTGTGCTGAGCCAGGAGCCAGTCCTGTGTACCTGAGTGAGCAGCGTGCCGTTGTCCTTCAAAGAGTTGTTGATCATCTGCTGGGTGGTGTCCAGGTGGGTCAGCAGCTGGCCGAACTGCATGGCTGGAAGACAACCGGGGAGAACAGGTGAGTACATCACCACAGAGCCGCCATCACGGCGAGACTCATTCACCATGCAGCGACAACGAGACAAAGAGCAATTTGATGTGTATATCTGTTTGCATCATACAAAATAAAAAAGTGGGAGTATAGGGGGAGGAGTGTGACAAATATGAATTACAGTCCAATGATGAATACATCTTCATTCGTGGGCTAATACATTTGTTTTGGCGTTAATCGGTGTGCCGCCAGACGACACAAGACTCCAGAAATAATCATTTCAGCTAAACCCATTCAGCGGGGAACATTATCTGAGCACTGTGACAGACTGGAACCAATAGACACTCGGCATGACAAATGAGCCCTTTCATCTCGTGGGAATTATCAATACATCTATTAATGAGAGACCTGTGCATTCATGACCGAGATATTAAATTGTGGGAATGTGTGCACTCTTTGTGCTCCTTATATTCCAAAGATAAAACCGGCGCCATCTCAAATCTACTTTATTTTTCAGTTTCCCTTTTTATTTCCAGCCTTTGTTAAAAGTCGAAAGGCCACGGTTCCGGCTGATTCCTTTATCCGTTTCAATCCCATGTTTGCTTTACTTTTCATCTTTTGTGCCTCTGCCACCCTTTCCATATTGAGATTTGAGATGCAAATCCCACATCTCCAAATTACGTTGGCCTCCAAGTCGTAATAGTTTGAAAAAATGAATTGTATGGTCCCCTGAAGAAAAACAAAGCCAAAACATCACTTAGTAGTTTGGTTGAATCAGATGACTCCCTTTCCAAGTTAAACACATTGTTATGCATGCTACTACATGCATAACCTCTGATTGGTTGATGTTGTCAACCGGTCACCTGCTGTTTTTAAGCATTTATGGGACACACCTGTCCACAGCCTATTGAAACTGAATTGAAAGGGGAGCCAGCAACCCTTACCCAAACGTAAAATAACTTTAAGCATGCGGTTTCAGGGGGGTTGGTTCAGACTGTACCAGCCTGGGTGATTAAACCATCGTAAGCCTCTCTCCTGGCTTCATTAAAAAAAGCTAGTGCTATTGTTTATGTTCGTGGCAAGGGGCCCCCACGCCGAACGCTCTTTGGCAGAATCGGCACAAGGAAGTCCTTCTGACAAATGACACTTCTAACGGAGGTCTGATTGCAGCTAGGAGAGATGGTTTAATCCCCCGGACCGGTGTTGTCCTTTAACATGGCCCGGGTTACGGGATTGGGTGTAGCCAATAGCTGGTTTGAACAGTACCTTGCTCATGCAGCTCCTTGACAGCCACCAACCGCTGCACCACCTGGGGTATAGAGGTGGCCATGCCGTCCCACTTCTGCACCACGTCGTACAGCTGCGACACCTGAAGGGGCGGGACGAGAGGGACTGTGAGGGACACAACGCCAAATAACACGCTCACCCAAAGGAAGCCACTCTTCTACTATCCTTATCCATCAGTCAGTGTCCTTCAGAATGATGTGCTTCTGATAGTGTGCAACCAACTTTGTAAGTAAGAAGATATCTTAACATTTATAATCAAGAGGATCTGACTGGTGATTTTCCTGTTCACTACAAAAAGCCACCATCAAAAACAACGTATTCCCTTCCAGGATTATGTGAAGCCCACTTTTCAAATAATTCTGGCAATGTCAAAAATAATAATATGTTGAAATCTCAAAGGGGTACCTACTTTGTTTTGCGTATCAGCGTCCTCAATCGCTGTCTTGTGCTTTGCAATTTCATTCATCTTCCCAAGGACGCTCTGCATGAATATCATTTTGAACAAAAATGATACTTTGTCATTCCTTAATTCAGAGACTTAGTTGGAAACAGCTGAAAGAGCTATTATAACTTCTCCTCTGTTCGAGTTATGCAATTTTTTTTTTGAAAATGGATAACTTTAGATTGAATGTGGGTTACGCTACCTGCAATCTGGCTTCAACTTGATCCAGAGTGGCTGAGTCCAGGGCATTGACTCTTGCCTGCAGCAACTCCATGGTGTCCTAACACACACACACACACACACACACACACACACACACACACACACACACACACACACACACACACACACACACACACACACACACACACACACACACACACATTAGCCCAACTGGAAAGGGCCATCACTAAAACACAAACCTGCAGTGTCAAATCTTAGCCAAACTTTTTTCAAACTTTCTTCTCCTACTTGAGAGTCTGCAAAGGCAAGCAAACTGGCTGCCATTGATCCGGTCTGATTAATGACCGAGATTTTAGGTGATAGATCGAAAAGAACAAAAAACAAAGTGTTTTTGGCGACCGTAGCTGGTGTACCCATCAGGCATCCTGTCTGCGGACTCACCATCAAACTGGCTCCCTGTATCCCAGCACTCAGGGGGCCCTACAAACACACGACAACACGCCATTCAGATACCAAACATCTGCTTATGCTTTTAAGTCACGCGATGCAGAGGGAAAACAACACAACCAAATCCGTGCGCTGGTGTATTTTAAACGACAGGGAAAACGATACAGGGCTAACACTTGTCTGTGCGCGTGTGTTTGTGTGTACCTGTTTGTCTGATCCCGAGCCGACAGCCATCTCAAGCTCCGCTAGGCGCTTCTCCAGCTCTGCCATCTGCAGGGATGAAAACGAGACACGCCTGGTTGGTATCCCCCACCACAACAACACCACAACACCCCCGCCCCCCTCCCCCCTCCCATCAGACACCAGAAAGCGAACACATGGAGTCTGCCGCCGATCCTCCTCATACCTGTTCATGAGCTCACAGACAGTGCTCAGAACAGTGCTACCGGTGTTGCAGGCCGTCCCCTGGGGTTGCTGCGCACTAGCCTCTCCCCCATCAGCCTCCTCACCTTGGCCGTATCGTTGAACTTCTCCTGCTCGGGCCGGCTGTGGAGCTCGTACAGCACGGCTCCGTCCGGCGCCTTGGCCCCCGCCGTCTTGCCCTCCCCGGTTGCCCCGCCGCCGCGGCCGGCCTTCACCGTCTCCAGCTGGGTCAGCAGACGCCTGTTGGAGGGGTGGGTGACACCAGGACGCGGCGTTGGCACGGGTGGCTACTGCGAGGTACCGCCCTCCCCCCTTGCGGCACGCACGATCATCTGGCGTGATGCTCTCGGCCCTACCTGCCCACCGCTCCCCTCCCTGCTGATCACTAGTAGTACTTACATTTTATCACCCAACGTGGAGTCATAACGTGCTCCTCAGCACTTTCCTTTTGCAGAGCCCAAGTGTTCCCACGGCTCCACTGGAAATTACCACTGCTCAGCGTTTTACAACTTGTCCCCCCTACTTTAATAAGGGAAACCAGACCCTAACACTGGTACGATTCAACAACTTATTTTAGATGCAAATTTAGGGAGTGGGTTAAATACAAACGTAGGATACAATGTAAATATGGACTCAAAGCGCCCTCTATGGGTTGAACGAACGCTATTGCATAGTACCCGCATTTGGTTACCAGGTTAAGTCAATCAAACATTCTGGCTACCCCCCCCCCACCCCCTCCCCGACAACTACGATTGGAGCGAGGGCGGGGAGGGGCGCACCTTGTGCTAGACGGGGAACAAAGGCTGACAGGGGGGCGGAGACCATCTCAGAACCAGAGTTGGCGTTTCCTCTCTCCTTACCTGGCAAGCGCTCCGTCGGGGTCGGCCAGGTTAATGTGGGCCTGGGGTCCCAGCAGGGAGTCCAGATGTGCCGACACCAGCTGCTGCTTGAGCTGCCCCACCTGCTGGGCCAGGGCCACCGGGTTGAGGCGCTCCTCCGCGCTGCTGTCCTTGGTGGTGGCCTGGGCGGGGGGAGCAGGGGAGGGTCAGAGACTGTTGGGCGGGAAATGGTGACCTGCTCTGGGCTGCCACGATTTTCAGCATATCAGTTTTGGGTTGGAGAGGGGATAACGGTGCTCATATCCTGGCCTATTTGGGAGGACCAGGTTCTAGGTATTTCAACACTTTAGATCAACATTCTACCTACAAATAGGTAAAGTTTTAGAACCTTCCTTTTCATTACATGCATCGTTTCCTGTGTGTGTCCGCCTGTGTGTGCGCCTGTGTGCGTGCGTGCGTGCGTGCGTGTGTGTCTACCTGGATGGCGTCCACCTCCTGAGTGAGTTCCTGGATTTCGTTCACCAACCGCTGGTATTTCTGCTGAGGCGTCTCCTTCACTCCACTGCCTTCTCCCAGCTACATGCACACACGGGTAGACCAAACGCACACACAAGGACAGAGAACCAGGGCACCATCAGAATCTCTTGACATGTTATCGTACAGCATTGTGTAACACACCGAGCTAGTGCGTGGAAAGCACTTACGATCTCATATTCTCCTGACTCGTAGCCCACCCTTTTGCTTCGACTGATTCTGTCTGAGAAGTCTGACAAAATAAAAAGAAGAGAATTCAAAGATGGAATAGAACACAGCATAACAAATAAAATAAATCAATTGACTGAGTGTTGCGGCGTTGTGACTTCATAAAATAGGCTCTATAATAAAAATGCATTAAGATCCGACGTTATAAAGCATTATAAAAGCAAGGCTTGACGCGGTATGTATACCATTGTACAGAGGTAATATATCCCAGCTCTTAAAACGCCTGAATGGTGGCCCTTTCAGACACACACTGACCAAGTCCTTTGGTGCTGATGTGCTTGTCTTTAAACTTGTCGAACGCTGCGTTGGGGTTGACCACAATCCTCTCCACGCTGTCGCTGCACAGCTCCTCCTGTCAGACACAGAGTTAACCAACAAAGTCAGGGGGTAGGCAATGAGAGTCCAAAAAGGCAGATAGCGGTGAGTCTCAGTGGGGAAACTTGGCTGCTACGACTCAGAACCGCCATATAGGGACATTAAAACAGGGTGTGAAATATGAATGGCATGCTGGGAAATTGAAAGGACAAATTTGGACGTCATCAATCCCTGTACTATCCCTTTTTGATTTGTAAGATATGAAACACCTAATTTCCATGGTTGTGATTTTGAATGATAAGATCCCAGCATCAGACGTAAAAGGGTATTGGAGACATTTATCCCAAATGTCAGCAGTAGCTTCACATGCTATATTTACATTTAAAATAAAAAAAAAATGATCCCAGCACACAACAATCATCAAAACTAAGAGTTTAAATGAGGAGGAGAAGACTAATAAATAAGGGATTATGCCTAGGTGTAGTTCACAAAGAACACATTTTCTATGGTTAAATATATATCACAGACAAAATGAAAATAAAAGGCCGGTCCTAGGCGGGAAGCAGCTCTACTCTTTACTAAAAGGGACGACTCATTGGTTAGTGACTTTGAGGAGCACATATGGCTACATTTGGGGATCATTCTAGATCACACAGTGATCAACTGAATCAGGACAAAATAAAGTTGAGGATTAAAATGCCAACGACACGTTACATCAGAAAGATAGCAAAGAAGCAGACACAACAAGACACACCTAAAGGCCATGCACACGCAAGACAGCTGGACCAAAACTGTTTGGCGAGGGAGAAGATGGGAGGGAGGGAGGGAGGGAGGGAGGGGGGGAGGGAAGGCTCACAAGACTCTTACCAGCTCCTTGGATTTCCAAAGAGAGTTAGAGGAATCAAAAGGAAGAATGAATAGAGACAGAGAGAGAGAGAGAAGGAAAGAGAGGTAGAGATGTAGAGGGAGAGAAACAACACAGATTAATGTGGTTATCACATGCAGCGCACACAACGGGAACTGTAGCTCGAGGTTGGAGGAGATAAGAAAGAAGCCAGTGTGTTTGGAGAGCGCCTGCCGCAGACGCTGCATAGACTGTATCCTTAAATTAGCACATTTACTCCTTGGTTCTTTCCTCTTCTCAGGGACGGTCAATGCAACCAAACAAGCTGCCGTGGCTCGCTGTCAGTTTAAAAGCATACTGACCCACTGGATTGTTATTAAGGACTAGCCAGGGTGACCACTGAAAAGACACTATTGGCTTGTTCACGCCGTGGTGTCCAGGGGTGATGCGTGATTGGTCTTTGTTTATATTCAACACCAAGAGGTGGGGAAAAGGGTTAAGGGGAGTGTAGAGGGGCAGTGGCAGGAGCACTTGTTCATTATGTATAGATCTTTGTGAATTATGAAAGATATAAGAAAATATAAAATACATTAATATTAATTAAGCAAACGTTAGTCAAGTTATGCAAAGGGAAAGGTTGGTTGAAGAAAAGGTTATATAAATATAGGGAGAAGGGGATGTGTAGCAAGTCGCTCAGCATCTCATATTCTACATGTTACTGCTCAGCTCCACTGAAGCCATCAGAGATGCGTCTCCTTCAACTTTGTCATTTGGCTGGGAAACCCTGTCAACGGAATGTGCTCCACAGAAACCAGACACAGTGCAACCGACGCCTCCGCCAACATTTTTGAATCGCACCAATTCTCGAGGAGAACGCTAGAGTCAACTCATAACTTTATCTTATGAATGCTTATGTAATTCTTTGCACAATTGTTTTCAATGTATTAACCAACTTTTCGTCAAGCTTCCTGTGGAGCACATGTAACGGGGGGTTGACATGAGGCTGATGGTGACGCAGACTTTTCAGTGGAGCCCGGGGATTAGTCAAAGAGGTTGCAAAGACCATTGAAATAAAATAATAAGAGAAATCAGAGGCATCAGGCTTAATTTCAAACTCTCACAGTGTGTAATGGAAGCTAAATCAATCTATTCCCAATTCATCCAACTCATATATACCAAAATGTAGATTTTTTTAACCATAACCCATGCAAAGAAAATACTGCGAGATCTTAGTCTTACTTGCACAAGCTAGGTTTCCAGGAGGGGTAGCAGTCAAAACAAAGACCGCGGTAGACACATGAATGCAAGTGAAGGAAAATAGCCAATTAGCTTTTGCTTTGTTTGTCAGTACACTGTTTATAATTTGAAACTTGCATGAACAAAGAAATCTGATGCGCTGCAAGAGCAGTGCAATTACATTGCATATCGAACAAATGTTTTTACTAGCATTTATGTAGCTATATATGCACACAAAACCTGCAATTGAATTTTTCTCGGGGGGAAATAACACACATCCAAGTTAGTATGTGGTTGACTGTAGTTATATATTAAAGCATTCTAGATGCTAGACATTAGAATACCACAGTGCAATTCTAGGATGGATTACAGAAGACATGAGTATTAGTCACAATTAAAACAGTTGGATTAAGAGCAGACATAATACAGCTGATCACAAGAGAAGAGGCATTGAAATTAATATCGTATGGGTTATTTACCGACTCAAACTGTGCCTGGTCATCTTCTGGAAGGTCTCCGGTTTCGTAAACATCTGGCTCGTTAAAAGCCTGTTAAAACAAAAATCATTAACGTCAGAATGACAGGTGACGTTAGCTTTCCATTCTGGCCAACGCCCCGGCCCATTCAGAAACACTTTATTTCTGCATATACTCAATAGAAAACATCCAATGCGATGCCTCACATTGACAAGACGGCTATCAGCTAGTTATAGTTTAATAAAACCAAGCCATAATCATCCATCAACCTGAAACAATGAAGGTGTACATGCTAGAAGGATAACAGAACTCGGTGGCAATAGCGAGCTAATGCTAGCTTAAAGAACACAGCTTATGTTTGCAACTTACGATGCCTGGCAAATTGGCGTATTTGGGATCGGCCATTATTTGTGGAATGCAAAAGCAATGCCTGTTGTATCACAAGTAAGCAGTTTATGAAACGATATCGACGATATAGGAACGGTATCAAACAATTAACGTTAACGCTCAGTGCTAGCAGTCTGTCCGCCGGGGATGCTAGTGCTAGCTGGCTGATGTGGTCATTCGCTGGGTTTGACAGCGTACACTTCAGACATGCGCAGCGCTACTGCAAGGGGCGGGTCTAGGTTTCTACCAGACATACAATGCTCCGCACTCCAGCAGGAGATTAGGAACACAAAAACAAGCGCTACCTTTACATAGCAGCAGATCGCGGTTGTCCAAAACGAATGTAACCGCTACTCTATCGTTGAGTGTATTTCCTCTATATCGAATCCCGTCTTTTCAACCAACCATTTTTCATTAAAATGCCTCTTAAAAACTAAATGATAACATTCTACTTTCAAATTGGGTACTTTCGCGCTGGGTTTACTTTGTCATCATATTGTTACCAGATGAAGACACGTGGTGGGGCTAAAGAGCTTAGAACAAAACTTCTCATTCGATGGCTCCCGGTTCCAGCACTTCAGTGGTGCTGATGCGAGTAGCCAGTTTAGCCACGCCCCGCCCCCAATGGAAGACGAGCGTGCCGTCTCTCATTGATGCAAGGCATGCCCAGCAAACCCTGCAACCCATGCAGTCGCAGCCAGCACCAGCTCCTGCTCGGAACATACTACCAATTACAACTCTTTCTTTTTGGACATTGAACTGAATACAAATTTGGCTGAAGTGCGTTTCAAACTGGCAAACTCCCTCTATTGGGTGCAGCCTGTTTTATATGCATTTTATCTATTATGTTGTAGACTCTTATAAACTAAAAATGTGTCTGTTCTTCTAAATGCTGCCATTTATGGGATACATCTGCAAGTTGGAATAGCTCCTGCTCTGTCTATGCAACGCAGCCCAGAAGACAAGGAGGACTGTTGAAGCTTTCAACCAGCCCCCCCTCTCTGTTTTTGGAAGCTCTGTCTAATTCTTCACGATGGCTGTAGCTAACACAGAATGCAACATAAAGGTGTTGTGTCGTTTTCGCCCATTGAATCAGTCTGAAATCATCCGTGGAGATAAGTTCATCCCAACGTTTCAAGGCGATGACACTGTCATTCTTGGGGTGAGCTACTTCAGTTGTCCATGTCTCTCTATTCTCTATTTGCACATTTAATTGATTACAGATTAGTACTCTTTACAATGGGATTGCTGTTAAGCTGTTGAGCATTCAATTTGAGGATCCATGAATCTAAAGCTAACCTAAAGTTTAGGTCTATATAAAGTATGGTCACACTAAACATAAATGCAAAAATTGTACATGCTTATCCAAATTGTGGTAAGCTTTTTCCAGTAGTGTAGGAGTCCATGTCGCAACTATTGGACATCTGCCAAAGGTGTGTAACAGGCACTACTAAAACAAAATGCTGCACTTATATTCATAGGTGAAAAGAAAGGCAAGCTTTAATAGGAATAAGAAATGTAATGGACACCATATATTTCTAAATATCTAGTGGACCCGTCTTTTAAGCAACCATCTGCCAATTGTCTTGTTTTATGTTCATTAACATTATATTGGTCTCAGTGGGAAGGAATGTATCGGAAACATTCACAATGCAATTCATAAAGATATAAATATCCTGAATCCTGATACAAGCGATTATCACGTTTAATGGTTTATCTGAATCCAATTAATTGATTTTCCTGCTTGGCCTTTGAAATCTCTCCACACTGGCCCTGGCTGACAGCAGCCCTGGATTGGTTTCACTGCTTTGGACTGAGAATGAGGATGAGGATGATGTGAACTATGAGCGTGTGAGCATGTTGGATGATAGATAATAGCGTCAACGATTAAAATGCTCGGGCCCAGCTGATGATTAGGATTTTAACATTCAAAATGCAAATCTAGTTAACTTACGAATTCAATATGCATTGGAACCAGGCATTTCATTAACATAAGATCATTCACCCCTCTCATATCTATGTGGCTGTCCTCCAAAATAATAAATCATCTACAATATATAATAGTGAGCATGTTGTGTATATGATCCTAGATGTGCTATCATTTTCCATAGTACATTTTTGGAACAGCATGATATTTATATATATTTTTCCATGAAATGTTTTTATCAATTTCGCATTCTTATCTTTTTCATATCAGTGCATAAGGAGAATGTGACGCGATTTTGCTCTGTTACATCCCAAAAGGTTTTTTAGATGACTTAAATGCCAGGAGAGTAATTTCTCACATCAACATACACAATAAACCTGCATCGATCTGCATGCCTGACAGTCAGGTCTGCCAGCCAGCCTCTGTAGTTTTAAGGGTCGAAGATGCTATTGATCGGGCCTATCAAGTGGACATGTTCCTTAATCAATATTTGATTGAGTTTTGCCCACGTTATGGAAAGAAGGAGGCGGTCACCAGAGTATTGGCACCATCATCCTATCCTTCAAGTCCTCGGTTCCTCTGCTGTTTGTATTAGACCAAGGAGTGCATGGCTGCATGCTGTACCTGAACCCTTTACTGTATATCCTACGTTATTGCAGATGTTATCTGCTGGTAGTTTCTCAATATTTCTTTGAAAGCATCTTTGCATGCATATAATGCAATTTCAGTGGCAGTACGTGCATTAACCTGTCAACAGGTGGAGATTATGCACGCAGATATCTCCACCCTCGCGGGGACGTCGTGGAATGGGTGGGCACGGGTTTATACTGATGTATTTTCACTGATGATATTGCTTCTCAAAATGTCAATATAAAGCAGCCAGAAGGCAGGTGGGTTGAACGCAGATAAGAGGAAGGGAAGCCATGCACATCATTAACTACATTTGTATGCATTTGCATGGGCCACTTCCGCCTCAATCTCAGTCTCCCTCCATCAGTGTTCGGCGTGTGATTACAAAGCGTCTGCCCGGCACCCATCCTTGTATCTCTAATTACCTTTCCAAGTCAGTGGAATGTGTGGTCCTTTTGTTGTGTTCCAAATCGATACAAATCGAGACTCTAGCATTGTTTTTACTCCTGCCCCATTTTTGCCTGATTTGGTTCAGGATTGTTATTGTCAGTATGAAGTATAAAGGATCCTCCCAGCAAACATGTAATCAGAGGTTTACTGTGCCATTAAGTGAGTGGTAAAAGGGACCAGCCAGTAAGGCTTCAGAGAGAGCGGTTCCTGACTGATGAGGCGGAGGCCCCCTCATCCCTGAGGTGAGTGAGGCCTCTTTCACCAGGAGAGGCCGGCCTGCAGGGCACACACTGGTATTTGCTTAAGAAACGTTTCCCCTCCCCAGAGGCCGGATAAGCTGACAGAGATGATTGGGGGCGCTTGATTGATCGGTTTGGTTGGCTGGTGCCAACAACCGGAGGGGAAGAAGGTTCAGAGATTGCACTGTTGGGTTTGGATTATGATTTCAAAGGACACGCCCCCCTGATTCCCACTGGTTGATCATGGTTGAAATGTGTGTGTGTGTGTGTGTGTAGTGGGTGAGTGACAAGCTAGATAGTGGGAGCCATTAGGGACCATTGCATCCATTAATGGGGGGTAAATATAGTGGCGCGACGGTACATTAGCGCAGTGCAGCATTCGTGGAAGATGTCTGATATTCATAGATTGTTCCTGCAAAGGTCCCATTAGAGACTTACACTTAAGTCTATCTTCAAATGTGAATCCATGGCATGGATAATCAAACTCACATCATTAGGCCAACCTGTCATTGATTAACAAAGGCTGTGCTTAATAGATGATGACAGACAAGAAGATTGTTATCATCAATAAAAGATGCTTTTACTGCATAGTTCTCCTACATTCTGTGAATCCATATCAGGATGAGTAGGCAGCGTGGATAAACATATGTGTAATCTTTCATTTTGCCATTTCAGAGTTAGCTTAATGTACTGTATGGTGGTAGCCTACATATCCAATTTATAGCAACAGAGGCGGCAGAGAACCATGAAATGCTAAAATAAATGCATTAATGCAGGTTTTAAAGGTCATGCGCAGGAGGAGCTTTGTAGTTATATAGATAGACGGAGACGCAAGGATATGTCACTGTATGACTCTTCCTTATTCATGGCTTATTAATTGAACCCTGACACACGACATAGAATCTGCTGACGAGGGTGCAACACTTGCTGTCAAAAGACATTTGGAGACCTTTTCGGCTGACAGAGATCAAGGTTGGTCTTTCAGCCTTCAAGGAAACAGTCCCTCATTCGTCGGAGTTCAACAGCAACCAGGGGAGAAATCAGAAGGCAACACGTTGCTGCAACCACAGTGGAGCCATCAACTTCTCTTGCCCAGACAAGACCAAGCAGAAGTATGTGACAAGCAGTCACAGAAGAAAAAAACGATTTATTGTTCTGCAGTGATTGGGCCACCATCCTCTCAAGTCCCTCTCTTAGCCACCAAAGCCTCAAAGAGACTTGATAATACAAATTGGGAGTGACTTTCTACTCTTTCAGTGTGGCAGAGGGGGCCACCTCTGCTACACACTATGGTTATAAGCATACTCGGGTTACGGCTGTCCGCTGTGGCCTGAGGCCTGGACCCTTGTTTCACTCGCGGTTGGCGTGACACAGCTGTCTCCAGTGTTTGACCGTGTGGAATAATCCATCGTAACGCCAGATTGTCCGTCCCAATTTCCGGCGAGATGAAAATAAGTGACACTATGAAACTTTGCATCACTACGCCCCACTCGCTGGGGAGATGGGGTTTGGCTTGAAAACATCATGCTTAGGAATCTCTCCGTGCTGTGCCTGACTTGCTTGCCCCCCGCTGGGAGAGTGTGCCTGCAGCAGCTTCTGTTTGTTTTCTATTTATTAATAAAGGTTGAGACCCTATACATCATTTGCATCCTACATTTGCATAAATGAATGAGACCAGCATGATTTTGTCAGCTTATTCTTAAACCTATGTGACAAGTGAGTTGGTGTGAAGCATTTGTCCCGTGAAATTGTAGGTGCTGCTGTCTCCTCTTTAAGCAAGAGTTTGCCTACAGACGCGAATGGCATTTGTCTCCAAAAATATACCATCCTTGTTATACATCAGTATAACAAATATACATTCAATTTACATTAGTATAGTTGGTGATTCATATGCTAATGTTGTAATTGTTTCCTACATCGCAAAGCTGTAGGATCGCAGAATTGTATCACAGGTTATAAATAAGGAGTGAATAGTCAATGGTTAGAGATGCATGGGTAGTGGTACTTGTTAACAGGTATTGCACACATGGTATATTGACTAATTATTGGTATGGCCGATTATGGCATCTTTATTATTAATCAATAAAAGTACTACTATTTACTTTACTCACTGAAGCATATCAACAGCACATGTCTGTCATGGAGAAGGATGTTACTACCTGCAAGTCCATAATAATGTCCACTCCCAGTCTAAGGCTTGGACTGCCCTCGTCATTTCATTGCATATAAAAGCGTGCGATTCAACCTGTATCTGCCTTGACTTTGACATATGGAGGCTCCTTTTTTTCTACAATGAACAGTAATGTCCCCCATTCTGTGTTAACAAGAGAAATGGAAACGCCCATAAAAGAGCCATTGATTTTCTGTTGGTCCACAGACAATTTATAATTCTATAGCTCACCCGTCCTTTCGTTTTTTTATCTCACTTGTGTGCACCCAACTGTCTACCACAGTGCTGTGAAGTGGAGAACTGAAGCGCTGCAGGATTCCAAAAGCTTACTTCTCCATACTAGACACTTCACATTGTAGGCGTACAGCCGGTGTGTTTCTGCCAGTTAATAGGCAATCACAAGGGCTTTGCTGGGTTGGCTTGTTTAGCGTGGGACCAATTAAAGGAACCTAATTTGTTGCCTCTGACACCAATCTACCAAATGTTTGATTGAGAAGCAGTATTCAAAACATTAGACTTTGCCAAATGGCATTTGGTATTTAATTAAACAAAAATGTATCATCCATTTTATTCTAACGCGAGAAAACATGTCTCTCGTATATATCTCATTTGGCTAGGGTTCCACCTGAACAGGAACGGCTTCTCACTGTCCCTCTTCTCAAAGCCGGAGACAGCTGTATCAAACATTTCCAAAAGCATTGCAGACATTATGTGAAGCTGCTGCTATCGCTACTTCACTGCTGTAAGCAAGAAAGATTTATCTTGGAAGCCATTGCTCTGAAACCATCTTGACCCTGGCTGTGATTTCCCTCCACCTTGATGTACCCAAATGCGGATGTCTGAAGCCCAAGTCCTGCGTCTATTTAAACGCTCTCATTTCATCACTGCACTGTATGCAGGCCCCTCAATTAGACCCTGTAATGGGATTGGAGCTCAGGGTCAGGAAGCAGAATCCCTGCACACATACACACACACTACTATCTCCTCCCTGCAAATGCTATTGCAGCCACTCAATGTGCACAAAGTGATTCTGTGTGTGATTCTGTGTCTGTGTCTCTTTCTGTACGTGCGGGTGCCTGTCTGTGTGTCTGAGTGCCGTTATGTGTCGGTCTGACTCTGTGTCTTTCTCACACTCCCTCTCTTTCCCGCTGTGGGTCTCTGTGTATATCGCATTATGGCCGTCATTGTATTTTTCATTTCACTTCCATAGTATAATGACTTCACTTCAGTTTCATTTCTTCCCCAGCAGCCTTTTTGTAAGATGATGAGGGCCTCAAATGCTCATCTTCTGTCTCACTGACTCAGGTAGAGGTCTTTAGTGGGCGTGAATGAATTCACTGGCAGATCCTCTGCTGCCAAAGAGTATTAATCTATACTAGTTTATATACATATAGATGTCTTATGCAGTATGAGACCAAGAGACAGAAAGGCTTACAAGATTAGAAATCAGAAAAGCATGGTGATTTAATTATGTGAATCACGCTTTCATGATTGAACCACAGAACACAGTTTACCATTACAGCGCTCTGTTTCTCCCACTTTCTCACTTTTGCAATATTGACAATCCATATTGTGCTGTCGGCAGTCACACTCAACCGGAAATTAACACAACATATGCACGGCTCGGTTATTCGTTATTTTTTTTGTTCTCACATATGTGTGTGTGTGTGTGTTAGGGTGAGATAAGCCTGTGCTGTGTTTTTCCTCAGTTGGGTTTCATGTGTGAAGTGGGCCGGAACAATGCGGCTCCTAACCAACCCGCGGGGATGCTAGCCACAGCATCCTTTCCCTTATTAGCTACGATCCTTTCTCTCTGCCTTCCTCCCCGGCTACCCCTTTTACCCCCCACAGCCCCCGCCCCCCCACACACACACACACACACACACACACACACACACACACACACACACCCCTGTCAGCCCTGGGGTGCTCGAAAGACTGCACATGGCAGCATCACAAGTACACACAACGACACACTATGCTCTCGCTGAGACCCCCCAAGCACGGAGGGGACGTAAGTGTGTACGTGACGACAGCAAAGCACAGGACAGAACAGCGTGCCTGGTGTTCAAAGTCGAGTCGGTAATCTACATGAAGAGTCCTGACCTCTGCTGGTAGGGCCTCTTCCTACCCCTCCTCCACCTCCTCCTCCATTAACCACACATCACTTTATTGAAGTGACGTTGTAGAACACAGACATCTACTTCACCCCCGTCCAGAGAACGTGAGTTTTTTTTAAGAAGCATTCTGCTCTGGGTACGTCAAGCTGGAGGACTATATAATGAGGGCTTGCCGTGCAATTGATCGCAGGAGCAACAAAATACTCACAATACAAATTCTCTTGGCTGGAGGCCCTCGAACTGAATTGTTACGTTATGCATAGCACGTAAAGTTTACTGCGGCAACTAACGTGCAGTGATTTTTCCAAATATTGCCGCAAGCCTGTCTTTATTCATTTTATAATAAACCTGCTAATTGCACCTCACCATTTTTTCAAATGTTATCCTTTCTGTGAAAATGATTCTTAAATTAATGACATCAATTATGTTTTCAGGTAAAAAAAAATGCAATTAAGTCTCACAGCAGACTCAACGTTTGTGCTTATTTTAACCAATCATGTCTGACATTAGCAATTACTCACTAATAACTTACTAAAAATATATTGGCTAAACAAAGATATTCTTCATGCGATGCAATTTGGATTTAACCTTCCAACAATCATCATTGTTGATTATATGGACCCTTATAGGAGAATGATACATATAATACAATAATACATGGTATTATTTATTTGAATTCCCCCCCACCCCTTCTACATTAGACAGTGAAACTTTAAGTATGATATGCAAAATAATTCATGGACAGGGGAAGATTTTTATTTCAAGGAACAAACTCCTTTCCCCTGCAAAAATCCTTAAAGTGTCAGTGAACCTACTGTTTCAGCGGAAATTCAAACAGTGTGAGCAGAGACACTGTTTTTTGTTCACTTGCTCTTTAAATACCCAAGTAGAGACCAGCTCCCGAGGCAAAGGTTTTGTTTTAGTAGGAGTGTGTACATTTGCATTTGTGTGTTTGTGTTTGTTGGTGTGTGTTTGTGTGCTTGCGTTTTATTTGTTTATGTGTGTGTGTGTGTGTGTGTGTGTGTGTGTGTGTGTGTGTGTGTTTGTGCATGTTTTCACATGTGCAAATGTAAGTGTGCATGCCTGACTGAGTTGATGTTTTGCTCACCCTGTATTGAAAAAGGTCAATTCCAATAAAAAAGTTCCCATGCGCATCGTGGAGAAATGGCAAGCGAAAAAAACCACTTGTTAATAAGTGCCTCGGTGAAAGTCATTCATGAGTATCTAATCTTAAAGTAGTAGTCTTACTAAGCGTTTCGGATTGTAAACAGAGTACTAGGAGTTTAACTGTTTTACTGCATTGTTTTCCCTGTTGGCCTGTGTCCTTATGGCGAAATACATATATTATATTTTATAAATAAATAATGTGTTTGATTTATAGGTTGTGGTTGTACCCCAGAATTAGTATAAATATACACAGAGCAGTTGTCAATGATGTATTCGTCATAAATCATTTACAGATTCAATTAAAGTTCTCCAATCCTGTGGCTTAGTACTTTCTGCCCATTTCCCCCCCCAAGACAAACGACCAGATCAGTAAGTCAGAGTATGGGACATGGCAATCAATAGAGGCACCTGTGTTAAGCTCATGTTAATTTCCTGCCTCTATTCTGCCCTCTTTCTCAGATGCATTATTCATCGCCGCCACACATGGCCGGTGAACAGCGGCTCACTGTAATGATGCGTCTCTGTCTCTGTTCCGTAGCACAGTAGCTACACATGTACCTCCACCCGTTCTCATGGATCTTCTGCTATTAAAGAGCAGTAAATGACCCTGGATTCTGATATAATTGGAACTATATCGATCATCAAGGACATGCACCAATGTTTTGGTCTCAAAAAGGCAAACACAAACCCCCCACTCAAGATTTTGGTGCAGAGGTGGAGCAGTGGCTGCTCTTGCATCTTAACCAGCTTGCATACTAATTTCATTTTAGCATTAACTCCTCTGGCAGCTTTCTGATTGGATTTAGATGGAGTCCACTCACTCGGTGATTAACTATACCGTAATTGACTCACGTGTAGTGAGTAATCAATATCTTTGTTATAAAAAATATATATTTCAGTCCTTTCACATGAGTGCTATGATTAGCAAATCCATTCTAACTGATTAACATTATTGTACATCGCCATCCCTATACAATAGGCTCATTAACGGATTTAATAACTGTATTAAGCAAGTGTAAGATGATGCTGTTTCAGTGCATGTGAGTGAAAAACTGTTTGATGGTAAACGGTAAAAGAGAGAGAAGCTTTAAAACCATTTGATATTTCCTTTGGGAACGGCAAGCAAGCACTAATGTCTTTGATTATTTTATTATTATGATTGATTTTTATGGTCAACCTTGCCTGTTCTCTTATGGCCATGGCTGTAATCCAAAATTGTTGTTACAAGAGACCACAATGAAATCTCCATCTTCTCTCTCTCTCTATCTCTCTCTCTCTCACACTCACACGCACACTCTGACACAGACACACACACTTACAGAAACACACACACACACACACACACACACACACACACACACAAACACCCACACCCACACACTCCCCACCCACACACCCCCCTCGCATACACACACACAGACACACACGTACGCAGACAAACGCGCTCACACACCGACGCACACAGACACAAACACACACAGGATGCAGGATGCATGTTGATGTGCTGGCTCTGTGTGAGTACATCTCTCAGCGGCGTGCTGAACAGGGTCACCCAGAGCGGGTTGGGCAAGAGTCTCTGTGTAGCGCTCGTGAGAGGACAGGTTTGCTAGCGTTCCTGCACTCGCTCTGTCACTCTTGTCAGCCAAGGCGACTTCAGGGACAGCATAACATTTCTTTTGCCCTGCGTATCTTAGAGCAGCGGTGAACTGCTGTGTATGTCTGTGCCTGTGTGTGCCTGTGTGTGCATGCCTGTGTGTCTGTGTGTGTGTGTGTGTGTGTATGTGTGTTTAAGTGTGTGTAAGTGTCTGTGTGTTTTGGGTATGTGTGTTTGTGTATGTGTGAGTGTCAGCCTGTGTGTATGCTTGTGTTTGTCTGCCAATTTGTGTGTGTGTGTCAGTGTGAGCGTCGAACCTTGTGTGTGTATTTGTGTGTGTGCGTTATGTCCATTCCTCTCCTGTCACAGCTAGGGGTTATACCTCTCCTGCTGCGGTTTCCCACCAACAAAGCGCATCCTTTCATTCTGTCCATTTTTGACTTTATATATCCCTGAGATTCTCTCGGCCTCTTTCCCCTGCCTTTGCTCTGAATAAGTGATGAGTGACGGAGAGTGCTCCAGTTCTGAACGGAGGAAGAGAGGGTGGTGGAGGAGGGGGGGATGCTAATTGCGTGAGGCTCTTTCCTGTAAACAAACTTGATGATGTGGAGATTGTATGAACGTTAAAACGTTGAGGAAGTAAACACACACAATGGATATAATACTCGCAAAACCATCTTAATGGAAAACCCTGAATTTCATTCAAATGAACAGCATTGACTGATAAAAGAACTGATTCATTTTCCCACAGAAAATAGTTAGGTTGTAACACGTTGAGGAAGTAAACACACACAATGGATATAACATGTGCAAAACAAGAAAAGCCCTGAAGTTCATTTAAATGAAGAGCAGTGACAGCAGTGATAATAATACTGACTAATTTTCCCATAGCGAATAGTTAGGTTGGATGAGAGAAGGCCTTCTCTTTCATGCTGATGGTGTGGGTTTTGTTGGTAATATCTGCTGAGCCTTGTGTTCGGTGATGTATGAATGGGGCGTGGGTAATATGATGGGACTATGAGGCTGTGGGAGTACACTGAGGGTCTCTCTGCTGGCGAAAGAACCACTAATGATACCGCTATCTAGCACAGTGGGACGCCTGATTGGCTGAACTCGTGTAGCGTGCACCGGCACCGCCTGAGCTTCTCTTGTCAGCTTCTGTGTGTGTGTCTGTGTATCATATTGTGTATTTGTGTGTGTGTGTGTGTTTCACAGTGTGTTTCACAGTGTGTGTGTGGGTGTGTCACAGTCTGTGTGTGTGTGTGTAAGTGTGTGTGTGTGTATATATGTATATCTGTGTGTGTGGGTGTGTCACAGTGTGTGTGTGTGTGTGTGTGTGTGTGTGTGTGTCTGTGTGTGTGT
>NC_136945.1:9148241-9193241 GCF_949987615.1 Pollachius pollachius | reverse complement strand
GACAGTACAGTCCCTCCACACCTTTGTGCTCCAGAAGCCAAGTGGCACCTGGTGGTCTTTTCATGCTATGCCCCTTGCCTCTCTCTGCCTCTTCCAGGGGAAGCTGCACGACCCTCAGGGAATGGGCATCATCCCCAGGATCGCAGAAGACATTTTCAAACACATATTCGCCATGGACGAAAACCTAGAGTTCCACATCAAGGTTGGCTCAAAGGCTACTACCCCCTCCCATGCTGAACGCCCACATGCTGTCCGCCTTACCCCGCAAGGGAATTGTACTGCTTGTGTAATGTGTACGCTTCCGTGCTTTCTGCTGTCTTCCTTGTTCCCAGTTGTCATCGTGTTTCTCCCATTCTAGTCTGTAATGTCTACATATCTCATAACTTCTTTATTTTCTTCTCTAGGTGTCCTATTTTGAGATCTATATGGACAAAATCCGGGACCTGCTGGATGGTTGGTTTATGATTAATTGCCTTTCAAAAATTATAATGTGAAATGTGCATTCTGTTGCAAAGACAAAGTTGCTGTTCCCATCACTAGGCACATGGAACATTAAATATGTATAGAACATCTGTTCAAGATTTGAGTACTAGGTTAAAGCTACATGGTTCATACATCTTTGCTTACAGACAGTTGGTCTCTCTAATGAACGGCTGAAAACGACAAATCACATCATAAAGACAGCATGTGTTGACATAACATTTTAACACATGCTGTATCTGTAGTATTTCTTTTAGCACTTTTAGTTTGCATATATGGTCTCCAATGAGTTTACTTGCGAAACTGTGCTAACTTTGCTAACATAATATCACTAATTAAATGCTAAGCAATCTACTTAGAGCCGCTGCCGCCGGCATACTGTCTGTGGACCAAGACAGTAAGCTCATTGTCAACTTACAACATCTCACTGAAGCCCCACACGTTTGTGAATGGTTTCTATTGTGAATGCAGCGATATGTACACCTTGGGTGTTTGGGAAATAAATCCTGTTAGGGATTGTGACAAGTACATGGAGGGGCAGGCAGAGAGCTGTAATGCAATGCTGTTCTGATCACATCTCTAATGAGGTCACAGCCAGACGCGATGCCCCCCCCCCCCCCCCCCCATCTGTATGCAGGGGAGCAGCTAGCGGGAGACTAGGAACATTTAGACACTTAATACCAAGGAGAGCCAGACAAGTGTGATGAACAGGACAGATAACAGCAGCACAGACCCAGACAAAACAATCAGACACCCAATGCTTCTTCCGTCGAGAGTACACTGTATGCATGCACATGCGCGTGGATACATATGTGAGCCCCTGAAGGCTCCAGAGGCGTGGGAGACATTGATGGATGAGGGGTGACGATAAGGACTGGTGTGACGTGTGTGCTGTGAGTCTCTCTGACGTTGTGTCACTTCAAGCCATCAGTAAATAGAACGCAGTGAGAAAGAGGACGACAGGAATTTATCGTCATTTATTTTTCAATATGTTCAAGTCTGTCCTTTAGAAATAAAAGCATAATATGTGTAGAAAAATCCAGAAATTCTCCCTCTCTCTTAGTTTTGCTTTTTCAAGTCAATCACACACACCCTTTCAATGTTTCTCTTTATCTTTATCACACACACAGACACACACACACACGCAAACACACACACACACACACACACACAGACACACAATAACACATACACATGCATACCCCCACTCAACACACACACACACACACACACACGCACACAGACACACACACACACACACACACACACACACACACACACACACACACACACACAGAAACACACGCACGCACACACTATCCATATTCATGTTATAATCCATGCTTATACATATGCAGGTAATACGGTGTTCCTGATAATGGCTTTTTCCTCTGGCTCTCTCTTTGTCATCACAGTGACTAAAACTAACCTGTCGGTGCATGAAGACAAGCACAGAGTGCCCTATGTGAAGGTGAGCCTGACACATTGTGTGTGTGCTTTCTTAGCCCGGCTGCATATTGGTGTGTGTAATTTGTGTGACATGTTTGAAAGCGCGTCAATGTTCAATTGAGGACATTTGGATGTGCATAGTGCAACAAGCTGTGCTATGTTATGTGTTATAAACGTGTTTGGGTGAGAGAGAGAGAGAGAGTGAGAGAGAGAGAAGGGAGAGAGAGAGAGAGAGAGAGAGAGAGTGAGAGAGAGAGAAAGAGATAGGGCAATAGAGTACAAGTCAGAAAGACAGTGTGTGCATAGTTTTGTTTGGAGGTAAGATTGCTTGTGTATGGATGCATGCATTTTTGGTTTTCATTACAAAAAATTCACACACGAACGCACACACAATCACACACGTGTTTGCCTCTTGTGACACAGGGCTGCACGGAACGGTTTGTGACAAGCCCAGAGGAAGTGATGGACGTCATTGACCAAGGCAAATCCAACCGCCATGTTGCAGTCACCAGTGAGTCATAATATCTCTCTCTCTCTCTCTCTCTCGCTCTCTTTCTCTCTCTCTATTTCTCTCTCTTTTTCTGTCTCTCTATTTCTCTCTCTTTATATATCTTTCTCTCTATCTATCTATCTATCTATCTATCTATCTATCTATCTATCTATCTATCTATCTATCTATCTATCTATCTATCTATCTATCTATCTATCTCTCTCTCTCTCTCTCTCTCTCTATTGAATGTGTTGTCCCTCACCATACGGCGGGTTGGAAGGTACGAGATGAGGTTCAGATTAAGGCGTGAAATGACTCGCTAGCACCGCTGCCGGGTCTGTGGCTAACAAGAACTTCATCGATAGAGTCGTTAGCTTCCCTGGCATTTGTGTGACGTTCTGTATGTGGCGTTTCAATGAGATCCGTGCCCCCGTCTCGCGTGCCCCCTCTTTTTCTTGGCCTTTCCTCTTTCTTCTGCTTCTAATTGGACTGTACCCTGCCCTGTCCTTTTGCTTCACTTTGCCTCCCCTCCCCTCTATTTTCATCGCTTGTACTGTTCTTCCCTTTTCCTTGCTCTTCTCTTTGTGTTCTGTTCTGGTTGTCCCTTTCCCCTCCTCTCCTCTTCCTCTTATCTCCTCCTCTTCCTTTCCTTCCTCCTCTTCCTTTCCTTCATTCTCCGCTCCTCTCATCCTTGCCTCCTCCTCCTCTGTCTCTCCTCCTCCCTTCACCTCCTCCTTCTTCTCCTCCGCTCTGCTTTCTCCTTCCTTTCTTCGTCTCTCCTCTTCCTCCTCCTCTCCTTCTCCTCTTCATCTACTCCTACTCTGCCTCCTCTCCACCTCCCTTCCTCCCCCTTCTCCTCCTCCTCCCTCCCTCATTGTCTCTGCCTCCTCTCCACCTCCCTTCCTCCCCCTTCTCCTCCTCCTCCTTTCCTCATTGTCTCTGCCTCCTCTCCACCTCCCTTCCTCCCCCTCCTCCTTCTCCTCCTCCTCCCTTCCTCCCCCTCCCCTCCACCTCCCTTCCTCCCCCTCCTCCTTCTCCTCCTTCTCCTTTCCTCATTGCCTCTGCCTCCTCTCCACCTCCCTTCCTCCTGCTCCTCCTCCTCAGATATGAACGAGCACAGTTCCCGCAGCCACAGCATCTTCCTGATCAACATCAAGCAGGAGCATGTGGAGACGGAGCAGAAGATCTGTGGGAAGCTCTACCTGGTCGACCTGGCTGGCAGTGAGAAGGTAAACACAATCAAAACATTTGCAGGAGACATTTTTTTTCACCCCGTAGAGTTGCTGTGCTTTCTGAAAAATTGGTCACCTTCTTTTGTACATGATATAACAAGATTTACAGCATAATAAGAGAAAACATTGAGGCCTACAAAAATATATAGGACAGCAGCGGACTATTTTCATATGCGGGGGAGTATGTTTTTCATGCCCCTATCTAAGACACTCCATGCGTTGTAACTCATCGAATAACCTCTGGTTAAGCTGAATATTTTAAAGCGGAACCACAATGCTCAGTACTATTTTTGTTAAAAAGCGTGTCGCTGACAAATTGTCAGTCTTCCAAAAAAGTCAGTTTTCATAAAATATTTGCACTATTGACATCATTTGACCGTGAATCCCTGACCCGTGGCGGTAATGGTCCAACTTATCCATGCTTTTTGGAACGGGAATTGAGTTGAGGGTTATATTCCTGACCTCGATTTAAACTTGCAGAACTCGTGTACGAAGAAGCACTCTCTCATATTCTAAAATAGCTCAGCGCGACGGTTCCCCTTTAGGAGCATAAGTCATTAATGCAGGGTTGTGTTGATGTTCTTCACTGAAACGGAAAGTGGAAGAACATCAGAAGGGAGTGGGGGGCGGTGAGCATATCTGTCCATGGAAGCTAACCGGGGGATGTTTACCGGCAAAAATGATTAGTGAATGATCCAACCGAATGACTGAGGTGATAGGTTGACTTTAATTACTGTAAGTCTGTTTTGGGCTTAGTTCAAAAGGAAAAAAGAAATCGAAAATTCTTTCATTTCTCTTCCCTAATTACAGCAGGTGTACTAATTACAGCATTTAAATCTGATGAACTTGAGGGGAAAGTGTACCACCTGCGGAAGGCGGGCTGATTAACATAGCACTACCTTGAATGAAGAGCAGTAGACCCCTGCCGCCGTCTATTGATTCTTGTCAACCTGTTCCAGCGTGTCTGCCATTGCCAGTTTGTTTTTCGAGGACAGAACCCTTCTGTGGGTCGCTAGAGGGTGGACTTAGAAAAGAGGTACAATTCGAGATGGAACCAAACAACGAAGCCGAAAGTAATTGCTTTCAAAGTGAAAAACAAATCTCAATGAATCCGTCTCGTGCTAAGAGAAAAATCAATTGTGCACCTCGACGTGGCTCATAAGTGCTGGGAGTCTACAGAGTGCAACCTCAGCAGCCGCACAAGCACATAACTAGGCCACGGACGCCATTGCTCCATTTCAGTGGAAGAGTGTATCGCATTGATGCTATTGATGTGGAAGTTAAAAGTGTGTCCCGTGAGACAAAACATTTAGCCCGGTTTGCTTAGAGCAGCTGAAGGCCATTCTCCCTTTATAGTTGCTGACTGCTGCGCTTTCTCCACTAATAACCGTGGCTGATGCTACCTGCACAACCACCCGTGTTGTTCCCATAGGGGCGACACACGAAGAGAGACGCGCTCTAGTAACTCCATAGAATTTGAAGCCACACATAATGCCTTCACAGCCCATATACAGTACGTGTACGGAAGTCCCTGTCACACATCGCACGAGCAGTGCGATGATGTAATTTGCCGTACACATCCTTTTCTCTCTCGGTTGTTGCTCCTGTTTCCTTCTCTGTTTCTGTCAACATGATGCTATCCTGCTGTACGCTGATTGGTGCACTGCTATTCGGAGAGCAACTTGACATCTAGCCTGAGCTGCGTGGGCTGTGTGTGTTTGTGACAGGTCAGCAAGACGGGAGCAGAGGGAGCGGTGCTGGATGAGGCCAAAAACATCAACAGGTCTCTGTCCGCCCTGGGGAACGTCATCTCTGCCTTGGCTGAGGGCACGGTAATCAGAGAGCCCCTGCTTCCTTCCCCTTGTCCTATACTTCCCTCTTTCTTTAAGGCTCCTGCCTAGCTCCTCCCTCCCTTTCTTCCTTGCTACCTTCCTTCCCTCTGTCTGGTTCCTGCCTAGCTCCACCCTTCCTTCCTTCCTTCCTTCTTTCCTTCCTTCCTTCCTTCCTTCCTTCCTTCCTTCCTTCCTTCCTTTCTATCTGTCTCGTTCCTATCTAAAGTGACTAGACTGCCTTCAGCCAGTCCCTTTCAAGGTTTAATTATGTGTTTTCATTGAGAGAGGGAGAGAGAGTGCTCACACTGACGGCAGCAGTAACTGTAAAGGGTGCTGTCAGCAATGTTTCAATAGGAACCTTTCAGAATATAATACTATAATGTTAATTTTGCATGGAAATGTTTTGCTTGTGTGGATCCATTCACACCAGCAGTCAGGTCATGCACAAAACCAAGCAGCCTTTGTCACGCTGATATTCCAGTTACATCTTCTAATTCACCTTCTCAAGGGTGAATAACCAACTTTAAAGGCACGCCACTTTGCTATAAATATGTGTTGAGGGTCGGTATTTGCTAATTAGTGCTAATTAGGGCTAGTTCTTGCTCGCAGACCAGTTTTTATAGATCATACATTTTCAGGAAGCCCTTGTCCAATGTGCACTGAGAGGGGCTTCAGGGCCCGATGGTAAACAGCTAGTTATTATCTATCTATCATATGCTGTATGTCATAACTATAATAACTATAATCCAACAACTTGACAACTCGCAATGTGTTAGATTGAGCCCCTCCCAGTGAGTAGGTGGGAGACTGTCAGAATTCCATTAACTAAATAACGTAGTTCTATCCCCTCTAACAGGCTGTGGAAGTGTGTGATTTTATTGATAACGTTATTTAAATCCCTATCAATCAGCATTGAGGTTTTCGGCATCAGATCTGTAGCGTTGAATACAGATATGTCCAGTCCTGTTCAAGCTGAGTTGAGATATTGCACATTCCACCCTCAGGTTATAATACCAATCCATAATCTCATAACTATCTGTGCTTTACTCTACACACTTTATGAACCATTTCCCTCTGCCCTTCTTCCAGCTTATTATCTCCTAATTAAACCACTCGGCCTTCCCACAGCCTCATTAGCAACTTTAACGTTATCAGTGGTTCCACATCAAACTTTGTTTGACGATTGCAGATGGTGGTTGTTGTTTTGGTAGCCGTAAAGTTGGCCATCAACGTGTCAATAATTAATCAAGGACATGTTTGTTCTGTAGCCTGCAGGCTTCTGTGAGGACTGAGTGAAATCTAGAGAGATTTTCTCAATGTTCGGTTCAAAGCCAGCCACTTCAAATGAGCGAGTTCCGATGGTTGCTTTTTGATTTTCTCTTTGCTCTGCGTTTTGGGTTGATTGTGAGTTTGTATTGAATTTTCTATGATTTCATTATTGTATTCCTTGGATTCTGCCCTATTTTCTTTACTTCTCTTTGCTGTTTGTCCCTCTCTATCACTGTCTCTTTCTCTATACATAAATATGTCTCTCTCCCTTTGTTCCTCCAATTTTCTGTCTATCTATCTCTCGCTTTCACTGTGTATATCTCTGTCTCTGACTCTCTCTCCCTCTGTTCTTCCACCTCTATCTCTATCTGTGTCTCTCTATCTCTCTCCCTCCACCTCTCCCTCTCCCTCTTCCTTTCGCCCTCTCTCTCCCTCTGTCGTTCATCTCGCTGTCTCTTCTATCTCTCTCCCTCCACTATCTCCCTCCACGTCTCCCTCTCTCTCTCTTTCTCTCTCTCTCTAGAAAACCCACGTGCCGTACCGGGACAGCAAGATGACTCGCATCCTGCAGGACTCGCTGGGTGGGAACTGTCGCACCACCATGTTCATCTGCTGCTCTCCCTCCAGCTACAATGACGTGGAGACCAAGTCCACGCTCATGTTTGGCCAACGGTAAATAAATCAAACAATGAACAACCTCCATCCATGGAACCGGCCCTTTGCGGCGGGGCTTTGTTCTACATGGCTTGGACCGAGCGGGGTGTGAGACAGCTGGTGTACACCCTACAGCAGGGGGGAGGCTTAGCGGAGATGCAAGTGGTATTTACAACTGTTATCCGCTGGCTTTATCTGCACTGGGCTGCTCCTCCAGGAAACAGGGATTTGGCCGTTTTCCTTTTGTCTCGTAGCTTTTCCATGGCTTTTTCCTGACAGTTGCTGTCTGACAGGGGGCCTACAGCTTCCTGCGCTTTAGTCTCCTCCACCACAACCCCTCACACCCGAGCCCAAATAACACACCATTTTTTATTTACCAACAAGAGTATTTTACTGAAAATGATTTTGAATGCACAGCGTTTGGCAGACTTACAAATCAAATACTGCATACTGCAAACATCCCGACCCCATCTGTCTGCTTTCAGCTGATTCCACTTAGCAAGGGCGTAGGAACCGGGGGGGGGGGGGGGGGGGGACGTGTCCCCTCCAATATTGGAGACAGGCGCATCTGTCCCACCTAAAAATTATACCGGGTGGAGAAAAATATTTTATTTTATTTTGAAAGCGCAACACAGCGTCTTGTCACCGCTTCTTATTCCAAAGAACTGGATGATTGAGCGTGCAATTAAAGAATTGATTTGATATTTATCAGTTCATTACTGCCATTCAAAATGTGTTTTCCTTTACATTTACAAATGCATCTTTTTAGTAGAATAAAATATATATGTGAATTTTTTCAGTGTAGTTAATTTATGACATATTTCTGTATTTCAAACCATTGACGGATCTGTCAGGTTTCCGATATGTCCCGCGCTCAGACATGGCGGAGTTGTGTGATAGTGTATCACAGCACCACCTAGCCGCCTGACATGCACACCCAATCGAAATCCACACACTTTTGCGTCACCGTATGCACGCAGATTTCCTCCCGAAAAAGCTAGTCTAAACGCGGAATAAAAAGTGAAGACGCGACGCCACTTTTGCGTCTTCTGTTCAGACCGTCATCATGTAAACGTAGCCTTAGTAAGTAAATCAATAAGACCAATGAACTACTCTGCTTTGCTGTTCTTGGCATGTGTTAAGTGGCATGTGTTAAGTGATGCACTACATAGATCTACTGCATTCTTCATTCCTCTTATCTCCATACATGACATACTCTAGAGACACTCACAATCACATTACGCATAAGACTAATTAGCATATCAATTCAGGCGACGTAATCTCTGCTGAGCTGTTAAGACAGAAAAACCTATCTCTCTCTCTCTCTCTCTTTCGATTCTCTTGTTTATTTTGCTGCTTTCCCCACTTTTTGTCTTATTTTATTCTCTCCATTCGACCTACTATGAAATGTATAATTCTCTCTCTCTCTCTCTCTCTCTCTCTCTCTCTCTCTCTCTCTCTCTCTCTCTCTCTCTCTCTCTCTCTCCCCCAGCGCTAAGACCATTAGGAACACAGCTTCGGTGAACCTGGAGCTGACAGCGGAGCAGTGGAAGAGGAAGTATGAGAAGGAGAAGGAGAAGAACCGGGCCATGAAGGAGGTCTACCAGAGGCAGGACGACGAGCTCTGGCGCTGGAGGAGCGGTCGGTTAATGATGTGACGTGTGTGTGTGTGTGTGTGTGTGTGTGTGTGTGTGTGTGTGTGTGTGTGTGTGTGTCTTCCCTATGTCAGGATCAACTCCCATCGCCTGGTTGATCATTTTTAAATTCAAAGCAAGTGAACAGAACTTTAACTGGGAGTTTATGTCAAAAAATCTTTGAAAATCGGGCATCAGAAGACAAACTATCGGAATCAAACACACATACTCACTACATTTAGCACTCTGAAAACACGCACGCACACACAGACCAAAAATTGAAACCACTAAACAACACAGGTGAACAGAAAGAGCAATCAACCCAGGTGAAATGAGTCTATTAAACGAGCAGACGCAGCGAAAACCTTAAACTCGTTGCAAAACATGGCAACATTTTAATGAGACACAAGCCGCAGGATTAGCAAAAGAAAGTAATCGACTTTAATTTGCGTTGCAGATTGGATTCCAAAGTATTTCAATGTACAAGTTCAATAAAATGTAATTGAAATCCTGAATCAATGCATAGGCGCCCTTCAGCCCCACAGCTGTCTGTGGTTACGTGCCTTGATGCTTGAGTTCAAGCATCAATAGGCCCTGCAATAGAAAGGGTGCACATATCATTTTCTTAGTGAGTTTGAACCGTTTTCACCCCTACTGTTACAACTCTTTGATTCAATCCTATTCTACTTTTGAAGAATGATGTAACATAATGTATTATAACATATACGGACCACGGAACATATCAATTCCGTGGTCTTTGGGCTCGAAATGGTTGGAAAAACATATCATCATTGTGTGGTTTGTAAAACAGCGAAACTCCAAGAGACTGAATTGGGAGAATGAGAGAGAGTATGTGTCATATAACCAATGCATATAAAGTGTATGCTGTCCTATATTGGCACACATACGAATTCACTGCTCGTGTATAGCATGCAACGGTTGCTTTGCACCACCAGCTAGGCTAAGACCAGCCATCCGCAGAAGTCACACCTTCTGCTCCCTTCCTGCCTGTTGCTGCCAGCCATCACTCCTTGTTAGGGCAAAGTGATTTTCACTATGGATGTGGAAATGGTACAGCGATGGGAACTTTCCGATTGCTCCACCGCTGCCACATTCAAAGTACAGCCAAATGATCTCCTTGGGCGTCTGTCCAAGAGAGCTCAGTGCATCCTCCTTGGATGGCTCGGGCTAACATTGCTGAAGGCCTTTTGGCCACTTAGTAGAATTAGAATCCTTACGTGCTGCCTTTGTGGAGCTGTTGTGAGGGTTTTCATGTTTTATACATCGCTGTGTGTTAGTGATCCTCGGAGTGAACAAGGGGATAATCTCACCTGAGGATGGTTAATCAGATCCATCATTTAGTTGTTGGACACACACACACACACACACACACACACACACACACACACACACACATGCAAAGACACACACAGGCAAGCACATTCACCATATTGCAGTTAGGTCAATCCAAAAGTCAATGCACTCAACTGTTTGACATTCAAGCTATGTAATAAATCAGTCATAATTCTAAAATTGGTTTATCCCCACTGGTTGAAGCTGTGGATATTAAAATGGTGTACCCATCTATGCCTGTCAGTCTGCATATGTGTGTGTTTGTGTGTGTGTGTGTGTGTGTGTGTGTGTGTTTTTTAGTGTGTGTGTGTGTGTGTGTGTGTGTGTCTGTCCCTACATATAAAACCACACGTCCTATAAAAGTAATCGAGGACATTTCATTTACTAATGGATCAATTTGACAGCCTCGTTGCCCCCTACCCCCGTCCCACAGTGACCTCCGTATTGTCTCCCACCTCATGCAAGGAACGCCCAGAGATTGATGCACTTGACCCCCACTCTCATGTACTTCCACACCCCCACCCCTCCACTCAAAGACTAGGTATAAGAAGCAGTTTGCAGCAGATGTTCATATACCCCCAAAAGACCACCCCCTCTCCCTCCACACATACACACTCACAAACACACGCACAATCAAACATTAAAACAGACACACACACACACTGACCGCTGAAGTTGTATTCCTGTGATGCTAATTAGATGCCGTAAAAGAATGCCCTTGTTTTAAAGAGGACTTCCCGCTCGGTTTATGAATCCATAAATCAGATGTGGAGCGCCGCTCCGGTCTAGCTAGGGAACCATTGTTTTCTCTTCTTTGCAAAAATAGGTAAACATATTGTTGTCTTGAAGCAGATAGTCAATCACCTAGGCCAGTAGTAAGTTAATGTGTTGAATTGAATTCACAACCATAAAGTCAAAGGATGAAGAACACACTAAAGATGCCCTAATCTTTATAGCGAACATAAAAGACAAATAAAGGCATCACCATCAAATAATATCAATAAATCTGTACCAAAGAGAGGTGGTGTTGATCCTCATTCAATGTCTCCCGTCTTTAGGGGAAAACGTCCCTCAACCGGAGCCGCTGAGCCCAGGGTCGCTTGGTGGGCAGACTGCGGCCCCCGGGGTGGACGGGCCCCGCCAGGACATGTGCAGCCCCTGCAGCCCCACAGACTCCATCGTGGTGCGCATCTCCGAGGAGGAGCGGCACAAGTACGAGGACGAGATACGCAAGCTCTACAAGCAGCTCGACGACAAGGTGATGGACGTGGCCAGTGGCTGGGGGACAAACACATCGATCACAGGCGGGAACGGGTGACACATCACATCACCATAGACACGTTGTCATTTGCTGCTCGCAAAACAATCGATTGT
Source organism: Pollachius pollachius (assembly GCF_949987615.1). NCBI lineage: Eukaryota > Metazoa > Chordata > Actinopteri > Gadiformes > Gadidae > Pollachius > Pollachius pollachius. The sequence goes on along the minus strand of NC_136945.1, from coordinate 9,181,474 downwards.
GTTTCGGGTGCGTGTTTGCATTCTTCACCATTGCGTGCAACGATCCTATTAGAGATGCATTCGTTCATGTTTCATTCATATAAATGGTTGCCAAGTGTGAATGTACAGCAGCACTGCAATTTTGTTTATTTGACATCTGGTAATGGGAGTCATTTGGATGATTGCCATGTTTATTGTCATTTGTCGTAACTTGCCACAGCATGCCGTACACAAGGACTTCCCCATGTGCTTTATAAGACATAATTTCTGATTGCAATGCTTCTTACAGTTTCCATATCACCACTGACAATAAACCACTAATAGTGCCGGTATTATGTGTCATGTTTACCTCTGTAAATCTACACAATGTCAGCGGGAAATGAGAATATTCTAGTGGCTTTCAGGGTTTGTGGCGGCTCAGTAATAGCTTAGCGGATCCACATATCACTCTCCATTACCCACTGAAATACATCAGGGATAGTGGTGGCTGGTCCCAAGTGCATGTGTAGAGCGTAGTATATAGAATATAAATGTATACACTAAGCATCGTTGTGTGTGTGTGTGTGTGTGTGTGTGTGTGTGTGTGTGTGTTTGTGTGTGTTCCAGGATGATGAGATCAACTACCAGAGCCAGATGGTCGAGAAGCTGAAGGAGCAGATGATTGACCAGGAGGAGGTAAAAGACTTCAGCTTTATGTCTGTCCTCACCCTCCCCTCCCAGACACACACACACACACACACACACAAACACACACACGCACGCACGCACGCACGCACGCACGCACGCACGCACACACACACACACACACACACACCTCCCTGGGGTTTAAATGCTGCACGGCTGGCAGTCCTCTACGTATGAGCACCAGAATCACTGTAAATGAGTAAAGGTAAAATCGCACGCCTTGAGTGAAGGGAAATGCAAATCTTTTATCTTTTCGAGAGCTTGAGGGACCAAACGAAAAAAAAGATTTGGTCTTCACAAAGGCATAGTCAGCCCCTGTGAAACGCTATACCAACTGAGGAAAGTAGTGCGGTAGTAGACTGCAGGGCTGCACTGGCAGGAATGACTGGAAGGTGCCTGCAGGGTGTTTATAACCCACTAGTAATGCCGCCAATGTATTTTTTTTCGCCTGTTAGCCTTCCCAAAGGATTTATTGCTCCCATTGTCACTGTCGCTTGACAAGTAGCTTTTTAAAATGAATGTTTACATTAAGTTTGGGACCACTGACAGAGCTACAAATTCATTTTTTCCTAAAAAGGTTTTCAGAGGGCCCTGATGATAATGTGTCATCTAGCTGTGTTTTTTAAACAGATAAGTTAATACCCCTAGGCCGGGGAACTAGGAACTAATGTAACAATACATTTTTGAATAGTCCACATTTATATAATACCCTTTTTCTTTAGAATTTGTCCACCCGTAAACATCAAGTACCCCTAGGGATAGTACTTTCCCGATTCCTGCATCAACATCAATAACATTTGAATACTAATATTCACATGCACAATGTTTCTAAGCGATCTTTAACGCAACCATATTATTAAAACCGTTTTATTTTTTTTAATTGGTGCTACAGCTAAGAAGCCATTGACTATATAAACGCCCAAGGCGTGCAGCTTCAGAGACACACGCCAGGATCACAGCATACCCAGAATAAGCTGAATTTTACACAGATAACAAAACCATGTTTCTCCCCACTTCTTTTGTATTCACCTTTTGTGTTCATCTTTGCAATGCCAGATAACAGGCACGCCTCTCTGGCTACAGTCTGTTTAATCCTCCGAAAATGACAGTCCTTTGAGGTGGTGGTAGAGAGGGAGGGTGTGTCACCTTCAGATCCCTTTCACAGAGGGTACACCGGTGGTCATATAAGTTGGAGAACCACTTTATCCTTATTTGCCCTGGTATCTACATTGGCAGGCAACCTGGCTGGTGTTAGACTTTCAATTTTCAGCTTCCACTCATCCATTTAGCCGACTAAACGGCTGTAAAAAGCTGCATCCAGCACAGGCACACACACACACACACACACACACACACACACACACACACACACACACACACACACACACACACACACACACACACACACCAGTTCTCTTCCATATTCACTTCAGTCATCCATCTGGAGCACTAAACAATGGCTCCGCAGTGGGTTGAAGTGAGGGATTTCCAGCCGCTCTCTGGCGGGTTGCTTCTGGTTTTCAAAACAAGCCTGCAAGCTCAAATGGCCTCTACAGGGCGTTGTCAGGGATAGACTTGGTACTGTTTAAACGCCTTGATTAATGGCCGTGCCTTTGCCTTACATAATGATCCCATGACCGCTTTAGAAGTGCTGGTGCATTATACAAGTGGGGAATTATACATGTGTGATGTGTTTTGAGTTCTATACAGCCACAGAAAATCTGTAAAAAAAAAATGGAGATAATGTATAAATGTTACGTGCGACATAATTACCTTTTATGTGAAGCGTGATGGCTCATTGTGCGTTGCAGGATTGTTCAGCTATTATGTTAATGCCTAACGTCTAACATGTAATAGTTTGAGTCCTATTAAAAAAGGGACTGAAAGCCTAATCTCTTTATGTCTATAAATCCAAATGACCATTTCATAATCAAATGTGGCTTAATGCATGGCCACGGTTTACATACTGTAAACACCTCTACTGTGCCGTCTAGTCGACCACCTCCATCAGAACCAACAGCTCCAACACCAACACCACCCCCAACCCCACTATCACCACCGTCACCACCACCACCATCCCCACCAACGCCCCCCTGGCCCACCACTCTATCACCATCCACTCGTTTCACTTTCATCTCGCGACCCAAAGATGAGCCGAGGTGGAGAGCAATGCGAGGCCCCGTGTTACCTCATCCCCCTGAGCGCTTATGGGCCCTGGGTGTGTTCCAGCTGCTGGCGTCGTCCCGCGGGGCCAGTGAGAAGGTGCAGTCGGAGCTGTCCCGCCTGCAGAGGGACAGCGCCTCAGCCAAGACAGAGGTGAAGGAGGTGCTGGAGGCCCTGGAGGAGCTGGCCCTCAACTACGACCAGCGGAGCCTGGAGGCCGAGGAGAAGAGCCACAAGAACAAGCTGCTGGCCGACGAGCTGGCCAAGAAGATGGTGGGTCTCCTTTATTCGATCCCTTTTCCTGTTTTGTTTTTGGTTGTTCTTTCTTCTCGTCTGCCTGGGTCTGGTGGCCTCCTCCGTCTCCATCGATCAGAGGGGAATGTTTTGGCTTTCTCTCTGAGATGATTTATAGGAACAGACTAGCTGCTATCCAGGGACACCGGTTGCTCATTCCAGATAATGGATTTGTTAATTGTAGAGGGGCTAATGGTCAACAGTAGCTTTCTCTCCTGATCCTTGGAGAATGAAGGATGAGCGAAGCATGTTGGAAGTCTTTGTCTTCTATTGATATTTTCATTATTTGGTTGAGCATCAATCCATAGTATCCAAACTAGATGTAAAACAGCATTCTCTTCCAGGTAAGAGTGTGTGTATGCATGCCACAAGCAGAAGGTCTAGAATATATTAAAGGTAGGCAGTCTGGAGAAACTAGCCCGAATAAGCTCAATTTTAAAAGTTTAAACTGAAAAAACACATTAAACATGTGACTAGCTTGCTAGCTTTAGCCAAAGGCCTGCCTAGCCTGGGGATGACTTAGGCAAAATGAGCGCACATGCAGAGTGTGTGCCATTGCCCGAATAGGTAGGCAGAAAGACAGGTAAACCATCCTATCATTTCATTCAGGCCACATGAAAGTTTTGGCCGAGCTTAAAGGCCGGTCAGCGCATTTGATTTATTCATTGCTGTTGGGATGTAAGGAGAATTTCAATAAATATAAGCAAAAAAGCTTTGAAAATAAATGCACCACCCTAACTCAAGGGCGTACACGCTCATGGCATGAATATGTATAGACATAGATACAGGGGAAATACAGAGACTTGATAGGAGGCGGGTTATAAAAAAAAATGGGAGACGCATCCACACATGGTGAGAGAGATCTCTCAGGGTGTGTGGTGTGCTTGTTCACAACAAGGGAAGACCTCCAATCTGCCTTCAAAAACATTCCTTATTCCTGACAATACTGGACACTTAAAGACAGTGGATAAACTGTGTTCATTAAATCGGGTGGGGCTGCTTCTTTCTCCAGCTTATAATAACAAACCCATCCCTTGTAAGGTCATCTTTTATGGTGCAGTGTTAACTTGTTGTGGCTCTTCCAGGTTGTTTCCCACAATGACGCCAACCGGCCTGGTTGACTGCATTTATCACCTGCTCCACACCCTCCCCCCAAGCTGTTTTCACCCATGTTTCTTCCCTGGAAGCTCCATGCCTGGGCCACAGGGGGGTGCAGGGGGTCCCAGAAGTGCGGTTATTCTTGTCCTGCACCATCCATCTGTTCATCAGCACCCCCCCCCCCCCTTTCTTTTCATCGTCCGTCTGTCCAACGGAGCCCAACCTCTTTCATCACGCCTTGCATTATTTACATTGCAACTCAATGAAAGTCCTCCATTCATCTTCACCTCTTTATTGCCTCTATATAGGGCCACCAAGGTCCTCTTAACAGGGGTTTATGTCCAGGCTCCTCGCTCTCCTCCTCCTCCTCCTCCTCTTCCTCCAATCTTTTCAATCTTCCCGGTCGTTTTGCAAGCTGATTGATCGCCGTGTGTTGTTTGCCGCCCCTTTGTGTTGAGTCCATGTTAAGGGAGGACAGGCAGCGGCCCAGAGAACGCCCGCTGTGCGTGGAAGCTAGCGTCGCTAATCACGGTGGGCGGATAGGTTATGATGACGCGGCACATTGACCGGTTCTTCATCTCGCCTCACACACCGGTGGAGCCCTTAGCCGTACACCTGACGCTTTAAACTCCCGAGTCTTGGAGGGGGTGCAGTTCCTTAATTACCGTAATGGCCCAGCGCAGTTCATCTATCATGTTGACAACCCGATACCGTGTCCAGTAGCGAGAAACGAAAGAGAGCCAACTCTTTTATGCGTCCTGGCGACAGAAAATAAAGTCTTTGATAGCAGATGTTATTAGTGGTGTGAAGAATTAAGAAAATGTGCAAACAGGGGCTGGGAGGGCCGGCCACGTCTCCGGATAAATGTCACCGAAAGACTGCAGGATTTGTTGCTTGATTAGATCGTGTCTCAGTTAGATTTCTGGATCACTGCTAGGGTCTCTCACACGGTCGAAGCAGAATTGAGCCAGCCGGGGTCAAGCCGGTGACTGTTCAAGTAGGACTAATCCATCATCCATTCCATTCAACTAATGGTATTTGACAAAATAAACCTTTATTTGTCCCCAGGCGGGGAAACGTGGATGTTCACAGCAGCAAGAATACAGGTGAAAATAGGGATGCCAAGTAAACAGGCAATACAATGAAATACAAAACAAATAAAATACGATAGACGATTCATAGACATATAACGTTATGTTAAACAAGAAACAAATGCAACATGCAAATGTATTGAGTGTGTGTGGGTGATGGGAAGCAGCCTCACCTGCCTTGAGTCTGACAGATTCGACTGTGGGGGCTTGGCGAGGCTGCACACCTTGGGTGCATAGGACACGGAAATCATCTATCACAACACACACTCAAGGACAGTCTTGACATGCAAGAGGATTACACCTGCTCTGACTGTAACCAAGTTTCAAACTCGACAATTAACCGGTCTTATACATTCTCCATCTGTGTCCTGTGTCAGAGCAGCCCAGTAAAGCAAAACAGGTGGCATGTGGCGAGGAACAATGCTCCGAAATGTATTGATGAAGTGCACGAGGTGTGTTACTTTAAGGGTTAGTCTTTAGGCCTCTGAACTGGCCAATAGTTGTCAATGTAATCATTTGGCATTTGAACTTCCTTCAAAGACATCGTCGTTGATTGATTAAGAGCCTTCCTCAAATTTATTCTTATATTTCATGAGTGCCAATTTCTGGCTGAATATGAGATTGAGAAGGGCACTCTCAGCTCCATCACTCTCCTCCACTGAGCTCTCCTCACGCTGCACCCATCCATCCCTCTTATCCCTGCAGCATATTGATTTTACATTTCCCATTTATGCAGCTGCTCATCGGGGTTAAAGTTAACATAATCTGACGGTGAAACCCTTAAGTGCTTCAAAGAATACGATTCTCCTGACTCTAAGATTATCTTCTTTTACTTTCTTTTAACCAAACCTCTGTGTATTTCCTCACCCCTCTCCCTCCGATCTCTTCCTGTTATTGTCTCTCCGTGTCCGCTGCTCATTCCCAATGCCTCTCACGTCTGGCGCTACCCCTCCCCCCCCCACCTACACACTCACACATACACATACACATACACGCACATGCACACATACACACCCACACACACACACACACACACACATACACATATACACGCACACACACATACACATATACGCACACACACACACGCACACTCTCACACACACTTACACACACACACACTAATGCACCTTTATATTCCTCATACCAGACCCGCCTGGTGGCGTTGGAAGCGGAGCTAAGCCGTAGCCAGGAAGCCAGCGGTCGCCAGCGGAAACGCATCGCAGAGGTGCTGAACCGGCTAATGAGGGACCTGAGTGAGTTCGGCACCGTCCTGGGATCTGGGGACGCTAAGCTGGTGAGGGGACCCTTCACAAAGCCTCCTAATATGCTGATGACCACAATCTTCCCAGTCGTTTTATAGACATCACAACCCTGTGGGCCCAGTATTGTCCCTGTACGTGTTTTTTAAACTACCTTGCACAACCTCTCCTTGGGTGTTATGTAGAAAACTGTGTGCCAGATCGTCCATTTATTGCTTAAGGCATTACAGACATATTGAAAACCTGTCTATCCCAGGCTTGGTCAAACTGCGGTTTTGCTTCAGCGGTTTAATTAATATCGATGGGTTTGTTGTATTTTACATGGCTCATTTCATCTCCAAATGTCACCTTTATGGCTGTTGAAAAAAAATTAAACACCTGGGTGTTTCTTAGGGTCATGCTTACTGTTTGCTTCCCAATCCATCTTTCTCCCTTGCTCTGACAACCCCTCCCCGGTCCGCCCTAACCATCCCCATCCATGCCCCTGCTCCCTCTATCCTCCCCCCTCTCCCCCTCTCCATCACCACATCCACCGCCTCCGGTGCGGTCCCCACCGGCCCAGCCTGTGGAGGTCTCCGGGGGGCTTGAGGAGGAGTTCACGGCGGCGCGCCTCTACATCAGCAAGATCAAGTCGGAGGTGAAGTCCATGGTGAAGCGCTGCCGCCACCTGGAGAGCCTGCAGACAGAGTGCTACCGCAAGATGGAGGAGACAGGCCGAGAGCTGTCCTCCTGCCAGCTTCTCATTTCCCAGGTGAGTGATGACTCGCGTTCCTCTTCTCAGCCAATATGGTACAATACGCTTTTTTTTGCTCTTTTGGAAGGCTTCGTCTGATGAATGTCTCTTTGGTCGGACTGGTCATGTCAAAGGCTGCTTCAAAGTACCGGTGCACACTATGCACTGAGATGAGCACGGTTGGTGGTAATGGGAGTGAGAGCTGCTGTGAGATTTGAGAGGGGTTTAAGATAGAGAGAGAGAGAGAGAGAGAGAGAGAAAATAAAAAAAAAGAGAGAAGAGATTTTGGAACTTAATGACTCAATGAAACATCCCGCCATTTGTCTTTCATTGAAAATGGTTTTATTCAAACACAATCATTTTGTGTCACACACATACTATACAAGATGTATTCCAGAACCAATCAGGGAAGAGCCCTCGCGTCTCACAATAGAAGTATGTAGGCGCGGCTCAGCCATCGATTTGCATGCGTACTCCTGACCCAATCGTTTTGTTTGTGTTTGTTTGTGTGATCTTTGCAAAGGCACTATTTGTCCAACACGGAAGTATGTGGGCGTTCAAGTTTGGACCAACAGCGGTGAAGATTCTGCTGTTTATCGCACCTTGTTTTGTATATGCAACAGCCAAAGTGTGTACCAGCATGGAGTATCGTATCGTTGCCGACCTGCACTCGACTTACGCTCAAGACACACTCCTGGATCTTCTTAACACAGCGGGACATGCAGACTACAGCTACAGCCAGGCTGCTCGATAGCCTCCCGGGGAAACCAGAACGACCAGCAAGCCTGAGAAAGACACGAGCGGGGCTGGTAGCTAATGTCCCTGGGGAACTAAACGACCAACGAATGACTCCAGAAGGAAGCCACGCAGACCGGTTGGAACATTGAGTCTGCGGTGGCACAAACCCTCCCAGCACTATCTGCTATATTCCGTGCCAATCTGCCCTCAATGAACGACTGGATGGGATAATGGCCTATTCAAGGAATTCATTTAAATGCTGTGAGGCTGCTATACTATGAATCGGGGCTACACAGGCACCTGCAACGGACTCGTTCTACGCCATGAACCTTTTTTTGGGTATTGGATATTTGCTTTTGAAAACAAGGATACTATGGATCTGCAAAGAAGAGCCAAGGAAATTAGAGTGAAACGTAGGCTACTTAGGCAAAGGGTGCCAAGGAAAAACCACAATTCAATTCTGACTACTGATGAGTAGGCATCTGCAAATGAACTTAACACCCTTTTCAGCAAGGTATGATACCACAAGGAGCTCTGATGATGCAAGGAGGGGTTTGAAGATGAGCAGATATTTAAATATCCCAGCTGGCCAGCATGTTTCAACACCACAATACATGGAGGTCAAGCGGCCCTGAGAACATCAGTGCCTCTGTTCTGAAGACATACAGCAAGGAGCTGGCTCCAGTGTGGCAGCCCATTTTCCAACATCGACTGACTAGACACACACACTGTCCACACAGTCTGGAAGACTTCACAATTCATCCCACTTCCTAATAAACCGAGCCCCAAGGGGTACAAGGACTTTGGACTGGCAGCCCTAACCTCAATATTAGTGAAGTCATTCAAGGAAATCATCTCAAATATGCACATTAATTGAAGATATGCTTGACCCGAACCAGTTTGTGTACAAGCGACAGGACTAAAGATACGGTCGCTACCCTCATGCACCTTGCCTCAAAACATCTGGATGAACTCAAAATACAACCATATGCCAGAGTGCTGTTCGCAGAGTTCTGTTCTGCATTCAATACAACATAGTCAGACATACTGCTCCTAAAAATACATCAGTTGAAGATTAGGACATATTTTATACACTGGTACTGTTCCTTCTGGTACAATCTACATTTTGACCCCTTGTAAGGGTCAATAATGCCTACCACCCCCCCCTCCTTACTAACTGCGGCGCTCTACATCGTTGTGTCAGCTCCCCAGGGCTACTCACCCTTTACACCAATACCGGTGAAACTAATGTGTCTATTCTACTGTCCACTCCATCTTCAAACCCTCTGGTGATACGACTGTACCGGGAGCACTGATGAAGGAGGAGCCAGATCGCTACAGGGTCAACAGAGTGGTTCAGTGGTGTGACTATAACACTGTCACACTCAATGTCCTCAAATACAGAAGAGCTCCTCTTTGAAGCCGCTCATTACAAACACATTGCCCCGGTGACAATTCACAACCGACCCATGAAACAAACATCATCTTTCAAATACCCGTGGGGGCACGTTGACAGTGCACAGTGCTGGACCTACCGGCCGGACTTCAACTGCAATAAGGTAGCACAGAGGTTCTGCTTTTTTAAGTAGACTGTGAGGAAATCCTCTCTTTATCCTCACGCTCCAGCATACAAAGCATCCCACAACACAGAGGCTCTGGTTCCGCGGCCTCTCATTCCAATTGCAGGCCAGGATTCTACAGCTCCTGGGATTCTGCTCTTAGCTGGAGGTTCGCTCTGTGGAAAATTCCTTTGCGCGCCCTCTCGACTTGCTGAGGAAATGTCCCTGGGCCCGATTCATGTCCTACATAAAACTCCTTCCCTCTGTAAGGAGTTTTAGGGTGCCCGGCAGCAGGACCAATCAGTTCAAGCACTCGTTACACGCTCAAATGGACTAAGCTTCCACCCACACGTGTGTGTGTGTGTGTGTGTGTGTGTGTGTGTGTGTGTGTGTGTGTGTGTGTGTGTGTGTGTGTGTGTGTGTGTGTGTGTGTGTGTGTGTGTGTGTGTGTGTGCAGGATGACAAATGTTCTTTCACGTTAGACGTTCTTCTATGTCAGATGTTCTTGTGTGTCAGATGTTATTTTTATGTTGTTGATGATTGCGTGATGTCATGCGAGAAAATTGTTGGTGTGAAGATGGATAGATTGTATTATTATTATTATTATTATTATTATAATTTATATTATTATCATTATTATAGAGGGGCAGGCACAGTCAACCAGCATAGAATATTCTCATAGCGCATTTAAATCAATGGATGGCTAGGCTCTCAAACCCTCCCTATTGCAGCATTAAATTATATTGTTGTTTATATTGCTATGAGGGACACTCAAAATATATTGTTTCTGTATAAATACTGTTCTGGTGATGTTTGGGATCTTCAGGTTGTTCTTGGTCGGTTGGTTCTTCTTGGGTTAGATCTCTAATGAAACCATTTATAATGAGTGTAGTGCTCCTAAAATATTAATTAAAATGTTCCTCTATCTGCCTAATGTGAATTGCAGGCGGTGAGTGTTTCGGAATGTGACCATCCTAGAGATTAAAAGCAAATTCTAATTTCCACAAGGGTGTCATTAATATTTAATACAGCCCATTGACCTGGCTCAGTGAAACGCATCATAAAAACGCTCTTGCAGAAAACGGAAAACGGTTTGCCATTGCCGTAGGTGGGTGCTCTCGTGGATCGTGATGAGAGGTTTGTCTCACGCTGCCCTTGTGATGTGGTCTTGTGACTTGCAGCACGAGGCCAAGATCCGCTCGCTGACGGAGTACATGCAGGAGGTGGAGCAGAAGAAGAGACGGCTAGAGGAGGGCTACGACTCCCTGAGCGAGGAGCTTGCCATGCTCCAGGCCCGAGGTACACCCCACCGCCTAGCCCCTCCACCCGGTTGGGCAGCGGGCATATGGTCCGCTCAGACGTCTGTCCTATCATTATTATAGCTGCTGGGATTAGAGAGTTGGAAAGGGGGAGAGCGCAGAAAAGAGTGGAAAAGAGGTTGATTTGATTGAACTGTTCATTGATTGCTTGAAAGCAATCAAACTATGCTTGACATGCGCCCAAGGGACGAATAGATTGCACACCGCACCATGTACACCAGTCACCGACCCACCACATCAGATCATTCCCCATCACTGACAAAAGCTGGTCAGGCAATCTACTACGTGTATAGCAGGTCGTCATCTATTTTAGTTGCGTGAACTCACTTGAGGCTAGTAAACCATGTGAGGCTAACCTAACCACACGTCAAGCTAAATCAATGAAAGTGCAAGGGAACAGGTGGATTGACTAGGTGGGTCGATTTCTGTGCCGTACTTTTACCGTACTGTACAACACACATGCATCAATAGTGTGTAATGTCAGGTCAGCGGGGAGGCCAGTTATTCCCACTGTTGCGTCCCAGGGAAGTGCATCAAGTGAGCAGTGGATTAAAGATTGGATGGATCAATTCTGGCCCTGCTCCAGAATCCCAGCACAGGAAATATGTCAAATCCTCCAGCAGTTTAGCCCTGCGATAGGATGGAATGACATAAGCATCGGCACCTCTCTCGCTCAGCACGTCAATACGAGAGCAGAAGCACATCGAGAATAGAACGCTTGGTATTACACCCCCAGCAGCACATATGGAAGCATTAACTAATACTGCAGAACCCATCAGTCGCTGTTCCAGACTCTCCTTCCCCCTCTTCCTCCTCACTACTACTGCCAAGGACACCTCAAAACATAAACGTGAAGGGCCTTTGTGGGTGTGTAACACACGCACGCACGCAAACACGCATGCACGCAGACACAAACACACAATGTTGAATGAGAGGCGTAGATTGTAAAAGTCATTGAGTTGTAGCAGTAAACAGAAAAATCACTATGAAAATGCAGACCACTTTCTGCTACCAAAATAATTTTCTTCTGGATACGCAGCTTTCCACCTAAATAGACATCATAGGATTTTCTTTGAAGATAATAATATTAAGATCTCTCTCTCTCTGTCTCTCTTCGACTTCTTTCATAAATGTGTGTTTTTGTGTGTTTGTGTGTGTGTGTGCTTCAGAGACTTTGGCCCAGGTTTCCAGGAGGGAGAAACAGATGGCTGTCAAGGAATCTGGTGATATACAGGTAACCATGGTGACAGCCTGACCAATTCGGCAAAATGACCCATTAGCACCACCGGTCATTGAGATTGTGAGCGTATGTGTTTTTGTAGGAGTTGACACGTGTTTTATATGTCCATATATTCTTAAGTCTATGAATGTCCATCTGTACATTTGTGTGTGCGTGTGAGTGTGTGTGTGTGTGTGTGTGTGTGTGTGTGTGTGTGTGTGTGTGTGTGTGTGTGCTTGCGTGTGCACGTGCGTGCATGCATGAATGCATGTGTGTGCACCCAGCCCATCTGCACCGATGAGTGTAACTCTCTCTGTGTATCGGCCGTAATTTATGTGGTCCTGTCTGGCTGCATTATGCCTCTCTCTCATCCTCAGACATGTCTCTCTATCTTGTCTCTCTATCTCCTCTCACCGTCTGTGACCCCCCCGCCCCCCTCTCCCCTTCACTCTCTCTTTCTCTCCCCTGCCTCCTCCCGCATTCCCACTCTATCTCTCTCTCCTGCTCTCCCTTCCTCTCTGCCCCATCTCCTTCTACCCTACCATCTCTCTCTCTCTCTCTCTCTCTCTCTCTCTCCATCTCCCTCCCACTCCTCCACTTGCTTCCACCCTCCCGGATACCTCCCTCCCGTGTCTCTCCGTCACTCTCTCTCTCTCACTCTACCTCTCCCTCCTTCACTTGCTTCCACCCCCCTCCTGTATCTCCCTCCCCCCCGTCCCTCCCCCGCCCCCTCCACTATCTCAGAGGGCCCTGGAGCAGCAGATGGAGGTGCGTCGTCGGGCTCACAGCAAGCAGCTGGGACGCCTGCGGGACGAGATCAATGAGAAGCAGAAGACAATCGACGAGCTCACAGAGTCAGTGCACTGCCCATATCTTTACTCCCTCCCCCCCCTCCCCACCACCACACCCCCAGGGGTGGTTGGGGGTGGGGGGAGAGCCATCGCTTGCCCAGGAGACATTAGAGGTCATATGGAATGGTTATTTGGAGGTTTGCTTTACTCTCTTTCACATGCAAGGTTGTCCGGCTCACGTTGGATTTAAACACTGCGGACGAGGCGTTGAATATCAAAAGCAAAATCCAATAAATATATTTACTGAGATACACTTTCAAATTAATTAATTTAATCAACCCACTATAGTTGTAGTGCAGAATCACCATGGAGGGATGGTCCCAATCTACTTTACAATTAAGAAGAATACTTCAGACAAACCTCGCAGCAAGCAGATGCAATTATTAAAATAAAACCACCACATTAAAAACATCAGTCTTCATTTAAAGATTTCAACTGAACGTTCCTCTTTCACTTGTAGTGGAAGACCATTCAAGAGAGGAGGGGCACAGTGGGCAACAGACCTTTCGTTAATCGAAGGACTGAGCAACAGATCAGTTTGAGAGAGCAAAGAGGGCGTGGCGGTGTATATGGCATCATAAGCTCGGATAAGTAAGGTGCTGCAAGTCCTTGTGCCTTACAACTTCAAAGAAGTTCAAATCCGCTCTGGCTTACACCACTAGCCGGTGAAGAGAGGACAGAATAGGTTTTATTTGATCAAATGTTTCAGGTTTTTTTCCAAGATTCTTCTCTACAGCATTCTGACATGCATAATCATAAAACAAAGCGTGATCATAGAATAGGTCAGATTTGAGCAATATTACTTAGCAGAAAAACTACTGTCTTGGTAATAGCCTTGAGATGGGGCTGGAATATGGGACCAGAATAAAATGAAAAAAATTGGATTTGCAAATGATGTCACCAAGGGTAAGAATATAGATGGCAAAGAGCAAAGGGCCAGGGCACACCAAACTTTCAGAGATTCATTCAGATCACACTTTTGTAACCTACACGTTGAGCTCTATTGGAATACTATAAAGTAAAACGTGAAATCACCGCCGTTTGAATACCAATATGCTTCTCCAAGCAGCATAGAGGTATGCTGTGATTAAAAGTGTCAAAAGCTGAACTCAAGCCTAAAAGCACCGACATTGATGTTAAGTTAGAATTAACAGTAATTAGTAGAACATTGACTAGTTTGGTCAAGGCAGTTTCAGTAGAAGGACGGGACCAAAACCCTGATTGAAGTGAATCAAAAAGATTGTTGTTGGATAAGCAGGCAGTTAATTGATCATTGACAGCCCTTTCAAGTCATTTAAAATAAAATTAAGATTGGAAATTGTATCTATAATATATATACACAATATATATATATTGTGTATATATCTATAGCTGTTCAGAATTTTGCAGATCAACACAGCAGATATAAAGGCTGAGGGCAAAGAGCGCACAGGAAGCAAATTATTGATACTATCAAGAATAGGACAATTTAGAACGGGGAACAGTTCCTCAAAAATATTTGATGGTAAAGGGTCTACTATGCACATTGTAAGTTTGGAAGTAATTACCAGGCTGGTCAAGTCCTCCAGGGAAATCATTTCAAACGATTAAATAGTGCTCTTGGTCCGAGTCACACTGCCTGCATTTATCAAAGCATTGGAGGGTTCATAGAAATCATTCTGAGGAAAGTGTTGACCAGTGTAATTATCTTGAGGAGATGGAACTATTTTGCAGTGGTGTTCTCTGTGAGTTTAGCAACGATTCCTTTGATGAATGTTAACCGATTTAGGTTAATCGGCTGTGCACAGAAAGTGCACGATTATAATTCTGAAAACCCTGGATTGAGGCTAGGCGAGAAATCTCTTGTTTAGTGTACGGGTGCCTTTGTTTTCTGTTTGTGCACGGATATGTGTCAGGCTCTGAACACATACTTGCAGTACAGAGAGAACATCGAAAAGACACACAGGAGTGGCATGAAACCCAAACATGTAAATTAGAGGAAACATCAGTCCCCCAGTGAATTTTCACTGTTGTGCGTGGTATTCTTCACATGTGGGGTAAAGTCTAGACTAGTAAAAAGATCCATATATATAGTCTACTGTCCTGCTCATTCATTTACATTAAAATCACCCAGTAAAATACTCTCATATTTGACAAGAACAATAACTCACAGCAATCACTCTTAGAAAATGTGGATTGTGCTTTGGAGGTCCAAGGTTAATGCCACAATGTTACGTTCTCAAAACCGGGGCTTTAAATGCAAAGGTTGCTGTGGGAGAGTGTGTGGATGATGGCTGGTTGAAGCAGCTTCACCTGGCCTGAGTTGGACAGATTGGACTCTGGGTCTTGGGGAGGCTGCACACCTGTTAAACCCGGTTAAACCAGCCATCAGCGCACACACTCAAGGAGAGATCTCCTGCATGGCAAAACGGAGCACCAGAGCCATGTATCATTATCTACCACCTTCTACAATAAACCGGCTTTCCACACCACCAGCCTGCGTCCTTTTTCTGCAGAAGTCCAGTAAAAGTCGACTAGGTGGTGTGTAGCAATTGACATTGTTACACTGGCTTTCACTGGGCTCCTCCCGACAGAGGACGCAGGGTAGTGATGTGGAAAGCCGGTTGATTGTTGAAGTTTGTAGATAATGATTCGTGACACAGCTACACAGCTATTTATTTGTGTCGTTTATTTTGTGTTTCAGGCAATTAAACATTTTAATTGTTGTCAGGGTAACTTAGTCAGGTATGAAGGACCTGTTGTTGGAAATGGGAAAAAGCACATATTTGAATCATTTCGAGATTGTTGTACAATAATGATGCAAAAAGGTCCCGGTCTAATAATTGTCAATATCTTTTTAAGAATACTTACCTTGTTGTTAAAGGAAATTGTTGTGGCAAGCCCTGGAATTATTACTAGATTTTACAATTAACGTAAGGTTGATGCACACATATGATCATGAATTTGGCGGTAAAAAGTAAAACTCGCTGAGTTCAGGGGATTCTTGGCATGTCAGGTGACGTGATGTTTTGATGCTCTGCCGGCTGCAGTCGTAACCAGAGGCAACATCTGGAGCTGGAGCAGCTGCACGGGGACTACGAGCACCTCCGCGGCCGCGAGCGCAACAACAGCCGACGGCTGGAGGAGCTGATGTGAGTCCAACCCATACACCCTTTGATAAGATCAACTGATCACTACTTTAATCAGACCGTATGACCCATACTTTGGTCAGACCATATGATCAGTTCTTTGATCAGACCATATGACCCGTACTTTGGTCAAACCATATGATCAGTACTTTGGACAGACCATATGATATGATCAGAGGTTTGATCACCCCATATGACATGATAAGTACTTTGATCACACCATATGATATGATCAGTACTTTGATCAAACCATATGATCAGTACTTTGATCACACCATATGATATGATCAGTACTTTGATCACACCATATGATATGATCAGTACTTTGATCAAACCATATGATCAGTGCTTTGATCACACCATATGATATGATCAGTACTTTGATCACACCATATAATATGATCAGTACTTTAAACAGACCATATGATCAGTATCTTGATAAGACCAAATCCCTATGAATCTTAACTTGCCCCATCTTTATTTATGTTCCTTTGTTTCTTTCTCTCTTTCTCTCTCTCGCTCCCTCCCACCCTCTCCTGCTCTCCCTCCCTTCTTTCAGTGTCATTTTGATGGAGTGTGTCACACTCAATGCAGGTTTTGATGTCTCTACCCCTCAGTAAACCTCTCTCTCTCCCTCAGTAAACCTCTCTCTCTCCCTCAGTAAACCTATCTTGCTCAGTAATCCTCTCTCTCTCTTACTCTCTCTCACTCTCTCCTGGCAGTTCTGTTTTTCTGTGTATTTTTGCAGCATATTGCGTCACAGGGCCGATGTCCTTAAGTATTATACTCACAATATTTCACTACCAACATTGGCAAAATAGAGGAGATTTATTGTTTATTTACACCCTCTTCCAAACTGACATCTAGCTGTCGTTTATGATGATCTCTTCATCTAGCCGGTTGGTTTTACTATTCCTCTGTCACTGTGTTTACAGATTTCTCCACGAGCGTCACGAGCAGTCCAAACAGGATTTGAAAGGCCTGGAGGACACCGTTGTAAGTCAGTGTTTGCCATGATAATGAATTCGGAAGGTCACAGTGAACCACTGACTCTTCTATTATTCATCTGCTCTTTCTTTCACTGTTTCTTTCACTGTTTCTCTCTGTCTTTATTTTAATATTTCACCCTTTCTTCTTTATTTTCTCTATATCTATCTCTAAATCGCCTTCTTCCTTTCATTCTTTCCTGCTATCTTTTTTCCATTCTGTGTTATTTGCTATTATTCATCATTTTTGTCTTCCTTTCCTTTCTTTTTTTCCGTCTTTATTTCTTCCTTTCTTTCTTTATTTCCCTCTTTATTTCTCTCTATCTATCTATATTTCTTTGTCTCTCTCCTGCTATCTTTCTTTCCCTACCGCTGCTCTCTCCAGGCACATGAACTCCAGACCCTCCATAACCTCCGGAGGCTTTTTGTTCAGGACCTTACGACTCGGGTCAAACGGGTCAGTCAACAGAAAGCCTGTCATTCTGCTTCACATATTATTATTATGTTATATTAAACACAGATGAGACTCATTGAGATTAAAATGTCTTGTTCAAGAGCGACTTGGCTGAAAAAGCAGCAGACAACATGACGTCAGGGTTACAGGGTGACAAAAAAAAGTCAATAGGCACTCATAAACACGCATACAGGAACCTCCGGTTTACCCACAGAATTACAAATCTCTCATGTGAACATTTAAGTTTCAAGACACGTACACTGCGTAGAACTATCCAGTTCCAACCCCTTTAGAATTGAATAATTCGCCCATGTAATGCAAACAACAAAACATTATAGTAATGTCATACATCCAGCCTGCTTGCAACATCTGCTACAGTGTGATAGGTCTCCCTGGTTAACCTCTGCTTATTCATTGCTAACATAACACTCATAGCCAATGTTTTTATCCGCACAGGGTTCCCAAATGAATCCTGCCGATTGCGGGGGTTTCATCACCCAGAAGCAGAAGATATCCTTTCTTGAAAACAACCTGGATCAGCTTACGAAAGTTCACAAACAGGTAGGCCACCAGAGGAAGAAATACCTCAACGGTAGACACTGATTACTAGGCGGTGGTTGAGAGGGACAAATTAAGTGTGCAGGTACTCCTTCATGGTAGCATAAATCGCCCAATGGGGGAAAGGAGGAAAAACGGTGAGTTAGATTGAGAGATCAGTGCGGTAGAGTGCCGGTTCTTTGTTTTCATTGTGTTCCTCTGGGCCAGAGTTATGCCGGGAACATCAATCACGGTTCCTGTTGAAGCATTAGATCCAAGTTCCCTCGTCTGCGGAACAGCGTGGGGCTGTTACTGCTGCTGCTACTGCTGCCGTGAGGATAAATGAAAATAAACAAAGTTTAGGAAAAGAGACTGAGTTAGTAGAATAACAAAAACACACACACACAAACAGTCTCCTCTTCTTCCATGCATCCACACTGTTCCTTTCAATGGGAAGAGTACTCACAATTGAAAGTAGGCTAAGGAAAATCAACAAACTTCAATGGACCTCATCATAAATACCCAGGGGGAGGGATGGAGGGAGAGGGAGAGAGAGAGAGAGAGGGAGAGCGATAGAGAAAGAACGAGAGGGGGAGAGAAAGAGGGCGAGAGAGAGAGAAATGGAGCACATCTGCTCTGTCAGAAAACAATTGCTCGAGTCCCATCCACAGACTTTCAGGGACACTGGGAATCTCTGGACCACCGGCACATTGATAAATGGCCTCCCTCCGGTCTGTGCAGAATAATAAGACTCCTATAGACCACTCTGCGGCTCACATATATCTATAATGGCAGATGAATACACTAGAGATTCCTTCTGTCGCACCCAGGTCAATGTGCAGTCGGTGTGTTTCATATACTAGGGTTTCTGTATATGCACTGAAATAGAGTCTGCCATGGTCGGATGCAGGGGGGACAGGAATTAGATTGTATCTGATGCTTAAGTCGGCTGCCCATCAGCTGAACTCCAAGCCAGATGTAATCAATGGGAGACGGCCACAGAGACCAACCCCTTTCTGTCTTCCACCGTCTCCTTCTGCCGCTCCACCTATTTATCACTGTGTGCGATGTGATGAAACACGTCTATTTCTGGCAGCGCAGTCATGACCACGTGACTTGACTTGCGTAATTGAATGACTAAATGCCCAACGCATCGCAGTAAACTGATTTGCTTATTTCTTGTACTCCCCGTGGGCACTCCCTTGTGTGCCCATGAGCATGTTTTTGTGCATGAGTGTGTGTGTGTGTGTGTGTGTGTGTATCTTTTCCTTTGTGTCTTTGTCTGTATGCAAGTCTTCCATGTCTTTGAGGTCATGCATACATGCATGCACTCTAAGACACAGACACGTAGACTTTGAGTGCAGGCATGGATGCGCGTCTGTTCCATTATGTGCATGTGAGTGTTTGCGTGTGTGTGGGTGGGCATGTTGGGGGAATCTTGTGTCCTTGTTTTACTGTCTTGGCGTCCGTGTATGTATGGCTCCTTCTTCGTTCAAACCGTGTGTGTGTGTGTGGCCGTGCGTGTATGTCTTAACATTTCTTTGTAGAAATCAGTGTATGTGTGTGTGTGTGTGTGGGCATGCGTGTATGTCTTAACCTTTATTTGTTCAAACCGTTTGTGTGTGTGTGTGTGTGTGTGTGTGTGTGTGTGGGTGGCCGTGCGTGTATGTCTTAACATTTCTTTGTACAAATCTGTGTGTGTGTGTGTGTGTGTGTGTGTGTGTGTGTGTGCGCGTGTGTGTGTGTGCACGCGTCGCCACAGCTGGTACGGGACAATGCAGACCTGCGCTGCGAGCTCCCCAAGCTGGAGAAGCGCCTGCGCTCCACGGCGGAGCGGGTCAAGGCCCTGGAGGGGGCCCTGAAGGAGGCCAAAGAGGGCGCCATGAAGGACCGCCGGCACTACCAGCAGGAGGTGGAGCGCGTCAGGGACGTGATGAGGGCCCGCAACCCCCTGCGCAGACCCTACGCCGCGCAGATAGGTGGGGATGGCTGGGGGGGCCTGCATGCATTGTGTGTGTGTATATATAGTGTGTATACACACACACACACACACACACACACATACACAGACACACACACACACACACACACATACACATACATATACATATGAATATACACATATACACACACATATACACATACACACACACACACACACACACACATACACACACGTACACACACGAATACATGTTCACACAGGAACTTACATACACAAATACAGGAATATTCACATACACACACACATAGGAGCATAGGATTACACACATATTTACCTAAAACACTTAAGCTAGTCTTAAAGTCTTTAAGTTGAGTAAAAGCAGTATCTGCATTCATTCATCAGTGCATTGGCACGTAAGTACAGTGTTAATTAAGTGAGTTATGCCTTTTAATCCTATTTATTCTGCAGTCACAAACCACACCCTACTGCGAAACAAAAGCTTTCTGTCCTGTCATTCTTGGTGTCGCCTCTGAATATCGTTTTTTCTGACTCACATTCCTCCAGGCTTCTCTAATGCCTCCCCCATTACACCCATAATGAGTGAGGCATTGCCTAAGAGATAAACCTCAGACTCCCAGCGATGATTCATAATCGTACTATTCTCCCTCTAAATCAGCCACGGTGCAGTTAAACATACTCATTAATCCTCCTCCTTCTCCTCCACATCTCACAATGTCCAACAGCCAAGCTGGTGCGCCCGGGACACTACCCACCAGCCTCCCCCACCAACCCCTTCTTCGTGCGGGGCTACAGTGGCCACGGCACGGCCACCTCCTCCAGCAGCACTGTGACGGACCACCAGACAGCTGCTGCTCCTCCTGCGGCCCCCCCAGCCCCCCAGCCGGGTCAGGAGGAGGAGGAGGAGGAGGAGGAGGAGGATGAAGAGGAGGAGGAGGAGGAAGAGGCGGAACACGAGGAGGAGGTTGACGACGAGGTGGAGGAGGAGGTGGAGGAAGTGGAGGAGGAGGGGGAGGAGGAGGAGGAGGAAGAGGAGGAGGAGGAGGAACAAGAGGTGGAGGAGGAAGAGGAGGAAGAGGAGGAGGAGGAAGTAACGGAAGCCTCGACAAAGGCGACCTACTGGAACGGCGCTGTCCCCGGCGTTGATCGCCATAACAACGGCACATACGACAGCGCGGCACAGAACAACACGTGAGTGCGCCCGGTGATGGCAGGATCCCTGCAGTGAGGGTGGTGCGTGTTGTCAGAGCGCCGTATCGTGACAGGATGTCACCCTGCGGGTTGGTGAGAGCCTTCTCTGCTGGCAGAGAATTATGCTTTCAGGAAGACATTGATGGATCTAAGTTTGCTGAAGCGTTGGCTTCAGTTCTACAGAAAGAGTCAGTTTATATCATCTCTTGTTGTTGTGCTATGGTCACTACATAGATTGAGGAGTTTTGACTCTGAATCATTACTTTAATTATTTTCCTTCAAAAATTCCCACCGCAAACATGCGTGACTTTCAGATTATATAAATGTTTCCAGTCTATGGCCGTGCTACCTGCGGAGAGAATGGTCCGAGGGGAAATCATGTTCTGTATTCTTCCTTCCATTTGTTTGTCTCTGTCCAAATGCACGGCCACAGCTATGGGGTCACCGGGGAGGGAGCAAACATCTTTTGATCGCAGTGCCCCCGTTTCATTTAAGCCCTAGGGAGCATATGTGCCACTTTATTTCCTGCTCAGAGCATGCTGGTTACGAGTTGTAAAACGGGCTGTAGATCTAATTAGACTGAAGGGAAATGTTGAGAATAATATCAAGAAATACATCTAGAGGACCCTTCAGTTTCATTGGTATAAATAGCAGACACTATGGTTTTTAGGAGCTGTCAGGATGGAAACCATCTTCCATATTATGAGTGGGTGGGGTAGGTCTCTGTGGGACGCTGAACGTGAAGCGTTGGTAATCCAACTTTATGAAAACATGGCCCCCACTTAATGTTTGCCAGTGTTTTTTATTACCATAATCGACTGAAGGTATCTGTTCCACTCTCGGCCGCTTTTATCTGCACTCCATGTTGGGATTCGGGAGGCATCTGTATCTTATTGGTTGTTTTCGTACCCCCGATAAGACGGGACGACCGCCACTAGAACCATAAACCTTCTGCAGTGCTGCACTGGAGTAGAATACAGGAGGGCTCGCAGCATATTAAAACGACACTGTTATGATATCACTCGGTACATGAACGCAGAACCACAGAGAGATGGGAAGCTAACAGTGTCATCATCATACCACATGATGGTCATCTGTCTGCCTCCGCTCTCTCCCTAGGCTACCTGATGAACCGCAGAGCACCACGGACACGGCGGCCGAGATGCTCGACTCTGAAAACGGTGAGTTTCTCTGGGCGACGTCTCCTGAGCTCCTTTTGAAACATGTTCTGTTCCGTCACGCTGCCGTCTGTCGGTCTCGTTTTGCCACTCTGCTGCCTGGTAGGACGTCTTTCATGCCAAATTACAGTAATTGCCGCCACTGGTAGAATAACAATCAAGGCCCGCTTGTTCTCGGGGTGGATGGGTGCTGAAGCGCGTGCTGTGCGATTGTTGTCCGGCTGTAATTAGGGTGGGTGTTCAAGGAAGGCCTGGTCGTAGCTGGCGGGGGCGGGCATTCCTCCGTGCTCGGTGCAAGGGCCAAGGGATCTGCAGACAGAATTTTCTAGGAGGTTGTCTCTTTGCAGAGGCGGCGAGAGAGAGAGAGAGAGAGGGTCTCGGTTTATTGTGCTGCTGCTGCTGATGGCTGCTTGGCGGAGTGCGTTGGGACTGAATGTGATTTCAGTTCTTTGCAAACTTTCTCTCTGTGAAGTATGCACATTTGTGTTAACTTTGTGTGTGTGTGTGTGTTGAATACTAATAGGAGCCAGTTTGTCTCGTCTTGTCTTGTCAAAAGTTAACTTGTGAGTTAACATTTTAATGAGGGGAATCATGCATATTTATGAATCCAAGTTTCACATTTAGCACAGATATTTGAAAGCAAAGTGATTTTTTTTCGTTCTCGTTCTCAAATCGTGTGTGCGCGTGCGCGTGTACCTTTGCCTCTTTCTGCGTGTGTGTATGTCTTGTTTGTGTGCCTGTGCAGCCATCAGCATCAACCGTCTCTAGTGGAAATGGATGGGGGCCCGCCAGGTCGTTATTTAGCCAGACAGGGAGCTCTCCAGACAGCCTGCAGTGCCACCGCAGCGCTGGCCTGAACCCCCGATGACTCCAGTTTGTTCACTGCTCCAACACTCCTTCACCTCAAGCACTCTCCCGTGACACTAGTGATCCATTCAAACGATGACAACATATGGGTATTTATACAGCATGAAACGTCCTCCTCCACGCGATGGACATTAAGGCCACTAAGCCGTGTATATGGCCGGTCGTGTGGCCTATTGTATTTTAAAGTAGTGCTTCGTGGCTGGTATTTACTAGCAAGCTTATTGTTTAGGGGCCTAAACAATGAACAACAATCACATCCAATTATTTTGAATGTGAGTTTTTGAGTTTTATTTATTCCCGATCACGTGCGGGTTCTTCCTTCTGGCTGAGGCTTTTCTGATTTGTTATGAAGCTTCCTGTGAGATACAAGGTGTTTATTAATAGCCGGCATCCAATTATATTTATGTACCTCAGCACTTTAGCCATAGAGACTACTTAGATACACTCTCTTGAATAGTCGAGCGTGATCAATCTTTTAATGAAAGTCAAAAGAAATGAAAACACACACACACACACACACACACACACACACACACACCAAAGTGTGGGCTACAAACAGTCGATTCTTCATATTTCTTTTCATGAAGATATCAATATTAACTATTCTGGTTTCACATGCTTATTCTACTATATCAGAATTGGGAATGGGCCTATCGGTAATAGTGTCTGTGCCGGGCGTACTAGTTGTCATTATGGATACTATGAAGAGCACTTCATTTATTTAAATGATTGCTACGAGGTGATATGAAAGGAAAGGAAAATCAAGTGAAGAGGCAATCCAGAGAAGCGGCTGGCCCCCTCCGGCCCTCCACTGGGCTGTCAAGGACCAAGACGGGCGGCCGTCTCCCAGTAGATTGCCGTCTTGTCTCCTTACTCACTGCAGACGGCCACTATGTAAATCAACCCGCTGTGTGTTATCGTGTCATCGCTGCCGCTGTTGTTGTTGTTGCCGTTGCCGCTGTCGTGGACGCGGAGGCACTGGATTGACCTCAACGTTAGGATCATTTATCAACCTCCCACCCCGCCCTGCCACCCATATGCCCCCCGGCGATGCGCTAAGCACTCAAACACCGGCTGCCTGACGAAGCTGTTCATCTTATCTTTCAGACGTTTAGCTTGAATAAACACTCCAATTATGGCACTAATGCACTCGTGGTCTGAGCACTAACACACCCCCCCCCCCCCCCGCTCCGCGCCCCAGTCACCGCTGCACTCCCCGCTCGCCCGCTGACACACCTCCTCTCTGTCCCACAGGGAACGCGGCTGATGTGAATGACAACAGGTAAGGCCTGCAGACACACCCCCCTCCACCTCCACCCCCACCTCCACCTCCAACCCCGTCACTGATCAATACGCTTAGCCTGGCCACATACGCTATGCCTTAACGCTGGTAGTCAATGTTCTCTCCAAAGGGTGCTGTAAAGAAATGAAAAGAAAATCTTACTTTATTTTTATTTGACTGCCATACACAAAGCTGCCAATCTCAGCCATACAGGATGTAAGAAGATGAATGAGGCGGAGGCGGTGCTGCCTCTGAACTCGAAGCAAGCACACACACACACACACACACACACACACACACACCAACAAGCTAGACGTTTATTGCAAAATATATAGGCCGTCCATATGGCGCCATACCGCTGCATGCTAATGCTGACTGAGATCCACACTGGGAGGGTTCATGTAGTTCCCACTCTCTCCCTCTTGCTCTCTGTGAGCCGAGTCTAGAGAACTAATCAAGACGTTTCCCTGCTTTCTCACCACCCCCAACCCTGCCCCCTCCACCCCTGCCACCGTTCCTTCCCTTCCACCCAACCCTCCACAACTCCACTATTCACTGGATCACCACTGCCCTCTTTCTGCCATCCATGCTGCCACCTTCGGCTCCTGCTGCTGCCCCCTCCTCTCATTCCTCCTGCCCCAGCACTGGCTCAGGCTAAACGGCTTTGCGCTGGCGGTGTGTTGTGATTTGTGTGTGTGTGTGTGTGTGTGTTTGCATGCGTGCGTGTGCGCGTGTGCTTGCGTGCGTGCGTGCATGTTGTGTGTTGTGCGTGTGTGTGTGTGTGTGTGGGCGGTCCCAGCATGTGTCTGAGCGTGCACTCTGTGTCCAGACGTTTTCTATGGGACAACCAGGCGGCCTCGACCCCGACCCCGCGCTACGGCCTGCAGCCCGAGGCGTCGGCCAGCTAGTGAGCAGCGGAGGACAGGTGAGAGAGCCCTGTCTTCCCACCAAGCAGACTGATGGTGATTCGGTATCGGAGTTCGATGGAGTTCACCAGGTGGACGGAACACAAAGAGAGGATAAGGACAGGCGCCCCAACATGTAAAGCATCTGCCGTCGACCTCGATCAATGATCCAATCATTCAAACCCAGAGGCGGCACCGAGACAGGTCCTCCCCATCCAGCTTCCCCCTCCCTTTCCCTTTCCCATTAGTTCTAAAAATAGACCGCAACTGTAGCGGCGTTCGGTATACGGCCTCAGAGAAGAGAGCCAGAGACAGAGGAACACACACCAGGCCACTGGACTATGGTTAGTGCTAGAACCCCTGCCACGCCGGTGAAGGTGTGTGTTGTCGTAGCTGTGATCTGTGTGATCGGAGCTCGGAGGAAGGCCCAATCATAGATACTAGAAGTTCCTCATTGTCCATCAGAACTATATTTTTATCCACACTTTTACAGTTCTTCCTGGCATTGACAAGAGAAAGAGATAAAGCCCTGGGAGTTGTCACACAGTGGACGTCGGGCAATCCTTCCAGGACAACAAGATAGAGCCGAGAAAACCAGCGTCTGTTACCACCATCTGCGAACAGATTGTGGTCTACAGCCTTAAGCAGATGCAGCGCATATTTTTGTCTCACAGGCTTATTGCCTGCACCACACAAACAAGACCTGGAGTCATATTGTTTTAAGTGAGCAAATCACACTGGGTGAGACTATAGCATGGCTGCATTTCTTTGATATCAAGTCTATTATTGCGGCCTTATCTTACTCCTGTCCAGACACTGGCATGGGGATTAGACAGCAAAGGTCTTTCAGTGAGGTTGAGACGAATATTTAAAGTATGCAGTTTTTTTTTTGGACAAAACAAACTGACAAGACAAAGACTAGTTGAGATCGCGTTTGTTCATGAATGCCATGCTTCCTACATAGAGTGAGAAGGAACTCAATTAAGATTATAATATAAGTGGGTAACTGAAGTACTGAAAGAGAACGAAGAGTCGAGACTTGTTTGAGCAGTGCAGCTTAGGTAAACGAGGACTTTATGAGTCTTATGATGTCTAAACCTGGCTGCAATGTGTTCAGAACACTCATCTCCGAAAACACCGGCAGGTAGAAAGAAGTGCCGCTAGTCTCGCTCAGTGCCTCCTGGCTGTGTCAAAGTGACTCACTGAGTCTATTTTTCTCGTTTTCTCGCTGTCTCGCTCCCCCCCCCACCCCCCGTTCGGTTTACCAATTTTTCTCACTTCTGCGTCTACCCCTTTACTCTGTCACTCAGTCTTCATGTGTGTGTGTGTGTCTCTCTCTCTCTCTCTCTCTCTCTCTCTCTCTCTCTCTCTCTCTCTCTCACCCCCCTCCTCTCTCTCTCTCTCTCACCCCTCCTCTCTCTCTCTCTCTTTCTGCTTTCATCCAGGTGGCTGTACGTCCTGAGGCTGCAGCTATAGATGCATCGTTGTCTTAACAAACTTCCCATGATTCGGAAAATGGAAAAAGAAACGAAACGAAAGACAAAATCATCTTTGTACTGTACTACTCTTCTCAGAATCCCTCGTTCTCCTCGCTCGCCCCTTCTCAATCCACCCGTTTCAACGCTTCGCTGCTGGGATGTGTGTGTGTGTGTGTGTGTGTGTGTGCGTGTGTCCCTGTGTGTGTGTGCATGTGTCCCTGTGTGTGTGTGTGTGTGTGTCTGTGTGTGTGTGCCTGTGTATGTGTGTGAGAATGTGAATGTCTGTGTGTAGGGAGGTAGTGAGGTATTAATACAAAGACCCCACAGCGGTCCAAGGGATTATCATTTGAACTAGCGGAAACATGCCAACCTGGTTGGCGTGGAACAATAAGACCTGCAGGGCTAGTATAATAATATATCATCAAATTGTTATTCCCAAATGAGAAGCTTATGGTGGAAATAGTTATGGCTGAGCTAGAGCAGATAATTGTTTTTATACATCCCCAATGTTTTTCTATAAAATAATTACAGTATGGCTAAGGGCCAAAAATGAATAGTTGTTTTTCTGACCTAAAAGTTTATCTTAACATTCACAACATTTTTTTCTTCAGTTTTAAAAATGTTTCCACTAGTATTGCAATGCTCGATTAATGATTATTTAAAGTATTCGTTTTTTCAAATGTCTCCTTTTTTCATAAATGTGTACTCGTAACAAATCTCATTACCACAAAAACACTTTATAGTCTTTGTGGTTTCTGTTAGTGGGTTTGTTTGTGTTTTATGAGTAGAAGGGCATCGTTATCTTCTCATGAATTAATGAAGTGGGTTAAAGTTCCTCTGTTAGAATCTGCTCTAATGATTTGTGTAGCAGTGTAACTGACCTCACCTCCGTATATTCACACATACACAAGTACACATTCACACGGACACACAATCTAAAAACTCAAATCCTATATCTCAGCGTAATCATGCTGAAATACACATCACCCCTCTAAAAAGGAAATGTTTCAGATGGTACACAAACCAAGAGACACGCAGATGTTTGCTCAAAGGACAAACGCAGGTTTCTCACATTCGTCCGTACGTCCACAGACAAAGCGGAGTCCTCGGCCCAGCCTTAATTCTTCTTCACGCATTCCCTCATTAGGCATTTCTACTGTTGTAATTGGAGTGTAGAAGAAAGAGAATTTATAAACGTCCAACCCTCATTATGAAGTCCCTGAAGTTTTGTATCTGACCTAAATCTGTAGTGATTAACACATAAAATACTACCATTGTGTTATTTGCGTAACAAAAGAATAGGCCAAAACTCGGGTTGAAAACATTTTTTATAATGGCTGTGCTTGTTTATGTGCTTGAGTTCATGACTTTAGTTAAGTGAAATAACGTGGAATATTGATGAAATGTCCTCAAAGTGTAACCTGGCAACCACTAAAATCTAACCACATGGACAATGCTATATCTGGTTGAATCACAGGTTTTGGCTTATGCTGAAATGGGTCCTAGTCGATGATGATGTTACGAGTGACCACCTGGTTCTAAATTGAGCCAATTCTATGTTCTCCCTGTGGTTTTGGATCAGTGTCTGCTTGCTTAGAGCTGGATTACATAATGGTGTCTGTACACACCATTTACCCTCCTGACTATTGTGTTTGTTGTATAACTACAGGAGATGGAACCCACATGCAAAATGTCACTTTGTTCTGATGAAAGCCTACAATAGAAAAGTCGGAACAGCAAAAGAGAAAACACAAAAGGTTCTGGACTGGTGACCAAAAATACAGTAGGCTATATGTACCAGGTGTAAAAGATTTCTGTGTTTACATGCATGGATTGTGTGTCAATAATTGTCTGTTAGCTATACAGTCATTGGCATGTTATTCAAGATCACAGAAGGGGAAAAGAAAATGAAATTACAGAAATAAAATTGTCAAAAAAATGTAGAAACTATTTTTATAATCCTATGTAGTAAAATAATTTATTTATTTTTTTGTTATTTATTTACCTTTTTGTAGCTAATTGTTTCCAGCTTATTATTTGTAATACAGTGGAGTTTTGTATTTATGTTAGAAATATATGTTCTGTTTCTGTATGCAAAGCAAATTGTTTTCGAGCAAGTGTACATTGTACACCGGTGCAATTTTGAAATGAAAGTAGTTGCACGTTCAGTGAATGCAAATTCTAGTTTCCCATCCGTCGGTCTAACCAAAGCTTAGTATGCAGTTTGTTGGGATTTTGAAAGAGAGCATCTTGCCCTGTAATGACCTGTTTACATTATGTTGACAACGTCCAGCTCTGGGTTACTTTAGGTTATCAGGCACGTTCAGTATCGATACTCCCCTGTCTGCTTCCTCAGGCAAACACAAACAGTATGTGTGGCTGGCATAGAAGATGATACTGCCTTATCAGCCAATGAGGCAGTTCACCTTTGGATCCTTTACATTAAAGCAGAGGATGCATTCTTAGTTTAAGTCGGTGAAGCACTCTATATGCCGGACCTCTCATCCTGATCAGCCAATCAGTACAAGAGAGTCAAGAGTGGGGCCCGGAGGGGACTACCGTTTTTTGTGTGTTTATGCACACACGCGTGTGTGCTTGTGTGCATGTGTGCGTGTAATCTGGAGAATCATTTACCTCTACTGTTTAGGTGCCAAGATGCTCACTTTTTGACTTTGAAGAATCCCAGCCAATCAAAACATTCCATTTGTATTACATAGAGACTCATTAGCGATGCATGAAGCACTTTTAAAAATCATTTTTTATAAAGCTCTCATTTCTCACTTTTTAGAAAATATTTTATTCTCCTAAACCATTTGCTTCAATGTGAGCCGGTTCTGGCCCAATTAGACCCTCTCCAAGGGAGGTTATATGAATTAGCAAGTGACTAACAAGTATCTTGTGTGTGTTTACATAATATATAATACATGAACCATGGAGAAGCCATGAGTTGAATGTGGCTGGCATTGATGGTCTTAATCTGTTCCGACCTATAATGGGTATAAGAAACATTTCACCTTTTGTGTTTACCTGCACTACGGATGTCTGTTGACCTGTTAAATGTTTGGAAAATGGGATAATAATAATAATATGTAAAAGAAACCTTGATTCCAGTTAATTTATTTGTCCTCGGTGATCAAACTAAAAATAATATGGCCAGATATCAATGTGTGGTTGTGTGATCAGGGCCATTATTATTATTATCATTAAACTAGCAAATGAGGGCGATAAAAGATTACCGGAACGTCGGGCCATATACCGGTGAAACTCATAGATGGAAGTCCACTGGCGAATTGTCTGGTTTGTTTGGTTTGTTTGTACATCTGTATGTTGGTTTGTTTATTGAGTTCGTAGCGTGTGATGTAGTGCATGCAGTACATACCTCTGTAGCCACAGAAAAACAAACACCCTTGTTGACGCTCTTTCAATAAAGGTGATCCTGTCTACAAATCAACACACCACTTTGTCTTTATTCTAATCTTTACCCGTTCTCCCTTCGCGCCTTCCTTTCCTGGGAAATTCCAGGAGCCATTCCAAATAGCAGATTTAATACACATTGTTTCAAACATTGTATGTGTTGATGACATACAGTATCAGCCTCCCCATCGTAGACCAGTACTTATTCCAGTGGGATGGGTGAATCAAACATTTTGATATCCTAACCCACACACGTCTGCAACTGCAGACTTTCAGACAACACTTTGAGTGTCTCATTAATACAAGGACAACCTTCCCTCCACTGTCTGCTACATTACCCGACTTCGAGATCTAGGTATTTTTTAGCAGCTTGTGCCTGTAAACGTTTGACTAGACTATGCAGGGATCAGCCCTACAGCTCCACTGGTTCTCTGTTTAGTATCATCAGCGCGTCGCCAGATCCAAGTTCACCCGTGTCATGTGACATGATATTTATTGCCCCTCCCAGGTGTTTATTAATTCGTATTAAATTACCGCAACAGGGGATTTTGCAGGTCACAAATAATGGTAACGTCTCGATGGTTGCTTTTGTTTGGGGCTATATGGATTAAATAATAGGTAAAAGGTAAAAGGGCAGTGGTCTGGGCCAATGTAACAACCTGTCCCTCTTTGGGACCACCAATATTTGGTAGGAGAGGCAAAATAACAGATAAGAGACCCATACAGACCATAGCACACAGGGTCAATGACGGCCACGGGCTTGTATATGAATCAGCTGTGAAGAGCGAGCTGTCATTGTCTTTCTTTCTCCCCCCGAGGGTCTCTTCTAGGACCTCTAGGGGTCCTTCCTTTTATGATCTTCTTAAATGTCTCTTGAAAGTGCCGTACAATTTTTAATCCACCCGATTGACCACGGCACTGGGTGACCCTTTATGAAAGCTGTTTGAAGGACTGGCCTTTCATGCAAGAAGTCAAGTTAGACTTTACCATGCCCCAGATTCTTCATTAGCATTCAGGAACTTCGAAATGTACTTCTTATTCAAATCCCAAAACTATCTCTGTGTATTGATCCGACTGCAGAGGTTGAACTCCAAAGGCTGTGAGTGTGTCCCATGACATCATGCATAGCTTTGGAGTTAGAGGGGTTGGACATCCAAGGGACTACACTTCCAAGGGCCCAGGGCCATGACTGGGGACAAAGATCAACATAACAAACCAAGGAAGAAGGGAACAGAGTTTACAGACAGCTCTGTTCTCATACCTAGGAGGAAGCCACACCGGTTAAAAGTGGACAGCACACTGGATGATGCTGCAACCCCCTTTCCTTCATATACCTGTTGAATAAGAGCTCCTGAAGACTGCGTGAGTATAATATGCTAACACGCAGGAATGAAGGGCACTGGATAACAGCTTTTTTCTGTTGTATGTAAAATATACATTTTCATTTGTATATTTTACATTGGTTTAAAATCAAGTGCTTTTACAACTCGATTTGAAGTTCCTTTTGATAAAAGCATCTGCTAAATGGCTAAATACAATATCAATGCTCTACATATACACTTATGTTAGTACTTACATTTATATACTAAAGATTGAACCGAAGTATTGAATGACACGCAGGTCAATAAATCAACAGGAGGGAATTCAATAACTGATATGTGACAGTGCTCTTGATTGTCTGCTGATTAAACTTTATCTACATTGTTTTACTCTTGAAACTTGTTATCCAATCAAGGCATGAGTAAACCTTCCCATAAATCTGATTGACTCCAAACCATTGAAACGCTGGCGTGCATCATCAAAAAGTACCCTTCTAATACTCTTGAAAATAGCAGAAGGTTCAGACTAAATCCTCTTGGTAAATAATTTACTTGAAATCTACAGAATCCTGCTAAAGGGAGGGCTATTTTATTATTTATGACACCATATTTAAATAAGATTCATTTTAATCCACAGAGCAGGGAAGAGATGCTCAATGTTGATGGTGTTTATAAAATATGAAAGGGATTGAAAAAGACGAAACACTTTCCTAAGAGTTACATTTTATATGAATGAAAGGCAAAACAAATGATGCGGGTTTTTCTCTCATGGAACACTCTCCTATAGTATCGTTAACTCTTGCTTGGCTAGAGTTTAATAGATAGTCGTATGATGTGCCTACTTCCACAAATGGTATCTGTCAATGTTGAATCTGGAAAATGAGTCAGGTAATCAAGCCATAAAGATAAGAATGGTATCAGGTTTACTCTGTCATACAAGGGCATTGATTTCCTCATCTAGAAGCCTGAAACACTCACACAGCCCTTTAGATGCCCTGAAATAGCCCTCCAACAGACTTCAACACTGCTGTGAGGTGCAAGCTATGGTGAAAGCGAGATAGGCCAGCCTTATCCTGTGTTAATATTGTATAGCATAACAGATGAAAGCCTTGAAACACCCAACTGTAGGTTAATGCTGGTCATAACTTATGACCGAATCACCTCTAAATGTAATGTACGTTTTTTGCATGTTAGGACATATTAATAGTAATAGGTGTAAGGAACATCTGGATTGCTAACATAACTGTACCACCCTCCCTCAGGACCTAGTCCATTTGTGTCCGTTTAACAGACAGAACCAAATGCACACCATTATTTTCTGTCCGGGTAATCATCAAAATCATCAAAGCTTTTGGTGCTCTTGTTCCATTGTACAAAAAAAAATCAATGTATCCAAGTAATTCCAGATTGAGGCCACGAGTCCAAATTGAGCTACAATTCATTGACTGTAGCATGATTGCATAGCATCATTCATTTGGCAATAACCGAGTTTATCCACTGAATGCAATTGGAAGTCTGACCTTTGATGTTCTGCCCTGTGT
>NC_136945.1:9118241-9143241 GCF_949987615.1 Pollachius pollachius | reverse complement strand
CATGGCTATCCTAGACTGTGTTTTCTGTGGACTTTTGCTCTTTGTAACTCCCTCTCTCTATATGCATGTCACTCTTCTCTCTCTCTCCCTCCTCTCTGTCTCCCTCTCTTGTTAAGTCTTTTCCACTGTCAATGCATCTCACTCTTATGTCTCTCTCTATTTCCCTATCAGGTATAATGATACTTCTGCTGGCCTTCTTTGCGTTCCTCCACTGCTGGCTGAACCTCTTTGGGGAGCTGTTGCGTTTCGGAGACCGGATGTTCTATAAGGTGTGTGAAACGATCGGCAACGCCATGTGCGACTCGGGGATCTCCATAGATTCTACCTGAAATGAATAGACGTGTTAAAGATGTTCAGTTGAGTTGGATAATGGGACACATGGGCCATGGTTTTGTGATCATAGCTCGAGAGTAGTTTCAGATAAGCATCAGTCATTAAAAATATTTTAATTGCCGGTTCTTTCCTCAGTCCTTGTTGCGACAAAGGGGTTGTGAAAGATGTTATTAAAACAGGGATCTTGATTGAAGTTTCTTGATTCATGCCATCATATTGTTGTTCTGACAAGTGAGAATACTCACTAACAGAATGAATATGTAATTGAATAGTGTATATTAAAATATCCTCATATTTTTTCACTGTTGATTCCGTAGGACTGGTGGAACTCTGCCTCCTTTGCCAACTACTACCGTACCTGGAACGTGGTTGTCCATGACTGGCTGTATTACTATGGCTACAGAGACTTCCTCTGGGTGAGCTTGAACGCAGTTAGCTGTCACATCAAAGTTCGATGATCCAATTGTTAACTTGTTAAGGGCTTGTCAAAGAATTGGATCAGTGGGGAAAGGAACAAATGGAGATCAATCAGAAAACGTCTACCTAATGTGTGAGGCACAGCTTTTCCACTTCACCCCAGTGACACATATTTTATCCATCAGAACTTAGTCCTGTGCAGAAAATACACTGTATCTCAGCGCTAGAAAGTGTTTACTCATCGTACCAATGGGTTCATGTTACTGTGTTACACTCCTCCCTAAAATGCAGTGCAAAGGCTATTCTGTTTCCCAAGAGGCGTCCATGAAATAAGACTTGAGGTCTCTCTCGCCCTCCGTCTCTGTCTCTCACCCAGCTTTCCAACGGGAGGTTCCGCTCGGCCGCCATGCTGTCCGTGTTCCTGGTGTCGGCCGTGGTCCACGAGTACGCCTTCACCATGGGCTTCGGTTTCTTCTACCCCGTCATGTTCTGCCTCTTTGCTGTGTTTGGCGGTGAGGAGCTCAATATGTAGAAGACGAGGTTAAGGGACTGATAACCTCTCTCTGCTCATACAGAGGAGGCTATCAGTGTGCTTCTAATGATATTGATTGATGATATATGTTAACCGAGGGGGGTTAACCAGTAAGGGGGGGTTATAATTAATCTGAAATTCCACATGACCACTAAGAAATTAATCTTCTCTAACAGCTTCACTGGTTAAATATGTATGATTAGAAGTGACATGGGATCAAAGTCTGCTCACTAATTGTGTCTGTTAATAGAATGTAATATGGCAGTGCATGGGTTTATCATCTTGTTTGAGTTAATTGATAGACAATATATGAATCTCGTGGATTGTAGTTTTCCTTCTGGGTAGGGACTTATAGTGGTGAAACCTTAAAGCTTTTGTCTGTCATGTCCCTGTTGATAAGGTAGTAAAACCATGCATTTTTTATTTATACCAAAAAACACTATTGAGTATTTATGCGGAAAGCCCAAAGCAGTCAGTGTTTTTTCCTCACCCATATAAAGTCTTTGATTTTCATTCTCTCTGTTTAAAGCTCATTCTCACTTAAACTACAAGAAAACAGCGAAACACAGAGCACAACTAAACCAAAACCTAAATAAATAAATGTTTTTTGTTTTCATTTTCTTCTGCTCGTCCCAAGTGATTTTCAACTTCACCCTGAATGACAAGCGCCAGAGCCCTCTGTGCAACATCTTCATGTGGACTGGCCTGTTCATTGGCCAGGGCGTCCAGGTGTGCTTGTATTGTCAAGAGTGGTACGCCCAGATCCACTGCCCACGGACAGGGGTGAGCAACCTGCCAGAGTCCACCTCTTCCTTCTTTCTTGGTCTTCTGTGTTCATGATGATTCAGAGTCACTGTTGTAGTTATTAGCTATTATTCTGTCTCAAATGTATATGCACTTCTCTGGTCTGTACTTCTGCCTCCCCCAACTAATTACACCATTGTTGAATGCGGAAATACCTTTTTACTGAAGAGTCTCGTTGCTTGTATGAAGTGATGGCTTACTTTTTGAACACCTGGGAGGCCAAATTTTCTCCTCCCTTTTAGATGCGCGATTAATACCGGTATTACACCCTGCTGGTATTAATCTAACCGTGGGTCTGAAAATCTCCCTCTGTTCTTTCTCCATTTCATTATCCCAGCTTTTGTGATTATCCCCCCCCCCCGTCCCCAGACAATCCGAGCATCCCAGGCATGACGTGGGCTTTAGCCTTGGCCCACATTCCTACGCACAACAAACACATACACAGTGTACATTTGGTCCTATGACGTACAGCTGCCTGTGTTGTAACTTTGTGAGGATGTGGTTTGGATTACATCCTCCAACCACCCCTTACCCCCTTGTGCCAAGAGCAGTTGATAAAGCGCCAGATGTTTGGCCCATGGATTGGGATTGGGCAGATGGCCAGGCACGGTGCTAACGTTGTAGCTCCTCCCCCTAACACTGAACCTCTGACGTAACCTTCCGAGGCCAGGGCCACCATTTAACATGTTTGAAATACATGATTAAAACGTGACCTAAATATAGAAGTGGCACGCACCAGATCAGTTACTAAGAAACAGATACTTTCCTTTAGATCACCAGAAAGATTAATCACAGTGTTGTGTTTGGGTTTTATTGTATATATTCTGAGCCGGCTCTTTCCTTTTCTCCCCAACAGAATGGCTTCTGGGAGCTGGTGACACCCCGGTCGTGGTCCTGCAACTACTCGACCTGAAGCGGAGGCAGCTGGTCTTCCTCAGACCTTGGGTGGGAGTGGAGTGGATAACTGAATAAATTAAGAAAAACAAACTAAAACACAGTTAAAAACAGCATGCGAGGCTGTGTAGCTTCATCGCGGATACCAGGATAGGCCGAGAGGAAGATAACTAGCTTGTCACAACTCACTGGCTTCTGAACCCCGAATCTTTGATTCCCAGAGGGCTAAGCTGTTTGTTTGATGTGACCAAAGGAAATAGTTCCAATGGCCTCGCTTTGTAAATATATCACTGCAAAAATAACTCCCAATCCCATTCTTATCTCGTAGAATAGGGATTGGACGACCACGCACGTGGATAATTTATTAGCAGCAAGGGCATTTTCACTCGTGCAATATTCTTTATCTCCTCCTGCATTCATTCATTCATTCCGGAGGCAGAAACTATTGTAACATCATCTTTTTATAAGCCTGCGGGTATACCCGCAGCCTTTAAATTAATATGGTTAGTTCTAATTTTAGATTTTCACCAAATAATTTCCTTAAACAATCAATTATTTAACATAGTCTATAGTAAATATATATTTATAAAGTCTGAACAAAGAGGGAGAATTAGAATTAATAATTAATTTGGGAAGAAGCTAACGTACTAGACAAGTGCACGTAGAACAAAGGTGCAATGCCTCACCTGTCCTGTAGGGCGCCCTGTGCACCAATCCTGCGCCCATTCACGTTCAGCTCCAGGAATCGGGGGATGTGGCAGGGACTGCCGGGTGTGGCCACCGGTGTGTCCCCGGCCAGCCTGATGCTGTGCAGTGACTTATCGGTCTCCCACTGTGCCTGTGTTTGCCTATGAAGTCATTCGGTATGAAGAGGATTAGTGTGTGCTTGGTACAGTGTTTGCATTTATGATGTAATGCTTTGTAAGCTGACACCCAACAGGTTCCCGATTAATGCTGGATTCAAAACCTTGTGAAAACCATGTTGCTACCACACTGTCATGTGTTTGTTTAGACTGTATTGAGACCAAGTCGAGAAGTATTGCTATTATCAAATAGAATTTTTTTAAGTTTTGCTGTACCAAAGTAAGAATGTATCTCCAGTTAACAATCTCCCCTTTTTATTGACACTGTTAAATCAATTAAGACCGCACCTCAAATGCGTACAAACCTGATTCTGTGAGTTCCTAGCGATGGTAAGGATAAGGGACTCATGGACTGTGTTGGTGGACATGGAAGGGGGTTCCAGTGAAGTTTCTTTGTCACCACTTTGAGTGAAGGCTGCAATTGATTGCTTAAACAGCTGACTGGCACGGCCAGCTGTAAGTGGTAGTCTTTCCGTAGCTGTAAACAGTACAACAACTCTCTCATCATCGGCGGTGCTAAAGTATTATTTCATGTACTGTAGATTGATAGTGATTACTGATTTGCGATATGCGGTGATATCCCTGTGATTGACAGGTTGGCGTATGAGAATACCTGTCATCATAGACGACAGGTATATATTTTATTGAGTATTGTATTTTATTGTATTGCATACTAATCCATCTCAGTTTTGACCTTGTAAAAACATGCCACATGCCTTTTGCCTATTTTGGCTATGGTTGTTATTTGTGAATAGTTGTCATGGATGTGAGTTAAACTATAAATGAATAAACATGTTGCCTATTTAGTCTTCTGCACTACTGTATTAATGAACTTCCAAAAAAAAGAAGAGGAACATGTCAATGGTTGTCATCTCATATTTACAAATGATCAATAGACATTGCCGTTTAAAAAAGTGTTGTTGGAATGAGTAGTATGTGCTCATGTTATTGTGTATGCATGAGTTACACTCTGTACTAACCTGACGAAATAAGAAACGCATCTCTGCGATGCGGGTGGAACGCTTGCTTTCGATGGTAACTTGTCTCTTGTGCCATCGTCCCAACACATTTGACTCATAACTATCCAGTTTCTGGAAGGCTGAGTACAAGCACTTTAAAGAACGCCCATCCTCTAAGTCCTTAGCCCGAAGGAATCTGGCATTCAGCTGCTTTCTGTGCAACAATAAGAACATTCTTGTTGTAGTTAAAAGTATGACTTTTGGAGGGAGACAGCACAGAGCCTGAGACAGAAACTGCAAACTGAAAGCCTTTTCCCTGTGTCTTAGATAATCTATCTAAAGTCTGATTTGTGAGATAAAGTAAAAGCCAGCTACCTGAGGTCTCTCAGAGTTCGGCGTCTTATGAACCTGCGACAGAGAAAAGCCATCCTCTGCTCAATGCTACAAAAAGCATCCATGATGAGGTCTTTGCTCAGCTTGTACAGCTCGCCCGAGATGCTTCCAATGTTCACCGCCTGTGAGAGGAGTTTCAGGTTGGTCCTCTGTGAGTCGATGAGGAGGACCCAGATATGGTCGTTCCGTCTCCCCTGAAGCGCTATCTCCTCCTTCCCTAGCTCCTCCGCTATGGCCGCCATCTCCTTAATGTAGCGGCTCACATGGTTCACTTTCTCCTCCCCCACTTCCCTGGCCTTGTTGTCAGACATCTTTGGAGATACCGGTAGCTCAGTTCCAATAGCCATTAGAAAGAGACTGGACTTTTTCGAGGCCAAACTCTTATCTATATCCCGGAAGATACTCATCTTGCTGTGCACATCCATCATGCTTTCTGGTGTTACACGCATTTTACGCATCTGCTTCTTGCCCTTGTCGTTAATGTTCCTCAGCTGAGCCATCACAGCAGCCAGGGCATGGCGAACAGATTGACCCTTAATGTCGACAGGATTTTGTTGCTTTGGTCTGGATAAGTCATCGATTGTATGGCTTGCCTCTTCCATAGACCTCTCGTGCTGCTTTAGGCCTTCACTCAGATCATTCAGCAGGTAACCCGGAGACATCCCGGAGTTGTTTGAGTATTCTATCTGGGAGTTGTTTGAGTATTCTGTCACAATATTTTCTGTCACCATGTCATCCAGATGATAGACCAGTTCTTGGAAGGACTTTTTGATGATGGACTGGAGGACGCTTTGGACCTGAATCAGATCGAGGGCCTTGTTGTCCATCCCACCGCCCTTGCTGCATTTATCAATCATTTTAAACACTGAATTCTCGAACTCCTTGAGGAGGTTTGCGCACTTCTTCTCCAGCTGATCTATGATGGATTGCTCTTTCTCAGTTCTTCTTTCTTCATGAACAAACTCCTCCTCCACGACCGCCATGTCTTGGGCCGTCTCAGCAGTCTGGCTCAGTGATTTATGAGGGGATGGTGGTAGCCTAGGCCTGGTTGAGAGGGTTTCTGTGTTCTGCTTGGAAGATGAAACGTTCCACATTTCTTGTGGAAAGACCTCAGGCAAAGGCTTCTGTTGATGTGTGGTTATGCAATTTTGCTGCATTTTTTGGATTTCTGATAAAAGAGCAAGGTTCTGTCCTTTGCAAGATGACAATTCCGCCTCCATGGCAGATAGCTTGAGCTTTGAGGCGAGAAATGTTATGTTTAGCTGAGCCATTTCCAAGCGGCAGTCGGTCCTCCTCAGCTCCTCCACCTCGGCCTGACGACGCCTGGATTCTATGGTACGTTCCTGAAGAGCCTGGTTCAAATTGTGAAGGCCGAGCTGGAAAAACATAGTAGTGTGTACAGTAAGACGTAACACCGCTGAATGAACTTGTACGATGTCCAAGATACCTGGTTTAAATCTAGGGTTTATGGTCTGGGAGGTCATTGCAAGCCCCTGTCGATGATACCCTATCATTTAGTAATCAGTTACATATCAAATGAAAAGGGGACTTTCAATTCTTCAAAAAAATTAAATTTTACCTTGGCAAACTTGAAAGCAGTCTTCATTGGTTTGTTTAAGTCCATTGAATTGACAATGTCTTGCAGCATGAAGGAGAGCTCGGTAGACGATTTAATAGCCAGACATGGGTCATTCAAGACATCTTCCACAGATGGGGGTTGGTGAAATTGGATGCATTTTACTGTTTTAGCATCCATCGTCTTCTCCCTCCACCACATCCAGTCCCCACTTATGTTCAGAGCTACAAACAGTGCGTGCAGACGTAGTGTTATGTTTCGGCAAACTCAAGCACAAGACCGTGTATAGCACAATACATTTACACAAAATGCTCAATAAATTATTTATAAATAGAACGTATTTCACAGTGTGTAAGGTAGATGCAGAAACAGTCTGTAACATAATTGAGAGGTTTTTTTTTAGTGTAACAAATAACAAGATGCAAAAGGGCAAAGACGTGATACTAAGGATTCTGAGAGTATTGACGTTGTAATGATAAAACAAATGATATAGTGGCGGAACTGCTCCCATCACACTCACCAGTCTCATCTTCCTTTGTCCCTGTGACTTCCACATTAAAAAGCCGGCCGCAGATGTAATCCAAATCGTGAATGCAGCTGTCCACGTCATTCAGGGATTTCTCTAAATTGTTCTTGGTGTTGCTGATACACGTGGAGGTGACTTCCTCCCCAGTGGCCTCGCCTTGCTCCTTCAGGCTCCGTATGGATTGTTCTACACAAAGAGATTGGTGGGTGAGGACACACCGCACAGACACCTGAAGCACCAAGACAATGAGACGCACGATAGGAAAGAAAATGAAGAAGAAGCCGCAACCGTCTTATTAATCCTGGATTTACAAGGAGAACCGTCAGCGGGGCGCTTCAGGGGAGATGAATGCCTACCTTTTCCCTCCAAGGCCATTCCAAAGATGGCATTTGAACAATTTATTCTGAGGCTTTACAAAATAGAAATAAAGGAGATGTTCATTTGGCATGCTAACCCTTCAGAGAATGTCTATTGTATTCAACTCTTCATATTAACGTCAGGCCAAGCAGGCCATTTTGTTTCTCCGTATGATGACTTTGTTT
This sequence comes from Pollachius pollachius, assembly GCF_949987615.1. NCBI lineage: Eukaryota > Metazoa > Chordata > Actinopteri > Gadiformes > Gadidae > Pollachius > Pollachius pollachius. The sequence continues at coordinate 9,135,402 of NC_136945.1, read as the reverse complement.
GTTAGTTAGATATTCATTGTGTGTACAATTGCTGTATTTCATTGTGCTTATAGGAACAATATAAAGCAATTTCAAACTCAAATGTTTAAAGGGCCTCTTATTAAACGTATTCAAATTTGACTTAGGACATGAATTGTTATATACATACATACATACATACATACATACATACATACATACATATACTGTATGTATAGGAGTGGTTCTTTATGCATACTATGGCCAGTGGTCAAATAATAAAGGCTTTTTACTGGAACCGCTAGTTTGAGTGCATAACCTACGTGTGGCAGTCAGCCATTCCAGGACCTCTGCGAGCTGCTTGGTCCTCTGCAGGACTCCCTCCAGAAACACGATGGTTTGGCCCCTCTGCTGGCCTCGCCCCCCAAGGTCCAGGTAAGGAGGGTTATTACACGCTTCATTGACTTCTATGTCAGCCAAGTTGGGTTCACGGCAGCAAGCACCCGATTTTTTTTTGTATGCCATGTCTTCTCCGGAGCTGGGCGACACGCCAACCTCTTGAGAAACTGTGAATCAGCATACCATAAGAGCATGTTATGGCTAGCCATCAGCATCGTCTCTGACCCCAACCTTGTCCTGAACAGTGAATAGGATTTGTAAGAATTGTGAGGTTAACTGTATGTTACTTTGATTTTCATATATTTTTGTGATATTGCCAATGGAGCTGCTGTGGTGCAATTAACATTTTTTACTTGTCTGACAACAAAGTATTATCGTATTGTATATTAAAGTAGGCCTAGCACACTGCAGGCCTGATCCAGAGCTTGCCCACACACACACAAACACCTGTTTACTTATTTACAAGATAACAAAATCAAACGCAAGAGACATCGTGAATATTAATGATCTTTGTTGTTCAGAATGTTGTATGGCTTTTAGGCTTTTATATTGGCTAGTTTTGTTCTTTGAAGTCCATATTACACTCCGTAGGAATTGTTTAGTTCTGACACTCGTGTTTTAATCACGGCTTGCCAGAAACAAAGTCGTGAAAAAACACCATGAGAAAAAAATGATGTCTACTCAAACGTAGCTACATTACTGCGGAGACGAAATTGAACTGGAAAAACTGTAATATTAACTAATTATGTGCAGGTGCGAGTGCTTAGGAGAAAGTTCCGGGAGGTAGGTAATGTACCCCAGCATGGATTTTAATTAAAATGGTCGCGTTTAATTATATAGCCGATAGATATAGCAACAATTACATTTCCGCCAGGGGCCTTGTTGCCTACCTGCTTCCCGTAGTTCAGACTGTTGTCGATCGAGCGTCCACGTCATAAACCAATAGCCACAATAATTGCTGATTTGTGTTCTAGGACTAAAATCGAACGAATACTAATTCGGCAAATTCCAAGAATGTGCCAGAGAACGCTTTCGTAGGTTTACAACGTTTTACGTTAATATTGAGAAATGGACTTCCTATAAAGACGCGATATATATTAAATTAGATCTCAATGGGGTTGGATGTCTATAACTCCAACCATTCCCTCAATGTCGATGCATTATTTATTTATTATTTAACTACATTGTAGTCTGCAAGTAAAAGATCATCAAACAAAACAAACGCATCCACAATACTTTTTTACGCTTGGAGTTTTTTTAATTGAAATATTAAATGGCAGCTTATTGCCACAGCACCATAAGTAACAAATTCAACACATCCATGAACTGCATTTGTTAATGGCTGCAAAACAAACGCAAAAAAAGTGGTAAAAAGCGAACTACAACACCTTCATTAGTGGTTACTAGCCTTTTAAACAGAGCACAACAAATGTATACAGCAAACATGTGATGACCTTGTAACATGACTTAGTGCAACAGAATACAGGAGAATGTCGAGGGGGGTGGCAGCTACGTTCACATGGGGACTACAGCTGGAAATTAGCCAAATAGGCTAAAGCTGCTCCTTCTCAAAGGGGACTGTCCACAAAACTATAAACAAATAAACTAAACTAAACATGGGGGCAGAGGCTTAAATGAGAAACTCCCAACAGTAATACAGTGGAAGAATGGGGGATGGGCACAGTGAGACGAGAACCACTGGGATTAGGGATCAGTGTATTTTCACATAGTCTAGTTACTTCCATAACAAAAATATCAGCCAGTACAGAATCGGGCACTGCTGTGTGTATGAGTGTGCATGCGTGCGTGTTGCAAATCAGCTTTGACTGGTTTATCCAAGAGCATCCCTGGCAGCAAGCGGCGGTCTGATTTGATCTTGATAATGTTCATTAATAACATTTGGAATATTGTCAGGCCTTAGAGAGGTTAGGCAGGGTAGAGAGACCTATGAAAGGACCCTTACAAACCAATAGAACGAGAGAGGGAGACCAGGCGTCTTTTAAAGGAATGAACAGAGACACACTTCACACTTCAACTTAACTGAACAAATTGGGAATAAACAGAACCATTACGTGTTCCAACACAACACTGTATCTCTTCATGGGACAGGTCCCAGCACAGAGCAGCGGTCTTGGCACTGAGTGACGCCCAGCTAGAGCGCATGACGGTGACGTGATGCGGCCTATTACGGCAAGCCACACTGAACTGTGACCAGTCATCAGTCGGTTATGACTCCTCCTAACCAAGTTACCAAGACGACGTACTCACACTACAACAAAACACTAATGCTCTTATCTGTTTAGTACTTAAGCTCCGGAACTCAGTTTCACTGCATTTCCTTCTTTTTTTTTTGCTCCGCCTCGGTCACTTCACAAGAACAAGAGACATGGCATAGGTCCAAATTTGGTCAAAGTGCTGTGAAAGTAAAGAACATTATAAACTCTTCTGAGAAAATAATATGGCAACTTCAGTGTAGGGTCTCGAGTTTTGTACATGAAAAATAAACGCCTGTATTTCAATATCTCACAGCAGTGCATCATATACATTTCATAAAACTAACAAGCAAGTAAAGAAAATTAACTCCAGCATTTGGCCCTAGTGGCAGGGAATGTTTTTTACAAAATCGTCATTCGAGTGGCGTTCAGATTCGAGTGACTCTCTGGACAGCTCCTTCCTTATTTAGTCAGACCTAAGCCTTTGTTTATATGCAGCGCAGTGCTGGCAGTGGAATGTCCCTGTCCTGACCAGGCTTTCGAGAAAGCTGTCCTGCTCGCATTAGCCTCCATGCAACTGTCTGCCAGGGGCTGAGCGGGCGGATTAAATGCACCCAAGTACCATTCAGACATGTTGGTACTGTACTGAAATAACATGCGGCTCACATTCAATATCAACGGCTCCGAGAAAAAACACCAATAATGTGAAAATTGTAATCTTTCAAGACAGTAAGATCCCTGACACCCAATATTTTTCAAGTCACTGTTTAGCATGTGTAAGCAGAAATCAACCTGTTTACATTTTTGACTCAGTGTTTTCTGTTTGTCTTTATCCATTGATAATTGTTTTACTTTCCATGCAATTAGTACCTTGTTCAACTGACAGCGCCACATGAAGACATTCACTTTTTCCACAAATTCAATCAATTCTCAAAAATGTCTGTCATCCTATACACAATGTGTCCCTTGCATCACTTTCCTTTGCACCCACAAGAGCCAAAAGGTCTTGGGGAGTCGTGTTTTTTTTTGCTCAGGCAGTCGTATGCGTCACCTATTTCACAGGCCGCTGCCTGGCGAGTCGCTTCATGAAACAGCAGGTTATCGTGGAGATGATGACGATGCCCACAAACAGGGCAGACGACACTCCGATAACCAGTGGTATCAGTAGAAGATCAGCCGCTGGAAACAGAAGGGAGAGTCATTTATTAAAAAAAAATCAATATTGCATAATGAAGGGAGGCCTGGTGACTCACCGGCTAATGCGCCAACATTGGACGCCTAAAGACTTCTAGTGCCCGAGGTTCGGCGCTAGGCAAGCTACAATCAATTACTTAAAAAGTGACCACAAAGACATCGTCATTTTGACACGCACTCACCTCGGGCATACAGGTAAACCGTGACGGCGGGTGACTCATCTTTAGCCTGGGTGTTGTACCACCCTCCGTGGGGGTCCTGCCCCCATACCTCCGCCTGGCACACGTAAAGCCCCTGGTCCTCCAGCGATGCGGCGTGGACCCTCAGCCTGTAGGTGATGGCGGACACGCGGTCCACGCTCACCTCGCTGCCGTTGGTGAAGAGCTGGGCCATGCCCTCGTAGGTCAGGGCGGCCACCGCGCTGAAGGGCTCCGCGGGGAACAGGGCGGCGGGATCCGCCTGGTCCCCTTTGGTGATGAGCGGCTCCGGGATCGGCCGCCGCAGCCACAGGACCTGCACCGGGGCGGGGCCCGTGGTCGTTACGGTCACGTTGCAGAGGAGGGTGACTGTGCTGCCGCGTTTCAGCAGCGGGCCGCGCGGGAGCTGGGCCACGGCCGACACCAGCACTTCTGCAGAGAGAGGAGACCTATCGTAACGAGGACACTTGGGAGCGGATACGCCGGCTCAATTTACAACAGGAAACACCACCGACTTTGACTCTTAATGCTTCAGTCCTTCCGACTCAAAGCGTTTGACAAAAAGCAACAGTAATCAGGCTGAGGAGGATTTGAAAGGAAAATAAATAAATATATAAAACGCCTGGCACATCACAGTGAAAAGTTTGAGTGCAAGCTCTTCCCAATCAAGGGGTTATATTACTGTAAACCCAGAACAGGAACCAAGAACTAGAACCGAACAGAAGATCTACACCACCTGCTACCTACCAGCTACATCTCCTTTGCTTATCTGTGTGTGTCTGAGTGTCTGTCTGTGTGCGTGTGCATGTCCAACTTTGTAGAAAAGGATATGAATGCACGCACATCCAATTGAAGGCAGGTGTCGGACAAGTGAGGTAATCCGTGTGAAAGAGTCCACACACGCGCAACTACGTCAGGACAAGGACGCCATGTCCTTGTCCTGACAGAGCCGAATGTGATCGAATTGCTTATGTTACTGAAAATCAACCCCTTGGGGGCAATATTCAGTACACCGAGTGGGGACTCCCCCATGTCATACGCCATGTGTGCCATCCTTTACCTTTGGTCTTGAGGTTGACGCTGATGCCCTCTGACCTCTGAGAGAACGTGGCGGGCGCCGAGGGGGCGGGGTTCTTGCGGCCGGCGTAGACGCTCACGGCGCAGCGGTACACGCCGGAGTCGGAGGGGCGGGCCGAGAAGAGCCTCAGGGCGTAGCTGCCCTCCGTCACCATCTCCAGAGCCCCCCCGGTGCCCCGGCTCAGGTCGTCCCCCCAGCTGACCGCCCCGTCAGGGCCCATGCGCGCCACCTCCACCTGAGAGAGCGGAGACACATAAGGTCAGCTGATCTCTGCGTCTTGAATATGCACGTGCACAAATGGACACGACCACCACATAGAGTTTTAATCGTCAACGTCAAAACGATTACAATATCAAGATGTCAGCAAATAGAAAACGGCTGATTAAACTGCAGTCTTGAGCAAACCCTCCACACGCACGCATGTATTTTATTGACACCACCAAACTAAACGTACCTCCACTCCACCTGCTCCAGCAGTAACAGCATCGCCAGTGAGAGAGCCCCTCTTCAGCCACTGGACCAGCAGGCCGGAGGTTCCTCCGCGGGGCAGCCCGGACACCTGGCAGGTGAGGGTGAGCGGAGACCCAACCTGCAGGCTGACCCGGCCGCTGGGAGTGGACGTCACAGTCACGGACTCCGCTAGAAGAGAGACAAACAACCACAGAGTAAAGAGTGAGTGAGGAGAGCAAGGACACTAAGAGATCAATGATGTCATCCAGGTCAGGTTGTATAGATGCTATAGGCATTGTATGGCCCATTGGTGGATGAGAGCAGCCTCCACATGGTAGGCCTATAGAAAATGATATACTCCACTATGATGAGTAAACATATACGTATGATGACACATACATATGAACTGAATCGGCTTTTGAAATGTAAATACATGAAATGATCCCGATAAGCAGAGTAGCTTAAGAAAACATGCTTAAGAAAACAATATACTTTGGTTCAAAAGTACTTAAAAACACACAAACCAGTGATATTCACCAGCAACAGATTTCCATTTAGCCCAACCTAAGTTATGGCGCATTAGGCTAACAGTCAGAAGGAGTATTTATCGGCTGTGTGATGTTAAACAAAGAACTGTTAAAACAATGCCTGCTGTAAACACAACCCATTAACTCAGTCTCAGATTGAGCTGCCAGGCTATTGTGTCAGACAGACTGCAGGGCACATGAATAATTACTAAGCATTTAATAGTGCAGGCGACTGCCTATGAGCGTAACACTGAACTTAATAACGGCTCTTTTAGGGGCATCTATTTCCATTCCCTGACGTTGTTCAGATTCTATTCTAAAAAAAATAATAATGAATTCTCTTCAGCAACGTCATTATCGAGTGAATGAAGAGGAAAAAAAAAGACTATCTAATTAAAAACACTTCTTCACAGGATAACGATTGAAGGGATGTGTGCATTAAGATAATTGTTCAAATCAAACAACACAAATCAAACAAAACAAAGAAAACTACTTCATTTGAATTTTTCCCAATTTGAAACTCCTCTTGAAAGCTTGGGCTTTGTTTGGGCTGATGATGTGCAGCTTACCCTCAGCAGCTCCATACAGAGTGGTGTCGTTCTGAAAGGATTGCTCATGTTTACTAGACCGACAGAAACCTTTGTCACAGTCCACGCCAGGCTTAGGCGCAGGTGAAGATAATTTAATCTATCAGCCCTTCCCAAGCGTCTCAAAACCCAACACTGAGCCAGGCGAGTTGCTCAAGTGCAGTCTGTGTAGCCCATATACATTTATGGTATAGCCTGCAACAGGCTCAACCAACAGGCTTTTTTAATAGGCTGCAATGGCTAGCCATTCTTTAAAAAAGCTAAACTTGTTGTGGGTCTGTTTTCACTATCTGACAATACGCTCTATTAGTGTACCATCTATTCAACCTAACCTTGCGGACAGCTTTTGAGTGAGCTATAGCTACGAGTCTGTAGTTATCAAACCAACTGTGTAGATAGTTATAAATCAAACAGTATAGCTATTTCTCGAACCAACTGTGTAAAATCTCTTTATGAAACCAAGCTCATGAAAGAAGTGCTGTCAACGGCTTGACCCACATTATACCCGGGGGTCCAGCTATAGCGGACTGCTGTTATAAAGACTAGCTTTTAGGAAGGCCTCGTTTTGCTTCATAATGTTGGAATTATGTAGATATGCAAGTACTGTGGCTGCAATCGTTTGGCTACATAATGCTTGGGTTATATTGTGAGACACATAATTATTTTGGAAATAGCTCTCGCTCACTCATATTCCATTCAGAGTAGCCAATTAGTTTCACATAAAGCAGAAGGAATTAGCGGGAAGCAGCCTTGTCCTATGAAGCTATAGATACTTCAATAGTTTCAACTAACAGGGGGATGTGTGAATAATGATTGTGTGTCGGACTCCTCTTTATTTGTGCAGACCGAATGAAAGTTTTAATAATTAGTATTCTTTTCTCAGTGACTGAACCTGATGTCACGTCTTGGACAAAATTCGTCTTCCCAGTAGTTTTTGGGTCACGTAATCGACTCGGCCGATAACATCGTAGACCTATCGATCGGTGCATCACTAGTAACTAGTAGGGTTGTGACAAGAACCGATACTTCAGTACCAATTCGATGCCAACACTGTTACATATTTTAAACACATAAAGCTACCCACACATAGCCACTAGGAAGTAGGATCGAACACATAGGCCGCAATTACCATACATAGCCACTAGGAAGTAGAATCGAACACATAGGCCGAAGTTACCACACATAGCCACTAGGAAGCAGGACCCGACATTTTGAGCTGCTATAACTATTCCAGCCATAGAGGGCAGCACCTTTAGACAGGTGAGGAGGGCGAAACCAATACGTCATATAGGCCACGCTTACTCAGTATTTAAGCAGGGCCTGAAGCCAACGAGATCAGAAACATCCGGCAGTCCATACTAGGGAGTTAGGTAGAGAGGCCTGCTGTTTGTCGCTCACACGCGTGTCCATACAATTCCCCTCCTTTTGCTTCATAGTTACCATACCAAAATACTTTAACAAATAAAGTGAGTTCAAAGCGATCCTGATTAGACTACTTTCTTCAAGAACGCAACAACACGAAAAAAATAATTCAATACTTTCTTTTTTCTGGTAACGTCAGAACCGAATATGCAACTTTTCACTCGGCGAACCATGTCGATTCTTGGGGGAACTGAAGGGGGCAATATACGCGTGTGAGCATCACAGAGCAGTCAGCGGCGCTAAAGAAGAAAACCTGCCGTCTTCGAAAAAAATGGGTCGCGTGTTGAAATATTTTGTATTCGAGGCGGATGAATCCGGAGCAATTCTAGACTCAAACAAGCCGACATGCAAACAGTGCCTCAGAAGTTTTCAAACGAAAGGAGGAAGCACGTCAAACCTGGCCAAACACCTCAAGACATGCACCCCGAATTGTTTAGAGAATTCAAAGTGAGTGAGTTTCCGTTCACTATCACTGTTGTGTCACTTTATACGTTAACCTGAATATGCCTGTTCCGTTCCGTCATTTGGGCATGAGAGTCAGCTGGGGCGCAGCCTTCTATTCGCTCAGTCGCTCCCTCAGGTAGATGTTTAATGTAACGATACGGTCTGCGTCATTATACGTAAGGTGACATGATGAGATAGTGTCTGACAGTCTCTTACCTTATGTTATTTAAACTAAAAGTTTATTTTTTTTCCTTTACAGTACCAGTGTGAGCCAGACCAGGAGAAGCAGGAAGAAAGTCACACACTCAGCTCTCTGATTTTGCAAGTATCTGTGCATTGCTGCATCAAGTTGTGCTTCTGAGAGAGTTTTCAGTACTTCTGGCTTGATTGTCAGTCCAAGACGGTCAAGACTGACCCAAGAAAACATTGACATGTTGGTGTTCCTTTCAAAAAACCTGGAACTGACAAAGAAGTTAAAAAATCCTTAAGTTATGCCTGTTGGAACCTGGTATTAGAGGTTTTAGTTATGTGAGATCAGGCTCTGTTTTGTTATTTATTTTCATATTTATAAGAACAATATTGTTTGTTTTATATACTTGAAGGCTCCACGCCACTGCTGTTCTTTTTTGAATGTCAAATAGTTGACTATTGTTGTTATTTATGCCCATATTTATAAGCACAGTATGGTTTGTTTTTATACTGGATGCCTATAGGCCACTGCTGTTCTTTTTTGAATGTATAGTTACCTGTTGGCAGCTGGTACTGCCAATTTCGGCGCCCTAGGCGACTCAAAATCAACTTGCGCCCTGGACAGGTCTTCCGAGCGGGGGGGGGCTTGGGGGGGGGTTGCATTGTACTGCGTACTACGGTGACGGTTTCGGGGCGCCCTGGCGATTGCTCCCGCGCCCCTCCCATCTCCGTTTGTTTCGTGTATTTTAATTGACTAATTAAGGGCGCCACCAGAGGGCGCCCCCAACGCATTTGACGCCCTAGGCGGTCGCCTAGGTCGCCTATGCCGAGCGCCGGCCCTGGGTACTGCAATTTAAATTCTGTGCAAAAAGATGTTGACGCACAGTGGTGTTAAATACTTGACATTTTGAAGCCGTTTTCAATAAATTAGTAAATTTAAAAGTACATGGGTCATGTTGTTTCAAAAAAAAAAATCGTGGTATCGAATTAGTATTGAAAATCGTGAAAATTCACAGGTATTGGTATCGACTACTGAAATTCTGGTATCATGACAACCCTAGTAACTAGTTATCAAACCAATTGCAAAGCTAGTTATAAAACAAGGTGAGTTGATAATATTATGTTATAGATCATTACGAGTTAAACAGGCAAGTAAAGAGTTGTCAGCAGTCATCCCACCAGCCAGACAGTTCATCTTATACTTGGCCAGGTTAATGCTGCCAGACAGGTCCTGTGAATGTAATCTGTTGGAGAAGTAAATGTTCGCTATAACTAGCACAAGACCAGGCCTGTTGGTACCAGATTCGTCGGATCAAGCAATGTCACGACTGCTGCCAGGAACTGTGCACGAGGAGACTACTACCTCAAAGGTGCCAAACCCCGCTTAAGATTGACCATGACAGCAGCACAGTCCCCTGAGCCGAGGTAGGGCGCCAAAGGGGCTTCATATAACAATCCACTTGTGGACAAGAGCTTAGGGGTTTGGCCCTATGCCACCATGACAGTGTAAACAAGCAGCAGTGAAGGCTTTCACTGGCGTCAGCAGCAGGCGTTAGGATGTGCTGCTGCACTTATTTTCAGGTATGAGCTTGAGAGACGGCACGGTCTCTCAGTGGAAGCACTCACAGAGCCGCTGGACGGTCAGGTTGCCAATCTCCAGGGTCCTCTGTGCGATCCTCTGCCAAGAGCCGTCGGGGTCCAGGATCCACTGAGCCGCCTCGCAGAAGTACGACCCCGAGTCCTCGGGTTTCACAGCGAGCATCTGCACCACGTACGTGTCCACGCCGGCGGCGCCGTTCCTCTTTTCCAGCGTGATCTCGCCATCCTCGTAGCGCTTCCTGTAGGCCCGGCTGGACCCGGGCGTGACACCCAGCACCCGGTCCAGGGAGATGATCTCTCGGAGGGTGCTGACGTCGCCCCCTCCCCCGCCTCCCGAATCGCCGCCGCGTTTCCCGAACATGATGGACAGGTGGGTGTGCTCCTTGGACTGAACGCCGGCCGAACACGTCAACATTAGCCTCGCCCCCTCCGGCAGGGGCTGGCCGGTCAGCGCGCGGGTATAGCTGATCTGGAGAGTGTCTGGGATCACTGTGGGATGGTCAGTCAGATGATGTCGTTACAGGACGCACATGGGCCAGATGGTACAGACACAAATGGCAAATTTGATTTATACGGCATGTTTGCTTTTGAAGTCACATGTTAAGCACTCCTCACAAACTATAGAACTGGGGAAACTGAGCAAGAGCCAGACATACATCTTAAGGACACTAGCCTAAGAAAATGCTTGCTAAATCGTCTGGATTAGGGAGAGGTTGCTCTCAAACATAGCTAGCCAACCAAAATGACAGCCTATTAACTATAAAAAGTAGCATTCAGAATGGAAAGATGGAATCTTGGACAGAGCATATAGAAAATACACATGTAATCTGATACCTGGCAAGGTGAATGGAAAGGCCAAGAGAGAACAAAATAAAAAACACAACTAAACTAAATATGAGAGTGAGAGAAGTAGAGTAACAAAGAGAAACAAAGTCCAGATGAAAAACAGATAAGATCCAATGCAAACAAAGAACAAGAGCCGATTGTGAACAATGAGAAACGTGGCTCTGCTGGTCAACATCCAAGGTGACAATGACCCAAAACGTTACTTCAATCGCATATTCATTGAGGGTTTTGCTATAATCACAAATTCCATATTGAAAAGCAAAAACTGTTTTTTTTTATGCTGAATATCTCTGCACTAGCCCAACGGCCGCCCCGATGTGTTAACCGGCCAACTGCCTCTTTCAGCTGCACCATTAACTATGGAAACACAACACGATCATAAAAGCCTCACCTTTGACGACCACTGAAGCGCTGTAGTTCCCCTGATAGGAGGAGTCCGTGCTGGGCGTGTAGCACTCGTACTTCCCCTGGTCGTCGGGCCTCAGACGCTGCACCACCAGCCGGGCTTTGTCCCCCGAGTCCCGCTCCACCCTCACCTCGCCGCTGCGCACCCGGCCCTGGTAGGGGGCGTAGGGGAAGCCCTGGTCCCTGGTGGACACGATGCCCATCTGCCTCCCGTTGGCGTCCTCCCTGTACAGGAACCACTCAAAGTCCTGCGTGCGGGCGCCCTCGTAGCCCGTCACCGCGCAGGGCAGGGAGAGCGGGAAGCCCGCCACGCGGTACAGGGTGCCCACGGGCAGGAGGACTTCGCGCCCCGCGGCCTGGTGGAGCACTGGGGGGGGGGCAGGGTGAAATAGGAGTTTGATCAGCATCATTGATATAGCCTCGCGCCCAGGCCTTTCTGTCTCAAGATGGCATTTGGGTGTACTGACGAGAGAGATTTGGCGGGGGCAATATCCGTTTCAGTTCCATGTTTTGGAAATTGCTTTGGTCTTATCTTCTCGTTGTCTTTGGTCCTATTCTTCTAGCTCCAGGGACTTTTAACTGACGTACACAGCTCATCATAGGACGAATGGAACGGAAAGTGTGGTTTGGTGGATTGGATACGTGGTAAAGCTTGTGGCCGTCTCTTTGAGAGGCTATACTGGTTGTCACTGTCAGTACCTTTGAAATCTCCAACACTTGGAGTGGCTTCTTGCTTCTGGATTTTTATTACTACTTGATTATTGTTACTACTACATGTATGTTAAAGTTGCAAAAGAGTCAGAATTAGAACATGTTGATTCTGAGATCCTTCCTGGTTTCCCAGACAGGGAGGATCTCAACACCAATGACACACCCTGATAGAGAATGGCAGTAGTTATACCTGAAGCAGATAAGATAATAAGATAAGGACATTTTTTGGAGTGGGTCACAGGGGCCTTGCCTAGAAGCATGCTTAGTACACCTCGTCATCATTTCCGCCACTCGATACTCCATGCTGAGAGCTGGCCACAGGGAAATCTATCGATTAACCAAAGTGTGGGAAACAAATGGCCTGGAATTACTGTGAGGTCATTAAATAAAAAGCTGGGCCGCTAATGACAAAATCTGACTGAGCTTGTAATGGATCTTATTAACTATATGGTCAAACTTCAACTTTCCCTGACGATTAGGCCTGCCCTACAGAACTTCAACATGGTTCCCACAACATTATCCAGTTGATAATGAGTCACAGTAACATGGGAAATGTAAAACAATAGAATGTGCTTCATATGTAGGCTTAATGCTTCTCATTCACTCAATGAGAAGCATTGTTTGTGATGACCCAGAACATGCATGTTGGGTATAAATGAGGTTAAATCCATTCATAGTCTTTTGTCACATGAGAAAATATTAAATAACATTAGTAAACCATAAAGCTTCATTATTTCAAAGATCATATTTAGGCTAGTTTCGAGTGAAAATAAACATGCCAGACAATCACAACTATTACAGAATAAAAAAGTTGTCCTGTTGAATGTCAAGACAACCATTGGGTATTTTTTGGGATGATCACATCAACCCAAATGAGAGGCATAAACAAGACCGCCATGAATGTTTACCATTGATGCCAAGTAGAGGGACTATAAACTCCAGTAAGGGACACACCTCTATCCATACCCCCACATTTAACCGTCAGCTTGTCAAACTAGTAATACTAGAAAGGTGCGTTCACCCGTCTTGGTTGAGGCTAGACTCAAACACGGAACTGGAACTATTGACACGCAGAGACTAGGGCCAGTTCTTAAGTATTGGAAACGCAGAGACCAGTGGGAAACATAAACGGATTAAATGCTAATTAACTATGAGTCTATCGATATGGATCTTGGGGGACATACATGACGGTGTATAAATCCATTGAAGGGCTGCTATTTACAAACCTACATGAAGATAAATTAAAAAGAAATAAGGAACCCTAGGCTACTTAAGCCTTTGTAATATATTTACAGCAAATCAGATTAAGCACAACACATATGCAGAACATTACAAGGTCATAACTATATTTTTTGTACAGTAGAACACAGCAGTCTGGCAGCGGGAAAGCGCATAGAGACACATATCATGTGGGACATATAAAGTCATGTGTGTAGTGCAAAGTACAAGACGAGAGGGTTATACTCACTCAATTGTAAAAGAAGAACTGCTGCTTGCAACGGAGCCATAGTCCTTACTGATGCAGAGGAGTTAAGCCGACCCAGATTCCCCGTTTAGTGTATTCTGAACTACTGATTGAATAATGTCCCTGCGTTTCTTAACGCATCCTCACAAATTGGGGCATGTCCTTCTTTCCTAAAGCGCAGAAATATATGAAACGCCTTTTTTCAAACACTGTCAGAATATTGTGGTTACACTTCTTGAAAATTGCGAGTTAGCACTATGCGCTAACAGGGAAGGCATATAAATGGACGCGTGTGTGTCGCCGATTGTATAGTTACATGCACTGTGCATCGCCGCGTCTTTATCTGCATAATGATTCATTCTTTTCATTTCGGATAGCTCCTGTGTCATTCATCTTCGTTGGTCTTCACTTCAGACGGACAACCCTGGCTCACAGAAAGCATCATACGCGGTCTCAGTGGGATGGCGTATGTGCGTAAAGTGTGGTGGGGGTGGGCGAGGGGGAGGGGGTCACTAAAAGGGGAGTGGCTTGTGTAGAAAAAAAAAAGGAAGAAAAAACACGAGGCCATTGGTCAAGAGAGCAAAGATAACATTTCGAACCGATAACAATGGCTGGTTGTGAGCATCCTTGAACGCATTGGTGGAAAATTAATTAATTCGTCAAACCGCCAAGCGGCGCCAAAACGTAGGCTGGCGGCTGGATCTGTGAGAGGCAAAAAGCGGCGAGCACAACGGGCTTTCCATTAATACATAATCACGGATTATCACTAAATATCAAATGATTAGAATAAACATTGATTATGATGATTAGATTTGATTAGAAAAACACTACTAACAAGATAAAAACCTTCCTGTTATCTTTTTTATGACAGATCTTAAGTTCCGTACCGTTCCTCTAGCAACAATGGAATGGATGTTGGATATTGGTTCGCTATATTTTTAATATATAGTCTACATATTTAGCTTTTATCACTTTTCTCATTTAAATAATAAATAAATCATAAAACTGATTATCCTAAGGCAGTCATGAAAAGGGCATGTTTCACATACGACCTCGAGGTGGCGATATAATGCAACGAACTGATAGTATAGTGAACTATATACGACCTATCAAAGCCTACCTTGATAATACATTTAATACATATAGTAACGTTTTAAATAAAGGAGCTGTACTTTAATTACAACCAACCTATATATAATTTTTCCTATAAAGTCTGTTTTCCAGAGTTCACATTCTGGTAAAGAATTCTGAGAAGGTCTGTGGGGCCTTGAAAGTGAGAGGGGTAGTCAAACCTCTCATTCACTTTGCCTCACTCACACAGGCCACAGTTATTTAGCTATATAGTGAGATGGGAAAATATTTTGTGATTGGTGGTTAAGCATTAGAGCAAAACTTGAATTTACCGTCACAAGTAGGCCTGTAATGCACATGATATGCTGAGGCACCAGGACACTGAGGGGATTTAAACCGTCAACACACACCTCATTAATGGGGACCAGTTCTCCCCCTACCCGGCCCTGACTGCCTTTTCCTCATATCACCCATTCTTCTTCACCTCTACTGTCAATCACTTAGCCTCTCTCTTTCTCATCGCACCCTCACTCTTCTCCTCCCCTGGCCTCACTCTCTCCCTCATCCTCACCCCTTTCTATCTCTCCTCTGACTGTTCCTCTCCTCCCGTTCACTTTTAGGTTTTTCCTGATTTTGTCTTCTTTTGATGTCTTAATCTTCCTGCTGATTAACTCTTCTTGATCTGCCTCTCTGCTGCCCTCTCTCCTCTTTTATCCTCTTCTTCTGCGTCTTGCCTCCCCTCCCCACCGCTCTCCTCTGCGCTCATCCTCTCATCTCTCCTTTTGTTTTATCCTCTTCTCTTGTTCATCCTCTTATCTCCTCCCGGCCCCTCTCCTCTCCTCTCATCCTCTCATCACTTCCTCTTCTCTTGTTTTATACTCTCCCCTCATTTATCCTCTCATCTCCTCCCGGCTCATCTCTCCTCTGCCCTCTTCTCCACATCCCTCTTCTTCTTCTTCTTCTTCTTCTTCTTCTTCTTCTTCTTCTTCTTCTTCTTCTTCTTCTTCTCCCCCCCCCCCCCCCTCTCCTCTCCCTCCCTTGTTTTATCCTCTTCTGTTCTCGGCCTCCCCTGTCTCCCCCTCTCCTCTCTCCTCCTCTCCCTCTACTCATCCAATGGTGGAAACATGGGGGCCCTGATGACTTCCCAATGTGGCCGGGCAGCCAGAGGGGAAGTCGTTAGGGTATTCTGGGTTAACAAGGCGGCCAGCAGGATATGCCGACTTCAGCAGCAGCAGCAGGGGTTTACACACCATCAGCCACGATGGGGGAGCCGTGGCACGGTCGAGGCCGGCCAGGGTAAACTTCCAACTCCCCCCGTCGCCGTGACTTCCCTGTATCGTCAGGTTTATTAAACGCGGTCGGGCGGCACTGGGGGGCAAGGTTCCAGGGAATCCAAAATTCGAATAAGGAGCGTTCATCGACAGTTTGTACTGTCTCCTCGCTGCCGCCGCGACATGCAATCCACCGCCACGGTTACGGCACGCTCGGCCTGCCATGTTGTAACCGTGAGCCACATGATGCGTTTTTATTACCTTGGCGATGGCTACTCTCATTTAATGCCTTCGTATATACGTCGTTATTCTAAGGGCGAAAAAGTGCACTGGCATGGCTGCCTTGCTTTGTTTTTAGTCTTCTTTGCTTCTCTTTTTTGGTGTGAGTGGATACACACACTGTCATCTCCATTGTCCACTCACTCCCACTCATGTTTCTCTTTGGCTGGTACAGACTAAACTGTAACTTACCAATCAAAGCAAACACTGTCTGTAATTACTCTGTACTGTAGTCTCCACATACGCCCCCGTCATCAGTGGGACCTCACCGGGACCAGTGAGACATGTCTGCAGCGCGTGGGGGACAGTTTATATACAGGCATGTAGACACTCAATGGGCAAGGCAATCAATGACCCACTTCTCTGCTGCCCAGTCATCCCTCTGTCTCTGTATTTTCAGTTCACTCTCTCTCTGTCTGTCCCTGTCTGTCTCTGTCTCTGTCTCTTTCTGTCTCTCTCTCACTCTCTCTCTCTCTCTCTCTCGCTCTCTCTGTCTGTCTATCCGTCTCTCTATGTATCTGACTATTACTCTTGGTCCCTCCAACCACCATGGCTTGGCACATCTCCCCTTGTTTCCATTATGTTCAGTATGTATACATTTAGTATCTATTTTCACTTTCTCTTTAAATTCCTCCACGGGCTATTTTCTCCTGGATCCCTCACACATCTCTCTGTTTAGCGGACGACCCCGGAACATTACAGCGCATGGGGTATTCCTGCATTTTCTGTATATTGGTTTACTGTCTCTAGTCCCGTAGCCACAAGGCCTGCGCCACCCCCAGGGATGGTTAATGGACCATATTTATACAAATCAGTGAATGAATGAACAGGGATTTCAACAAATGCTACTTCATTG
>NC_136945.1:8963241-9113241 GCF_949987615.1 Pollachius pollachius | reverse complement strand
CGGCTAATTAAACGTCCCCAACTATCTGATTATCTAGAAAGAGGGCCGCAACCATTGAAAGAGTACCGTCGGGCCCCTCGGAGAGAGAGAGAGCGCGAGAGAGAAAGAAAGGGCTCAGACTTGCACGGTTGAACTCCTAACTTGATCTTCCATCCTCCACTCTGTCCTCTCCTTGTGTAGAGGCAGCAGATAGAGAGAGTGGTTGACATCATGTTATCTGGATGATAACCCATAAGGCATGGTTGTAATCGTACACCCCCGGGGTCCCGGCCCGCTCCACCGCCACCGCTTGGCAAGACGTATAGCTGCTGAGGCTTCTTTATTGCTTTCCCCGATTCATGCCAGTTTCCATTTTCGTTTCCAAAAATGTGAGTGGTATAGAGCACTGTTCAAGTATGCTTTTTTTTTTTTTGCTCATCCGTACTTTTTCTTTTGCGAGGAGCGGGTTTTTGTTGTAGAGGGTTGGTGGAGGCAGGGAGAGGAGAGGGAAAGAGACAATGGATAGAGGGAGACAAGAGGGGGGGGGGGGAAGAAGGAGAGGCAGAATGAGAAGGGGCAAGATATAGCGAGGGACAGAGAGAAAGAGAGAGAGAGAGCAAGAAAGACAGAGAGATGGAGGTGAGTGACAGTGGCAAAAAAACCCATGATATTGGCAGAGAGCTACGAGGGGGGAGGGGGGGGGATGGTGCCTCTCACTCTGCTTGCGTGTTGGGAGCGCGCATGTTGTCAGGTCTGGGCGACGGTGGGCGTGCACGCGCGTCCCCCTGTTTACGTGTGCATAATGAGTCACCGGCGATTGGCAAAGTTGATGTGGTCAACAATAGAGGCGGCGACGGGAGCACTTTACAGTAATTGCATCAATGGAAAAGAGAAGCACTCCGGTGGGGAGAAGGGATTAGAGAGAGAGAGAGAGAGAGAGAGAGAGAGAGAGAGAGAGAGAGAGAGAGAGAGAGATGAGGGGAGGGGTTAATAGGGGGAAGATGGAAGGGGGGGGGTGAGTAGGGGGGTACGGGAGAGAGGTTACTTGGAGTGCACTTCGTTCTTCCAATTGTAATACTAAATTGCAGAAAAGTACACAAGGCTGGCCACGGTGGAACAGAAGAAGGAGAAAAGAAAAGCCACCGTGACGAGCTAGGAGCGGGGAAGAGAATGCACACACAAGGCTTGGGTAAACACACGTGCATGAGCTGCGGACGCGAAAGTAAACACCGCAAAGAAAATGTGGGCTGGGAGAAAATGGATCATGCAGGAGGACAATAGGAATGGAGCGGAGTGAAGTAAATACATCTATCTATCTCTATTTATAACTGTCTATCAACATCTATGTCCAGGCCTGTATATATATATTCATCTGTCTATCTTCTGTCTCTCTCTCTCGCTCTCTCTCTCTCTCTCTCTCTCTCTCTCTCTCTCTCTCTATCTATCTATCTATCTATCTATCTATCTATCTATCTATCTATCGATCTATCTAACCATCCATCCATCCTTCTAGCTATATAAGGGTGTACACAATTCCCCAGCCTATCTGATCCATTATGCAGCACGGTTCCACTGTAAATGTGATAATTACACGCTTGCCCCATCATAGAGCAGTAAGACCATACAGGGAAACTCGCTGCTTCCATTCACCCAGCCCACCACTGCCTCTAATGCCACCCAACATTGTTAGTTCCATTCAAACCCACATTGTTATGTCATTAAGTCATTTCCTATGAGTTCATTTTATAGTGACCCTTGAGCTATTAAAGCCGTGATGCTTCTCAAAGCACAGGGCTCCATGCGTACACATACACTGATCGCAATGTCCTAACATATAGATATACTGTGGTCCGAATTAGCTATAATACCTGTGATATGGTTCTACTAAGATAATGATAGAATGTGATGTGAATCTACTAACAAACTGATAGAATGTGATGTGAATCTACAAACAAACTGATAGAATGTGATGTGAATCTACTAACAAACTGATAGAATGTGATGTGAATCTACTAACAAACTGATAGAATGTGATGTGACTCTACTAACAAACTGATAGAATGTGATGTGAATCTACTAACAAACTGATAGAATGTGATGTGAATCTACTAACAAACTGATAGAATGTGATATGAGTCTACTAGGTGTGGAACATGGGAACAGTTGATTGGGTCACATTTATTGATTCTGTAAGGTGTCTTTTTGGTAAAGCAGGGGAAAACCTAATTGCATATATACAGATACAGGTACAGGTACATATATACATAGATACATACATACATATATATATATATATATACATATATATATATATATATAAAATTTGACAACCCCTGTTGGAGAGAAACCTATACATATATGTATATATATATATATATATATATTCTTTTTTTTTTTTTGAATCAGAATGTACTATAGACTGATATACTGTGATCAGAATGTACTACAGACCGATGGATTATGATCAGAATGTACGACAGACTGATACACTGTCATCAGAATGTACGACAGACAAATGTACTGATATACTGTGATCCGAATGTACTTTAGGCTGGTAGTATGTGGTCAGATCAGTATGTACTACAGACTGACAGACTGTAATCAGAAAGTAGTACAGACTGAAGGACTTTAATCAGAAACTAGTACAGACTGATAAACTGTAATCAGTAAGTAGTAGAGACTGATGGACTTTAATCAGAAAGTAGTACAGACGGATAGACTGTAATCAGAAAGTACTTCAGACTGATAGACTTTAATCAGAAAGTGCTACAGACTGATACACTGTCATCGGCTGTACTACAGACTGTGATCCAAATGTTCTACAGGCTGGTAGTCTGTGATCAGAATGTACTACAGACTGATAGACTGTGACCAGGATGTACTACAATCAGAATGTACTACTGACTGATAGACTGTGACCAGGATGTACTACAATCAGAATGTACTACAGACTGATAGACTGTGATCAGGACGTAGGATGTTGACAGGGGTCATGTCTATCACTATCTTCAAGCTTAGATGAGACTTGCGGATCCCTTGCATGTTTGCTTGTTTGCTTACTTGTTTCAACATTTCTGAATCGTTTTCTATCTTTGTGTCTATATGTTTTGTCTAAAGACAGTGTGTGTGTGTGTGTGTGTGTGCGTGTGTGCGTGTGTGCGTGTGCATGTGTGCATGTGTGCGTGTGTGCGTGTGTGCGTTTGTGCGTGTGTGCGTGTGTGTGTGTGTGTGTGTGTGCCCATACGAGTGTGTGTGATCGGGCCTTGGTATCGGCAGGCAAAAAGCGGCATTGTGCGTGAGCGACCACAGTCCCCCGTCCCCCTCTATGCCCCCCCCCTCCACCACCCCTACATTGCCAGGCCACAACAAAGGGCAATTAAACACCGCTGCCTCGCCAGCTGAGGAGCCCACCGCCAGCCACACTTCCACAAACAGGCAGATCTGTTTAAAAAACCCAAGAGGAGAGGCAATAAAAGCCATCCTACTGAGAGTCCCCCCGGCCACCCCCCACACCCACCACTACACCACACCGCTCGCTCTACCTCCGTTCTCCCGTTTAACGTTCCGCTGATCTAAACCAGGAGGTGAGTGCCTGGCTGCTGGTGCCTCACCCAGGCACATGTCCCCTTCGTGTCACATGTCGCCACACAGGCTGAAACAGCAGGCTGCTGCAGGCTAGGTGTAGCGTAGTGCCGACTGCCACACAAACAGTCTGATCCGTGCCACTGTCGGTGATGCAACGTTTGGTTGAAAGCGCCTCATCTCAATGTTCTCACACAAGCGATAACTTACTTCTGGCACGGTTCACTGAATGAAGTTCCCCAGGGTTCTGTATCTACCCAGAGAGCCATCAAAGTCAACTTAGCAGGATGTTTCAAACATGGATCCGTTGCCTGAATGCGACCGTCGGGCTTGGTATGCTTGTCACGTGCCACCGCCATTCGTCTGCGCAGTGCAGGGCTTTGGGTCGCCAAGCATAGACATAAGCATAGCAAAGAGCCCAGCTGGACGGACTCAGTTGTTTTCTAGGGCGCGCTCTGCGCCCATCAATGACAGGCCGTGCGTCCAAGGGATACATCCAGGGAAGTGTTCTGTTTGCATGACCTGTAAGTGATCCCTCCTGGGATAAAAGGCTTGTCCTCACCGCAGTAAAACACTGGAACCCGTAGTGAAGCGCTCGGATTGCATAAGGCGGCGATGCCAGGCAGTAATAGGTACTCAGTGTCTGTTAGGCATGCAGATGATCTCTTCTTTCCCATGGTAACGTCATATCCCTGAGATCGGTATATTTTAGATTGTTGCAGTAGTTTATAAACTAGGGTTCTTTAAACACTTTTTTTTCCCCTGGGTATATGATTTGAAAAACCCAACGATAAAAGTTCATTTCAGCAGTTCACTCTCACACATTTCAAAGGGGGGACCCGCCATCTTCTCACACTTCCCTAGTGACTCTGGGCCTTTGGGCGGTTTGGAGGTCTCTCCAAAGCGGCGCTATTTCAATACCAAAAACCCCGAAAAGGGAAACTCCGCGGGCCCAGCAGGGGGCAGTAGCACAGGAACCTGTCACGGAGCAAGTGTACTCGGTGTGCACTCCCCTGGCCTTGGCTGGGGCCCGGGCCCGGCTCCGGGTTCAACGTGGGCCGCCCCGCGGTGTCTCTGGTCAGGCAGCCTGGAGCCCTTGGGCGCTGGCAAGTGGTGGTGCGGGCGTCCGGGAGGGGCCCCCTCAAAAGCCATCTAGGAGGGGGCCACACCCACACGGCCATTACGGTGGAGGCTGTTCTGGGCCGCTCCTGAGACCGCCCGCCCGCCGGCCATATTTAGAGCGCCGACAGAGGAGTCGACGACCACATGCTGTGGCTTCAGACAAGTGGGGGGAGGAGGACGCCTTTTCAACTCTTTATTTTCAGGCCCCGAGCGCCACAAGCTTTGAGAGAATTTCTGCATTTTCGCGTTTCCGACATGCAACGCCGATTTATTTATGTATTTATTTGTAACATTCACACGCTTGAATTTCGTCTCTCTTTTGGTTGCGTTTGACTGACCTGTATGTCAAATGGTCTAGTTTAAATCTTAAAGACACAGATAAAGTGTGGGTGCTGCACCTATAATTCACTTTGAGCTGATTCAAATTCTTGGTGTTGGTGACTTTAAGGTGTGTGTGTGTGTGTGTGTGTGTGTGTGTGTGTGTGTGTGTGTGTGTGTGTGTGTGTGTGTGTGTGTGTGTGTGTGTGTGTGTGTGTGTGTGTGTGTGTGTGTGTGTGTTGGTGTGTGGGTGTGTGCGTTCATGCATGTCTGTGTGTGTGTGTGTATGTGTGTGTGTGTGTTCGTCTGTGTGGGTGTGTGGGTGTGTGTGTGCATTCATGCGTGTGTGTGAGTGTGTGAGTGTGTGTGTGTGTGTGTGTGTGTGTGTGTGTGTGTGTGTGTGTGTGTGTGTGTGTGTGAAGCCCTGGGTGGTCCTAAGAAGAGAAATATTACGTTTCCTCTTTCCCACATATGGTGCGGCTTTGGCTTTTTGTTTTGCTTTAGAGGTTTTAGGATATAAGTAATAAAGTTACCTTTAGGTGTGACGTGCTTATTTTACCTATAATGTCATTCTATTTCTGAATTGCACGCCCTAACCGCCTCCTCTGTCTCTTAGCCTTGTACTTTGAGTTCCTGTTTCCCATTTTTCTTCCCAAATGTTTCGCTGCCTGTACATTATGGCAGTATTATCTTATCCATTATTTCAAGGACTGACTTTGGAAATACGACTTTGAGCCTGGCAATAATCCACCATTCATTCTCTCTCTCTCTCTCTCTCTCTCTCTCTCTCTCTCTCTCTCTCTCTCTCTCTCTCTCTCTCCCTCCCTCTCTATCCTCAATGGCTATCTACAGGAAGTGCTCCCCCCCGACAACCCACATCAATCTACTTCCTAGGTTAGGAAATTGAAGAATGGGGGGCAGTCGACAATTCCTCTCTCCACTCCCACACACCCCACACTCCATCGATATCTATGACCATTAGGGTGGGGGTGCGGTGGTCACTATGTGGAATACGGGGATACCAGAAAACACACTATTTTTGACCTGCTTAAAGATATTACCCCACTCTCCCCTCGATACCGCCCCCCCACACCCACCCTGCCCCCAGCAGAGCAATAAGTCTCCCATAAATAAACGACAGTCACCCCCCCTTTCCCCCGTCCCCCCCTATCCCAAACCACATCATTATGGCACTAAGACATCAGATGCAGAGCTTTGAAGAGTGCTCGGGTAGGAGCAGAGTCACTGTGGAGATGGAAGCTTTGTCCTGTGAGCCCAGAGACCACAGAGCTCACATGAAGCGGAATTTGCGCCAGATAAAAAAAAGAAAGAATTCCTATACCGACCGAGAGAACCACAGTCGTAGTCACGGGGCGCAGGCTCTTGCGATTTCCAACGTCTCTTGTCTCTAAGATAGATTTGGGGTATAGACCTAACCTCGCTCGGTAAAGGCATGTGAAAATAAACACTTTTATTCTAATAAGTAATCAAATCTGCTGTGGTTCAGAATTAAGAATAGAATGTGGGCCCTTTTCTCTGTAGGGTTTCTCATGTGTTACCAGTTCCACTTCGTTGGGAAGACGTGTTGGCAGACCTGCATGGGGTCATTGATGCCACTAGCGAAACAGGGCAGATTATAAGGGATAATGTACAATATTGTGAAATAAACACAGTCAGGGTGATGCAGGACCTGAATGAATCAGCCTTAAGAGGGTGATTTTGTGATAATGACCAGCTATCTTTATCCTGTTTATTTAAAGGGCCAAAAAAGTATGAAATACATCTATAATTTGACACAAATATCAATATTTATAAATATGCTTTATTGCTTCCGCTCCAAAAAAAATTTGGTGAGATTCGACACTACGAGAAATAACAGACGGCAGTAATGGACCAATCAGAATATAATATTTATCATAGCTGTGTAATAAAATACGATAATATTTCTTGCCTTGTAAAATATTTAATCAAAGTCTAGGTCAACGTGATAACACTAGAACAAATAATAATAATAAGGAAACAAAAAAGTAATGCTTAGCTCTTTCATTCAAAAACATTACGATTTATTTTATTTATATGTGAAGAAAGTCCATATGTCTGCTGGCGGTGTTCACACAGACCACATGGAAGCGATCTCCAAACGCATAGCGCAGGATTTAACCCCCATAAAGTAACCTTAAAAAAACGACCAAAATAAAATGACTTAACCTCAATTTACTCCCTTGATGTAAAGGAGGAAACACCCCTCCCCTCCACCTGCTGTAGCAGGGCGGAGTGGGGGAGACAAGCACCCACCCAAACCTCTGGCCCAGCTGTCAATGGTCTGGGGTCTGGGGTCTGGGGTCTGGGGGCTGAGAGAGAGAGAGAGAGAGAGAGAGAGAGAGAGAGAGAGAGAGAGAGAGAGAGAGAGAGAGAGAGAGAGACAGAGAGACAGAGAGACAGAGAGACAGAGAGACGGAGTGAGAGACAGACAGACAGACAGACAGACAGACAGACAGACAGACAGACAGACAGAGTTAGTCCCCAGAATGTGTAGATAGGGCTCAACCTCCTCGGCAGGGGAATTTCTTATCACTGTATAGAAATTCAACGTATTGCTGTTTAAAAAACTAACATATTGCTTATGATCCTCAAAGCACCCAACAAGTAATTTGATTCAAGCCACAAAAAGATCATTTGAAAACAACCCTGTATTGATTTATGAGGAGGACATCTGGGCTGAATTTATATTATTTGACTGTCTGTGTCCGTACATGACACCGATGCAGGGAACCAGCGTCTTTATCTGAGTTTAATAAAGGGTTTGGGTTCAACAAAGTGTTGGGGAACATTTTCTTATTTTTTACTGAAATGTATCGTAAAAAAAAATAGATAAAAGAATAAATCTAACTTATACTAATGGAAATAGAAACACATGAAAAAGACACATGAAATCAACAAAATAACCGTCAAAGCGACCATGGTTGGGCCATCCTGAGGGAGCCGGTGTGTGACGCCTGGACGGGCCATTAGGTGGCCGCAGCTCGCCTGGGCAGACAGGCAGATTACAGGACCGCCGCCCGCCTGTATACAGCCGGGAGGCGGCAGGACGGCGCTTTGTTTGGAGGTGGACAGGCTTCTGAGAAATAAGGCTGATACTTGCCCATGAATAACCCCCTGGAATAATAAACAACGCAAATACACACATCTCTCCTCAACATGGACCCTGGAACATTTGGACATGCGCTTGTTTAGATCGTTATCTGGTCTTTGGAGACATGCATTGATAGGATGTAGAAAAGGAAACAAAAATGAGGTGGGGGAATGTCTCCTGTCTGCATGTGATCTGAACGGTTGGTCGCCGTGAAGCATCACAATAACAAGGGAATAAACAGCCCAGTGAGACCAAGAGGACACTCAGACCAAGGTGGAAGGGTTTATAATTAAAAAGCATCATCTCAAAGACACACACAGACCGAACCATACGCATCAATCAACAGCGGGTTTCTGTTGTGTTCTGAAGCGTTTAGAAAGCAAAGCAAAGGCGCCACAGTGTGACACAGAGTTATGTGTGAATAGGGAAGGAAAAAAAAAAAAATATATATATATATATATATACTGGGAAGAGATTAGTTTTCCCTCATTGCTATACATGATCACCGACATGTCTAGTGACTGAATGTGTTTGGTCCACTGTTTGAAATGCAGCCGGATGGTGGTTGGATTACTGCAAACCACCAACATGCCCCAAAGTAAAGACAGACCCGCTCGAGTCATGCAGGTCATTTTTATTAAAAGCATGTTGTCGCTTATAATGTCTCCACAAAAAAAATCAAGCATTAAGTGAGGCAAAATATGTTTTGGCCTAATCACCCACGATACCAACAGCGATCCACATTAACCTAATGCTTTCTGTTATACTGTGTAATGTACCCCAAAGACCACCCCACCACCATCCATGCACCCATCCCCCCCACTGGCCCCACTCTGTCTCATGCCCCCCCCACCCCCCACCACCACCACCTCTCTCTCTCTCTCCCTCTCTCTCCCTCTCTCACCCCTACTCCCCTGCTTTTCTCTCTCCCCTCATTTTCCGTTGACAAGCTTTCTGAATTTTTGACCACATGGCCTGGAAAATAGCAGGGAGTCATGCTGCAAGGCATGTCTCTCCCTGACCCTGATTCCCTCTCACCACATTTCCATCAGCGGCGCAGTAAAACACATCTAATCATTTCAATTTTCCCCCTCTGTCGCGAGTATTATTAACATGGTTAATTTCTGGAGGGCCGCAGCCCCCGGGGAGAGGAATGTGGAGGGAAACGCATTATGGAGAGCTATTCCATTGATCCTTCATTACACCACTAGTCGGCCTGGGCCCTAATGATACCGAGGGGCCAATTTAGAATCAATGCATCATCGTTAGGCAAACTGCGCCTTAATGATGATGCAAGGCATGAACTCTGCATCATCATTCTACTGACAGTGATTATTTTTTATTTTAAATATATAACTATTTGAATCAATGCAGGTAGTTTGCCGGCTGAGGTAACTATTCCTCAATACTGGTAATGGGGATGACATAATTTTGGGTCTGTAATTGTATCTATTATTTAACAGTGCCAACTTCTATTTCAAAAGTTGTAATATTTGGTTGTTGGCGCTTTCTTTTGTTAAACCACACTTTTATGGGATTGTTTTCATTTTGCCATTGCGTATAGTTTTTTATTATTTTACTTTTTATGTATATATTTTTTTATTATTATTATTTTTGGTTTTCTCTGCATCCTGTGTCTGCTGGCTTGAATACTCGACCCGCTTTACAAAAATAAGACTCGAAGACCCAATGAGGTTGCATGTTTTTTATACTGATAATTATTTTGTAATTTGTTTTGGTATTATTATTACAACTCAGCAACCTAGAGCAGCACTAGCATATTTTAAATGGTTTATTCATATTATCATAATCTGTTTTTGTTGCAATGAAATATATGAAGAAAATCCAAACACATTATGGCTGAGCCAATTTCCAATATATGGCTTACTCTATCATATTGGGATACAAGCAGGTCATTTTGACAGACTTGACCACTTGTTTGATGAGTTGGATGAGGGGACTATACCATTATACTGACCACGTTGAGGCTTGAAGTCAGGCAGCCTTTGTCGAGCTGTAGATGATGACGTATTAAAAAGCCTGGGGAACTCCCTTTACAATGCAATAAGGTAACATCCAATAAAAATAACATATTAATATTTGTACAATACATCTTGTTCCATCTGGATCGAGAAACACTTTTTTTTTTTTTGTTTTCAATTAATTATTTTTGTTAATTGTTATATATTGTAAGTATCAGGATCTGAACACCAAATCACACTTTATTTGAAGCTCCTCTCTTTATCAAATCATCCATCAAGCTTGTCTAGTTAAATCCACACATGATCTTACTTATAATTTGTTCAATTCATTGATCTCACATACATCTCCAACAAGACATATGTATGCTCGCTGTGCAACATGCAGTAAATGTGAGACAAGTAGCCTGCAATCAGCTCAGTAAAGTTTAATTTACTTTAATGGTGCCCACACGTCCTTGCCTCCCTGTTCATCAAGCGTGCAACGCCTACTGTACCTAACCCCTGAGATTAGAAAAAACGACCCCAAAAGTTCAGAAAATAGTAAATAGAGCAGAGAAAGCAAGCTTGAGGGGCCATTAAGCACTTAACACAATCTCTAATTATAGATCTCAACATCGTTTCGTTTGATGAGAACTGTAAATGGGAACACACCAAAGACGGAGATCACCAGAACTCATAAAAGTAGGAAAAGTGGCCCATGTGGACTATTTAGTAACAGTTAAAGCTGGCACAAGAGCACTGCCTTCCCTCTCATTTCACTGTCAAGTTAAAAAAAAACACATTTACATTAATGAACCTAGCTAAGGAGGATATTAAAATGTTCCTGACATCAATGAGAAACCGTGTGCCAAATGAAAGAGGAGGAAAGGAAACGCCCCAAAATGTGTCAAAAGTTTGCCACGTGTGAGAGATACACACTTGAATGTGTAAGAATTTAGGCACTGTTTTTCCACTCAAGATTGTTTTTCCTTGTACTGTTATGAAGCATTAAGCGGTAGCTTAAAAGGAAGCTACCTAATCACTATTATGAGAATACTGGTATATGTAAATAGATAGATAGATAGATGGATGGATGGATAGACAGATAGATAGACAGACAGACAGACAGACAGATAGATAGATAGATGGATAGATAGATAGATAGATAGATAGATAGATAGATAGATAGATAGATAGATAGATAGATAGATAGATAGATAGATAGATAGATAGACAAAAAGATGGAGATATACAGATTGATAGACAGACAAACATACAGACGGACAGATAGCGTACAAAGAGAGACATATAGAACGTCAGACAGACAGACAGATACACAAACAGACAAAGTAGACAACAAGGCAGCCATTCCTGATAGATACAAACATATCAATAGATATATTGATAAAGAGATATAGACACACAGATAGATATAGTACAGATATAGTAGACAGACAGACATATTCAAAGACAGCCTCTAGACTATAGATAGATTATGTTGAAAGTCAAGTGTGTAGGAACGGGACTACCATTCCTTTGGAGGGTAAAATTCTCTGTTCATGTAACCATCTTTGTTCTTCTTCTTCTCCTCGCACCCCTTGGAATAAAAAAACAAACAAAACATAAAGCAATGAAGGTCAGTGAGAGAGCAGACTGCCAAAAATAGTCTGTGTGTTCATGTGAGGGCCAGACTCTGCCCGACGACAAGCCCAGCTCTGACCGTGCCCTGTAATTGAGGAGAAAATAAGGACAGAAATTATATGTTTATTTTTGACAACAATT
This sequence comes from Pollachius pollachius, assembly GCF_949987615.1. NCBI lineage: Eukaryota > Metazoa > Chordata > Actinopteri > Gadiformes > Gadidae > Pollachius > Pollachius pollachius. The sequence continues at coordinate 9,101,364 of NC_136945.1, read as the reverse complement.
TTAATCTTCTGCGCTGTCCTTCAGAAAAAAGAGACGCCCATTAAAGTGGCTGAGAATCGGTTTCACTGAAAACTCGTATAGAGTGTCCTTTAAAATCAGTAGCTACAGTGGAATATCACCGTTTGGAATAAAAAAGAAATCAAATGTGTTACCTAAATTTGTCATAATACCTTTCAGCATATTTTGCCTAACATTTTAGATACAACAGATTGTTACAATAAATTGTAACATTTAAAGGACCTAATGCTTATTAATTTGTAGTGAGTTAGGCATAGTTAGATAGATAGTCCGTCAGTTAGTTAGTTTGATTGTGTGTTTGTAATTATCATCTTGATCCTATCCTTTAAAGGAAGGCAATAATCCTGAGTCTTTTCTAAAATTCATTTTATTTGATGTGATAATCCTTTCTTGATTTTATGTGATTACTTTATCCTTAATGTTTAGCTTCTCTCTGGAGCTGAGACTTGTAACCATCAGCTAATGCCTAAAAAGGCAGTTTAATTGCGTTTAAGAATATTGAAACCAGAAAGAGGTTTGTAACCAGAACAATAAAATCTTAAATGAAACCACATACTTGGTCATCTACATTTTGTATTTAAGTCAATGTTTTATATATATATATATATATATATATATATTGTCTGCTTAGCGAATACAGAGACAGTGATTGCTCATACAGTCAAATCATTATGCCGACACAACTTCTACCACACCATAATTTCCTTCCCATATTTCCATTGATTTATTATCACAATCTATGCCTTTACGTATTTTAATGAAGAGATAATGAGCCGGCTGGCTAGGCCTACATTAATGTATACTTTGTGGACAATGTTCAACGTCTTAAATTCTCCCCGCCAAGACTGAGAAAATCCCGGTGGAAATTCGCCATCTGAAAACGGAGATAATGGCTGCATGGTGATTGATGAGTAACCCATTCATACATTTTCACTCCAAAAAAAAAAGAAACGATTCAACTCTCGCAATTCTGGAAGGGGGATGTCCTCTTGTCTCCACCAATCTCCTTCCACCCCCGGTCCCCCCCCCCCTCATTCAATTTTTATTGCTTCTTAGCAAATCTTCAAAGAGCCCCAGCCCCATAATTAGGGGGCGTGTTCTATGTCTCTCAAAACACTTCCCCGCGCTCGTGCCCAAGTTCCCCCAAACTGTTGTCGTGGGACCACACTCTGCTCCTCTCCCGCTCCCCTCAGCTCCTTCAGGATCTAGTTTCTCAGGGATGGCCGCATCTATTCTGGAGGTAGGGAATATCATTGTAAGTATATATTTATTTTCATTTGCGCACATTTGCTTCACACATCACTAATATACCCGTTGCGCATTTGTTATGATTGTGCTTGATAGTTATGTTTGTCACTTGAACAAAGTATTGCATACTGTGGTGCTTTTTATATTTCTGAATGTAAAAGCTTGACACTGGACAACATCATGTTGCCGTTAGGTTGGCTCAGATTAATCAAATAGTATGAAGAATCCGACATTGATGGAAAACGAAATCTACGATAAAAAATCGCGGACACCTTAGCAAACATTTTAAGAGCCATTATGTGTGCGCTGACGTTCAGTGGTGCGTTTCTTTGGTTACCATAAATTAGGCTGCTGTGTTTTAGGAAACTTGGTTCAAATTACTTTTATGCACCTTTTTTGTTTAACGATCATGATTGTCATAAGTGAGAGCTCCAACTAAACAAGGAGACACAATAGTTATTGGGCTAACCGTAAAGAAAAAAGGTTTCATTGTATTAATTACTCAAATTGACCCTGAATGAGAAGTGATTCTAGATCTTTATGGCACAGGCCAATTAAAATGTAAGAAGTAATAAATGTAATGAAGTAAATGTAAGAAGTTCTACTCCATGATATTACTACATTCCCCATGCCCTGTATTGTAGCCTGTGCCTCAATTATCCCCCATGGTCTGCCTATCAACTAAGAGCAAAGCACTGGTGGGGATGAGGAATGATGATGATGTGAGGTAACTAAAAAAAGTACAGTAGCTTAAACAATTTTACAAAAAAAGGCTGGTCATTCTTTTGATGTTGACGTAGTAGGAAAGTACTCAATCTGTAAGACCAGTCAAGGGGAAAAAGAGATGGAACAATGTTAAATGAGTGGTGAGTGACAACAGGCCTTTTCTCAGACGATCTCAGACCATCTTACATGATCACATAGGGTTCTTTAGGACACGTGGGAACTGCCATCAGGACAACAAAATGTAATATACATGGGATCTGAAATACATTTATACAAAGGGAGAGGGAGGGATTTTTTTACTGCGGTTTTCGCGACACAAAAGACCTCCTTGCGTCCCTTTGTTTGGCAGAGTGCAATGTTTGCAGAAAAGCTAAACACAAACTACTTGGGCTATAAATTCCCTGACCACTAAAGAGAAAAAAAAGTGTGGCAGCCGAGGCAGGAAAAGCCAGCGGTGGCAGTCAGGCATCAGCTTTTTATTAGCCCCGGCGCTGACACTGGAGGCGGTGGCCGCAGAGCCACTTCCTGTCTCATGTTCTGTATCTCCTCTCCCCAGGAAGAAGCACGCTATGGCTCCAGTCCTCTGGCTATGCTAACCGCCACCTGTAACAAGTTTGGAAGCACCAGCCCCATCAGGGACACCGCCACGCCCGGCAAGCAAGGAAACACCGCACCGCTGAAGAAAGCCTACGGGATGACCTCCGACCTGCACGCCAAGAACGGCCGCGACGCCAGCGGCCTCACGGACTCCTACACTGGCTCCTTCGCGGCGGCCGGAGGCGGGGGAGGAGGAGGACTCCTCCCCTCCTCAGGGAGCCCCCCTCCGTCGGGCGGCGGCTATGCCTCCGAGTACAACCCTTTCTCCCACTCCTTCCAGACCTCGGGCTCCCAGGACCCGTCCCTGCTGGTCTCCAAGGGCCACGGCGCGGCGGACTGCCTGGCCAGCGTCTACACCTCCCTGGACATGACGCACCCCTACGGATCCTGGTACAAGACGGGCATCCACCCGGGCATCAGTGCCGCCCCGGCCAACAGCACCTCCTCCTGGTGGGACGTCCACCCCAACTCCAACTGGCTGTCGGCCGCCCAGCCGCAGGACTCCGGGGGCCTTCAGGGTTCCCTGCAGCCCGTTGCCCCCCAGGCCTCGCTCAGCCCCCAGCTGCCCAGCTACAGCACCGACTTCACCCCGCTGAACCCCGCCCAGTACTCCTCCGTGGGCCTTGGCTCCTCCTCCCACCTCCTGCAGCCCACACAGCACATGCTGCCCCAGGACATGTACAAGCCCAAGCCCGTCCCCGGCACGGGGCTGATGGAGAGCCAGATGGGCCTGAAGCCCGCCCGGGGGTCCGGGGCCTACGGCGGCGGCGGCGGCGGCGGCGGCGGTGGGGGCGGCGGAGGAACCCAGAGCCGGTCCTCCTGCGACTGCCCCAACTGCCAGGAGCTGGAGCGCCTGGGGGCGTCGGCCGCCTCCCTGCGGAAGAAGCCCGTCCACAGCTGCCACATCCCGGGCTGCGGGAAGGTGTACGGCAAGGCCTCCCACCTCAAGGCCCACCTCCGCTGGCACACGGGCGAGCGGCCCTTCGTGTGCAACTGGCTGTTCTGCGGCAAGCGTTTCACGCGCTCGGACGAGCTGGAGAGGCACGTGCGCACGCACACGCGGGAGAAGAAGTTCACGTGCCTGCTGTGCAACAAGCGCTTCACGCGCAGCGACCACCTCTCCAAGCACCAGAAGACCCACGCCGAGACCGCCCTGCAGGGGAAGGGCCCGGGGGGAGAGGGGGAGGCGGACCCTCGGGGAGAGGAGGGCGCGGAGATGAACAACGGAGCCGTGGCGGGCAACACAGGCGCCGAGGCGATAAGCAACGGAGAGGAGAAGAACGGCCCCCCCAACGGGGTGGAGAACAGCAGCGGCCTGCTGGAGATCTGACGCGGCCGCGTGAGGCGCGGTTCAGTCGGGGGTTGGTTTCGCCTTTGGTCGGGTTTGGTGATGAGTTGAGGTCACCGGTAAAGGGTATCAAACCCCTCAGCAGTGTGAGGGTCAGACGGACAATGTTTTGACAGACTTTGCAAAATAAAAACGGACTCAGCATGTCACAGGTTCCGCTTCACCTGCCGTGGACCACACACGTGAGCCCTCTCACATTGGCATGCCTGTTTAAATGGGTGTTTCCACACATATGTACGTCAATAAACATGCGCACACGTACACACACACACACACACACGCACATACACACAAAAAGACACAAACGGAGCAACTCAAACATAAACATTTGCAAAGTGCAGACACAAACATGTACAGACAGCATAAATAAATACACAAACATACACAAAAAATGCAGGGAATGAGTTTTCAGAGAGTAAGAGTTGGCCGTACACATGAGCAGTGAGCACACGGACAGGCCACACACACACTCGCACACATACCGACACGCACGCACGCACACACACACACACACACACACACACGCACACAAAGCTAAACTAAAGGCATCTAAGTAGTGGGAGGCCCATATAAATGTTTGAATTTAGAATGAGAATATGAGGAAATTGAATCTACAGGATAGTAAAGAAAATAGCTAAGGCCACAAACCAAAGCAGTGATTCTAGAGAATTATTGGGAGACGCAATTGTTGAAAGATTGCATTCCGAGAGAGAATTAAGGCCTCACTTACTCAGCATTATCCAAATCATCCAAAGATTCCTAACACACTGCCTCTTTTTGCCAAAGAAAATTTGATTTAAACATTGTATATGTCATATGTTTGCCTGTTTGCTTCATGCTTTGTCTAATTTAATTTCATATTTACATAAAATAATTAATTTATGTCTTAAATTATACACATGGAAGATTCTCTTGCAGCACACAGGAAATATAATGGCCTGAAAACTGCAAGATAGTTCAAGCTGGCCAAAAAATGTTTTGATTTAATTAAGCCTTTTGTTCTATTTATTGATTTTAAGGGGGAGACAGTGCTATGGTGTTTGACGTTTTATTTATAAATCTAGAAGGTAGAAAACTATCTCCTTACGCCTTTTTATTGTGAAGTTTACCACACATGTTACATAAAAGTAACTTTGAATAGGGGCTTTTCATTATTTTTATATACTATGCATTTCCAACAAAATTACAGATGTATAAGAATAAGAAAAATGCATTATAAAGTATCTTATTTTTCTATGTATTTTCTATACTTGGAGAAGGTTGAAACTTTCCTTAAAGAGGAGATGGCTGAGTAGCTTCAGGTTATAAAATATCACGTATGTGTAATAACTGATGTTGATTTTATTGTATTATTCAAACTAAGTATGAGTTGTGCGTTTGTCTCGGATTGTGAAATGTGTGTGTATGTCAATACTGTCATTGAAGATAAAACATGAACTCTTGTCTTTTTAAACAACACATGATATTCAGTCGTGACTTTCTGTGGACCTTTTTTTGAAAACCTAAAACAACTGAACTGATTCTTCCTCACTGGTGCTATTTTGATATTAAACTGTTTTGAACGTAGCCTATCCGCAAAGAGTGTACATTATATGACAACACACTTTTTTTTCTTCTTCCCGACCGCCCCAAAACGTAATGCTCGGTTGTAAGACCATCTCCTCATCATCTTTTCATATCTCGCCATATTTCCACCTCGCGCCCGGCCAACCAAGCACTTTCATTGTCTTCTTCCCCAAGCAAACAAAGCCATCCCAAGGTGAACCCTTGCCTCCAACACAATGATCTCCTTTCAGGGAGCTCACTGTGCTTATACACTCGCGCTCAATTACTTCTGTCTCCGGCTCCAGGAGGGGTAATTACCACGCGAGATGTTCCAGCAGCACAGTAAGTACTACGGGGGGGGCGGGGGGAGGGGGGATTAGAGGAGGAGGGGAGTTGTGGTTGTATTGTTTATTGAGGGAGGCGGTCAAACAAAGGTCCCCCAAATATGCCCACACACACACACACACACACACACACACGTAAAGACAAACACACACACACACATAAGACGGGTTAGGGGCAGGCAGGGCCACCACCAGCTGTGTTTTACGTTGAGACTGAAACTGGGCTCCCGAGGGGCCCTTCACCTTCTGCATGCTAGTGCAACTCATGCACATCATAAAAACAAGACTTTTGAATCGCAGCCTTGCAACAGGTGCTGTTTGTGTTGATTCCCCTTTACTGAGTTCATAAAAGCGAAAGCTTGTTAACATGCTTGAGAAGGATGCACAAACCTTCTTTCAAACAAGAGGACGAAGACGAGGAAAGCAGTACATCTGTTTAATCATGTCTAATAATAGTACATGGAAGCATACAACACTAAGTTGATAAAACTATTCTCCACACATTTTTTATAATGATACCGTATAGTACAGCTTTGTAGAGAAGTATACAAAATAATTCACCAGTGATGACAATTTTAGAAACTTTTCAGAAAACCCTCAATCATACTTAAATATGACATAATAGATTAAATAAATGTTTGCAGAATATAGAAGTAGGAAGAGTAATGAGAGAGAGAGAGAGAGAGAGAGAGAGAGAGAGAGAGACAGAGAGAGAGACAGAGAGATAGACAGAGACAGAGAGCTAGTTACAGACAGACAGACAGACATCACATGGTTGCAGCTACCGATGCTCCTGCCGGGACACTTACACCTCCCAGGCTGCATGGTTCCAATTTAACTCTCCTAATGAGCTGTAGTTGAGGTCAATTTATATGAAACGTCCCGGGACTGACTCTGTCATCAGGGGCCGCCTTGTTTATGGTGGTCTGAAGTGGGCCGCGTGGTCGAGTCCGCAACATAAAAGACACAACAAAAAAAATAAACGGGGCCGGGTGGGGCCGGGCGAGGGCGGTGGTTGGGTGGGGGATTAGGGTGTGTCAACGACTGAGGGTTTGGGGGGTAAAGACGGATGGCCAGTGGCTTTTCCACTGTTGCTACTGGAATTTTCTCTCTCCTGCTCTTTTTATACCCGCTTCCAGCAGTGGTAATGGGGTAGCCTTCGTTCTATTTTTAAGTTTTTTATTTTATTTAGGAAGTTGGGAACATTAAATGTCGCTTCAAATAGGATTGTAAAGGGATAAATGCATGCATGTGATGACCCATGTGTTGCCAGAATCTGGACAGTGTGTTCCGTATGGTTTGGTAAAGCACAACGCGACACTTCACAGAGAGCTTTTTAAAGAACTCAAAGTGTAACAGAACACAATGACAGCTATAAATACCATCACACAGGCAATAGCCACACAGCCAGGCAAATGCGCAAAGTCTCTTGGGAAACATTTAATCAATTAAAATGATTTGCTTAGTCGAAGTACTTAAAAACCTAATGCCAAGGTTTGTGTGTATGGGCATCTATGTTTATGCATGTTTATGTGTGCGTACATGTGTTTGTGAATTTTAGAAGAGGCCACAATTCTCCAGCACAACCATTTTGAAACACAGAAAGAAAAATAGCATCATGAGGATGCTGAGTCAATGCTAATGTGCCTCTCTTTCCTGTCATTATCTATCACTAACTGAATAGTCAAGAAAAGACAATGGCCCAACACCCCAACGCAGCCCTGAGGCACGGGTGGGGAGTGTGTTTGTTGAGAGGGTGGCTTCCTCCATCAGGGACCCTTGGGCCGCTGTGTGTGTGTGCGCGTGGGTGGGTGGGTGGTATTCACAAAGACACAGGTGGCTGCAGGTATGATCCAGCCTGTATGGCCGGATGAGGGGTAGGAAGGTGTGTGTTTGTGTGTATGTGTGTTTGTGTGTGTGTGTGTGAGTGTGTGTGTTTCTGTGTGTGTGTGTGTGTCTGTGTGTGTGTCTCTGTGTGTGTGTGTGTGTGTGTTTCTGTGTGTGTGTGTTTCTGTGTGTGTGAGTGTGTGTGTGTGTGTGTGTGTGTGTGTGTGTGTGTGTGTGTGTGTTTGGGGGGCCCGGGGCTCTGTAGCGTGGCCGTCGGTGGAAAACAAGAACCGTAAAGTCCCGAGCAGGGGATGAAAGCTCAACAACCCAGGTGAACCACAACATTACCCCCGCCAGGATCACAGGTCGGATGGAATGAAACAAGGGATGAGGAGGAAGACAGATTGAGGAGGAAGACAGATAAGAGGACAAGAGGGTCAAGCTTTGGTCAAGATGCCTATCAGCCTTCCTCCCTCAACGTCTTCACGCTTGTTTGGTAAGGAACCGTCAAGACTCAGCTGCAGGCTTGAAGGCCTTCATGTTGCATGGTGAGTGTAGGGCAAACTAAAAGTAAAAACACAAGGTTGTATCCTGGATCAGTGTTTTTATGTTAGTCAATGTACTACATTTACTGACTCCATATGGATTAGATGTTTATTCCTATTCCCTTATCCCTCTTGTCCTCCCGCCTAGTTTTTCCACAGTTTAGACTTTTAACTGTTAAAGAACAACCATGGACTAATCTTCGCTCAGTGTAACTCATTTTAATTCTATAAAAGCCTAATTTGTTTTTCTATAAAAACACTGTGATACAATATTTTGTTATGGCAGCTTCTAATGCAATGTTATGTCGAGGGCTTCCGCCCTCGCTGCAGCAAGATGCACTAAGTGCCCTTCTAAACGAGGCCATTTTGTTTATAGCTACTGTGGCAGGGTTGTGGGTGACTATGTGCCCCTTTAAAAAGGATAATATCCTCCCCATTTAATCGCCTCCGGATGACAAATTGGGAGAAAAAAGGGGTAAATTAAGTTTAGAAAATTGCCGCACCAAAATGGAGATTACACATCAACTTTACATTAAAGATTTTTAACTCTTAAATGCCCACTGAAACTTGGTACATGAACCCAATGTTCACCCGTCGGATTTTGGTTAAAAAATGAATAGTAAACAACATAGATGCAATGAAAAAACATGCTGATGCTGCAGCGGCGACACTATTTCCTTATCCTGCTCGGTCGACATGGATTAAGGGAGCAGGGTTGCATCAGGGTATCCATACTAAGACTACATAAGCTCTTTGTGTGGTTTATTTAATTTCAACCTCAACGGAAAGTCTTGTTCATTGACAAGAGAAGCCGCTCGATGCACTATGACAGCCCAGAACAAATAGCTCATGGAGATGGTAGGAAAAACACTTAGAAAACGGGTGTCCATTACAAGCTAATACCCTAACAAATACATGAAGCGAGCGTAAACTGTTCTCTCCTTTCAGAAACGCTTACGACTCTAATGGAATTCTGACTGACATGCGGCCCAAACCATCCCGGTTTTTTATTTTTTCTCAACATGAAGCCACTAAATACTTCCTTGGAACATTCAAAGTGAGGCAGTTTAGGCAACGACACGGTGACACAAGCTCGGTAAATGACCTAAAAACAATAAAATGTAAACGCTCGGAATAAAGGTGAAAAGAAACTAAATAAATAAAGGAGTCCCTTGGCTTAAAGAAAAAAAAACATGGTGGTGGTTTATATAAGGGAGACCAAACAAAACAAATAATGGAGCCAGATTTAAAGTTAACAAGAAAAAAATGAGGAGGGAAAAAAAAGGAGAGGAAAAAGCGAACGAGAGAGGGAGAGACAGACAAAGATATAGAGAGAGAGACCTTTCTCTCTGTCTGTCTCTCTCTCTCCCACAGACAGAGATAGAAGGGGAAAGAGAGATAGAGTGTGGGCAAGAGGGAGAGAGAGAGCGAGAGAGAGAGAGAGAGAGAGAGAGAGCGAGAGAGAGAGAGAGAGGGATGGAGATGGAGAGAGAGAGGGAGGGCGAGAGGGAGAGCGAGCTTGGGTTGGAAGCGAGGGAAAAGGGAGCTGGGGCTGGCAGGGTTTCGGCGGAGCTGCTTGGCGGTTCAAGAGTCCTCCAGCACGAGGCGCCAGTGTGTCCGGCTGGGGGCCCTGACCATGAGCTGCCTCACCCCCCGAGAGCCACGGCCACAACCACCCCCCCATCCCCCCCCCCCCCCCCCCCCCCCCCCCCACCCCCACCCAGCACCACCCGCACCGCCACCCATCCAACCCCAAAGCCCACTGGCAGGCAGCAGAATCGCTCCATTGGAGGAGCTGCTGCCGCCACCACTACTGCTGCTGCTGCTGCTGCTGCTGCCGCCGCTGCTGCTGCTGCATGTTTATTTAATACGCAGAAAGAAATTGAAATATCTTTGTGGTTTCAACACGCATACATGCACAATGACATTGCGCGCACACACACACACGCACACACACACAAATGAAGCACACGCCAAATAAAAATAAATAAAGTGGAATAATAACATTCTCTTGACCGAGGGCCAAGAGTAGTGGGAGAGAGAGCAAATCTTTTTCTTTCTTTCTTTCTGTCTTTATTTCTTTTTGAGAATGGCGTTTGTTAAAAAAAAAAAGAGGGAGCAGCAAAGTGGGAGGTGTGTTCGTGGCGGATGCTACATGGAGCCATAGCATGCAGCATGGCGCTCTCACTTCCATAGAAGAGAGTCAAAGCTAACAACCAGTAACCAATCCCTGAATCGAACATCCAAAGTATACTATACAGACCATATGTCCAACGTATGGTCTGCATTAATGTTGATGCCAAATGCATTGATGTAAAGACTCCTATTTGCTTAATGACATTATCTTTGTTATGAGGCAGCACTTGGAAATAAGGCAAGAGTCAAACCATTGTTTCAATGGATATAAATAAAGAACCAAGCGTTGATAAATTAATTGTGATCCATGTACAAATTAGGTTTGAGTGTGCTAATGCATCCAGATGTTTGAAGTGTGAAATTGTACTATATGCAAACACGTGTGTGCGTGTGAATGAATACACACACACACACACGCACACACACACACACACACACACACACACATACATACACGTCCACAATTGACGCTGTTGATCGTTAAAAAGCAATTCCTTCAGACAGAAATCCTTTAAACAGCCTTTGGTTTTTGGACTTCATGCTATCCCCCCCCCCCTGTCTCCTCTCTCCTCAACAGCCACCAACCACTGTTCCTGCCAAAAATAACACGGGAGCGCCACTCGAACCCGCGCCTGGCCACAGAGCTGCCTGGCCGCAAGAGAGGGATCAAAACACACACAAAAAAGGAAACACATCATATTGTGGAGGGAGGGGAAAAAAGAGCGTTCATATAGCTCCACGCTTGACGATATTTACTGATGATTTTGGCAACCAAGGGACCACATATACTAATGCCCTGGGCCAGGAGTGGGGGGAAGGAAGGGGAAATTTATGGGGGTTGTGCGTGAGTGTGTGTGTGTGTGTGTGTGTGTGTGTGTGTGTGTGTGTGTGTGTGTGTGTGTGTGTGTGTGTGTGAGTGTGCGCAAGTGTGTGCGTGCATGTGTGTGTGTGTTTGTCAATGTCTGCGGGTAAATGTCTTACAAAGGGAAAGAGAGAAAGAAAGGGGTGAGAGTGAGGAGTGAGAGAGTGAATAAATAAGAATATGTACAGACTTTCATGTATGTGAGCACATATGAGTACAGTCATGGCATTATTATGTATATTCCGCCACACGTATTTACGATACACTGTAAAATAACTGCATATTGTAGAAACACTAGTCAATGATGGTCATTCAATTGTGGTGTTGGACCAGCAAGTAGGGGTTTGGAAAGCATGGAAAATTAGTGCTGAAGATAATTAAGATGTTGAGGGCTACGATGGGCTACAATGGGTACAATGTTATGGGGTCAAACAGTTCAGCTTTCACAGGCGGGAAAAAGTCCTAGGTTTTCTCATGAAATAAAGATCTCAATATCTTTGATGAACTTGGCTCGATTAGTTGTTAAAAACAAAAGCAACAATAGCAACATTATATATTTATCTAATTTACGCAAATAAATGTATCTATAAGGTTGTATTTACATTTATATATAATTTACATTTATCTCTAAAATATGATGACATATAGAATGGACGGAGAAATCACCAATTACAGCTGGACATCGATGAGGCCCTGGTGGAAATGAAGACCTGAAGACCTAAACGAGGACCTTCACTCAGTGGCCGGATTTTACAGCGGATCGTTGATTGTCTGTCCCCCTCTTGAGGAATAATCTAGCCATTGCAAATAGGGAGCAACAATACTAAATATTTAAAAAATGATCTAATGTTCTGCATTTTTCTAAAATGCTTCCTAAAATGTATGCCTGCTTTGTGCAAAAGTGGCACCGATTACAACCTTAAAGGCTTAATATATGAAAATAATGAGTCATTAAATCATTCCTAGACATCAGATATGTATGCGTGAAACCGTAATATTTATACAATTTACATACATACATACATACATACATACATACATACATACATACATACATACATACATACATACATACATACATACATAAACACACACACACATACACACACACACACACACTCACGCACACGCACACGCACACACACGCACACTTACACAAATACACACATACATACATACATACATACATACATACATACATACATACATACATACATACATACATACATACATACATACATACAAACATACATACGATGTAGTGTTTGGTCGTTTTCGGCGAACCCCACCCGCCTGCCATAGAACCGGTAGGCTCCGGATAATAAAACAGGTGGCTCCATTTTCGGACGGACCAATGAGAAGCCGGGATCACGACAGCTCTGTGGACGTCAGATTTTATAAAACAACTGCAACTTGGGTCTGCCTGCCGGAGGAGGGTGTCGTTTCCTCTCATGTCGATCCCTCGGCTCTTTATCAGAAAATCTCATCTAATGAAAGCAAGTGTCTCTTCTGGTGGGGGGGTTCTGCCATCCGAAACCGATCGGCTCTATCTTTGTAAAATAGGTAATGAACGACGAGTCAGCACCGGACAGCTGCACGAAAAACTCTGGGTGCTCCAGGTAAGAAGTTAACGCACTGCTAGCTACTGTGCCTGAGCTAATGTCCTAGCATAATATAACAGCTAATCATAGCAGATGTGCATGAGCTATTACATTTGTAATTGCACATGCCACATGGCTATTGACCTTTGCGAACGGACGATACAATCTTCTATGTAACGCTATCTTGGTTAATACGATATCATCAAAATGTATTTTAGCTGATTAGCACACGTGTGTTAAAATACTACTATATTAATATGACATAATGTATGCATCGCACATTCAGTAAACTACGTATAACATTCATTGAATGAATGGAAAGTTGTATTGCAGTGCATAGCACATCGGTGCAGACTTGAGGCTACGTGCTACTTCAATGGTTCAAAGTAATGCATGCCATTGAAGGCTGTTTAATTTCCTCTAGTATTGAGCAAATGCTGGCTGTGAATCCCGGAAAGACGCCGATCAGTCTGCTGCAGGAGTATGGAACGCGGATAGGCAAAACCCCAGTGTACGACCTGCTGAAGGCGGAGGGACAGGCCCACCAGCCCAACTTCACCTTCCGAGTCTCCGTTGGTGAGATCAGCTGCACCGGCCAGGGCCCCAGCAAGAAAGCGGCCAAACACAAAGCAGCTGAGGCTGCCCTGAAGATGCTAAAAGGAGGCCTGGGAGGTCTCATTGGAGTTAGCGTCGGAGAAGAGGGGTTTATAAGTGTTGAGGAAGCTGTTGAAGAAGACAGGTTAGCAGAGCATCTAAAGTTCCTCCCTCTTTCGGTTTGAGGAAATGTGTATTGTGCACTGCAGTGTATATTGTATATGTCTCAGACTTTTACGCCAGTATTAGAAGCAATATCATTATGTTAAAATCCAAGTGAGCATAGTGTTTCTGCATACTGATTTGGCTTTGCTGATATGAAATATGTTAACTGGACCTCTTTTGCAGCACCCAAATCGAAATGAAGACATCCAGCACTTCACAGCAGTCAGAATGCAACCCAGTGGGAGCTCTGCAGGTAAATTATGATCACAAATCCAATTTATTCATATAAATGTGAACACTATAGATTATAGATCTTTCTCATGAAAGCAACATTTAATTGTACATGGAGCTTTCTATCTCTGTGTGCTGTCATGTGCCCGTACATACGTATGCATTTGTGCGTACAAATATTTTCACACGTACAAATGCTCCCCCAGGAGCTGGTGGTGCAGAAAGGCTGGCGCCTTCCCGAGTACACCGTCACCCAGGAGTCCGGCCCAGCACACCGCAAAGAGTTCACCATGACGTGCAGAGTGGAACGATTTGTAGAAATAGGTAAGAATGATTTCTATGAGACACGCAACATTTGTTTGTCTATCCTGATCTAGGTGAACGTGAATACTGTGTATGTAAATGTATGCCTAGAAATATTTTAAGCTGTGCCTTTTCTGCGATAGTGAAACAACAGCGCTAGTTGAAATGCCTTGTGATCAGATATTGAACATTTGTTAACAAATGCAGAGATTTGAATAAACAATCATAACTGCTATCCATCGATCGTCTGTTCTCTCAGTGAACCATAAGAGGATAAACTTGGCTCAGCCCAATGCAGGACAGCATACAATACAATCCTCCTCTGGTGTGGCTGTGTGACCTAAGGCTCCTGTCCCTCGGCAGGAAGTGGCACGTCCAAGAAGCTGGCCAAGAGGAACGCGGCGGCCAAGATGCTGGCCCGCATCCACGACGTGCCGGTGGACCTGAGGACCCCCAACGAGGCGGACCCTGAGGACGACACCTTCACCATGGTGAGCGACCGGAGACCCCCCCCCCCCAGTAACAACACATATGATCCCTCTTATGAACGCTCCATTCAAACAGTCGTACAAATGCGATTTTGAGATTCAATTTGGCATATCGGGAATGGAAGAGCATGCTGAAAATGTAGTGGCATTGTTGGGTAAACTTTTATGTTTTCGTGTTACGTCTATTAGCCTTTTCTGACATTGTGTTTTGTTTTGCCATTATTGTACATTGCTATAATTGGCCTTGACTGCAGTTGAAGAAAAACCTCAGTATTTTCCAAAGTGAGCATTTCCTCGTCTCAATCCGCAGAACATGGGCAGCCGGGCGGAGTCGGGGAAGTGCAAAGGCCTGGGCTGCACGTGGGACTCGCTGCGGAACTCGGCGGGGGAGAAGATCCTGCAGCTGCGGAGCCACCCGCTGGGCACGGCCCCAGACTGCACCTCCTGCTCCCTGCTGACTGACCTGTCGGTGGAGCAGCGCTTCGACGTCAGCTACCTGGATCTAGGTGAGAATGCTGTCGGCACAGGGGCCGTGGCGGTCGTTATAGCTCGGTGTTCCACTCAACAGTATATTGGTCTTATTTTAAAATAGAATCGGTGCTGTTGACCCACTAAGTTTCTGAATAGTTTCCCTTTAGGCATTAGCTGAACATAATGTTTTTTTATTAATGTTTACCTCCAAACTTGAACATATAATAATTTTGAGAAGTAAGATCAACGATAATCAAGGAAGTGTATGCTGATTAAAGATTAGTACCTATTATTAAAAATAATATAATTTATAAAATAAGATGAACTTTATTAATAATGGTATATTAACTACAACACTGGAAGTGTGTATGCAGCCCAGCAGCCGCGTACCAAACATGAATTGGTTAAAGCTGATGCTAGTGCTGATCTCGTTCAATTTTGTCATGTGTTCGTCTCGTTCTTTCAGAGGAGCGCAGTCGGAGCGGCTTCTGCCAATGTCTGGTGGAACTGTCCACCCAACCAATCACGGTGTGCCATGGTTTCGCTCCCAACACGGACGCTGCGCGGGCCAACGCGGCCCACAATGCACTGCAGTACCTCAAGATAATGGCCGGAGGAAAGTGATACGACCACCACCTTGTGCTTTCTTCTTTCTTTCTATTATATTCTGAAACTTATAGTCAACAGCAACAGAGCCATGTTGAAATCCCCCCAATGAAAGCACTTCACCATGCGGATATTGCCTCTTTTGAACTTTTGAACTTCAGTTATTAGAGATGGAACTCAATTCGCCAAATTCCCCCATTGGAGTCTGTCCAATCGATCTCTTAACATTTTTAGCCAATGGACCTATGGCTGTACGGAATGTTGACACTGTTGCCCAGATGTCTCCAAAAATATCCCATCCCCATGTGAAAACACGTATTCTAAAATGTTCAATCAACAGTTGTCCGCCATTCAGAAAGGAGCAGGGGTCATAGATTTGAAAATAATGAACTCTTGGAAAAATTGTGCTTCCTTCCTTATCTCAACTTCTATAGTCGGATGACATCCAAATCACCAGCCTTGTTGCTAAGAGACTTTTCAAGCTGCTAAGACTTTTTCAAGCAGACCGTTATTTTAAATTCATCCATTTTTAGTCATCTACTGTTCCCCTTTTATTTTAAAGATGTAAAATGAAGAATTCTGATACCTTTTTCCTTTAAGGGTCTCCTCTTTGAACGGTTTAGTTAAAATTTGTATTTGATCTGTATTTATTTGACACTAACTTAAAACAGCGGTTAGCTTGCATAGATATACATTTTCATTGTTACCTCAATGTTGGATTGTTTTTACATTCAAAACCGTTTTTAGATAAAAGTAGGTATTGCTGGCTCCTTGTGCAGTATAGTGTATATTTTAAAACCTTTTGTTTAAAGGATTTCAGGATGTATGATTGCATCTACACTGAAGGTCACTAATATTGCATTTCATACTCTGACAAACTTCCCAATTGAATCTGGAATGGTTTAAGTTTTAGCAGTTAATGGTAGCCATCTATTTATTGGAATCCTTTCAAATCTCTGCATACAATCTAACAAAGGCTATTTTTTCTTACCTCCATTAAGAACAATTTGGCCATTAGTTAGTATGGAGTAGTCAGTGGACTTTCCTAATTGTCTCCTAAATACCAATGTGGCATGGACAAATTCATTCTGTCAAGGACCTACGTATGTCTATGACCATGTATGCACTTGCTCTAAACCTTTTTAGAAAGTCCCTATTGTGATGGAGCTACATTTACAAAATGTACTGCATTTCCTTTTGGTCATGAAATCTATTTTTTTTTAACAGCAGACCTCAATGTGTGTAGATTAACACCTATTCTGATGCAATGTCCTGTACTTCATGGGCAAACAACAGTACAGGCGGTGCACCTTAGTGAGTCACTGCCTTTTGCACAGCATCTAGCAACCAAGTGTTTCTGAATCTACCTCTTAATGTTAGCAGAGACGTTGGCACCACTACCGTGCAGTCTTTGACAATGTAATTAATTCCTGTTTTTGTTTTTCTAATTTCGGAGTGTTGACTCAATTATGTGAGCTAAATTCTGTTTCCCTTGAAACATTCTGTACCATATTGCAAAATGTAGCAATACAGCCAAAATGTCAAAATGACATTTTATTTTTCGTCACATAAAAGCACTGGGTTTAATTGAGGATGAAATAATTGAAACATGCTGTAATTTGTTTAGTTAATAATACTTTTTACATTTTATTCAAATAAATAGTGAATCTTAAACCAAAGATGCCATCCAAGGGTCCACTCTGTTTAGCAGCCCTGTCAACTCCCATGCCTCTCTGAAGAGGAGCGGACGTCCTCCTCGGCGAAGCCGCTGCTGTCTGACTGCACGCTGTCTCCACGCACCAACGCCGCTGCTGCACCGAGACACATACAGTACATCCACAGTCAGCCACTGAAAACACACTCCCTGCATCCTATGATTTTGCACTGTATAACCTTTTAAGGGTATACACCTTAATATATATAATTATCACCCATGGATTTAATGTGTGTGGACAGTAACCACTTCGTGACATGGATCACAACCACAGCTGAAAATCCTACATGCGATGCAATACATTCTGTTGTGAGTGACCTGAGTGTCTGGTAGTTCAGTGACATACTAAGTGTTCTTCAACACTTTGCGGTTGGTCTTCTCTTCATCAATAATTGATAAGGGGTTATCTCTTAACCATTATGCTTTGGCACATGAATGTTAGGATTCTGCCTCTGAGCTGCTGCTACTGTTTCCAACACTGTTTGCATTGACCTACCTTTGCACTGACTTTTTGTTATAGTTATTTGTGTACTTTCCGACTGTCCAAAATCCTCTTCTCCGGCCCTGCTCACCTGATGGAGAAAAAAAATGACAAGTAGATAAGAACTGCGATGAATTAATGAATGGCGAATCTAAGGCAGTGGAGCCCTATTATTAACATTAAACAAACCGTACCTCCTCGATTTCAAAAGAGTTGGCCTGGTTTAATTTATTTGAGATGTGCTTCAGTTTCGGATGTTTCAATGGACTGAGTGGCTGCCCTGTCCCTCTGCGGAGAGCCTCCTTGGGACGATTTGAACTGGGATCGAGGCCTTGTGCCGCTAAGGCTATGACATGGTCCTCTTCCCTGCCTGTGACCGTGATGCAACAAGGTGGGGGAATGCTGCCAGGCACCAGTTGATGGCTTAACGTCGGGCCTCCTCGACTGGCATATTTATTTAAACGGGGATCGGCCGAATCCAATCGACAGACCTTCTCAGCGTTGGAGTAGTTCATAGACCATCCTCTGCTTCTGCTTGGTGATGGTTCACAGGTCTTATTGGATCGGTACGGCCCTAAACATGTCCTCACAAGACTGGTCTCCCTCACCGAAAAGACTTGAGGTAAATGGTTTGCGTCGCCGTAGTCTTTCGGTGAACAGCAGACGAGGGCGTGGTGTTGTAAGTTCTCAACTATCGCTGGGAATATGATGTCGTGGCTGACCCTGATTCCCCGGGGGGAATTTGCAGCTGTGTCACCAACCGAGCGTTCCGTCGCGTCACGGTTGCGATCCTCCTCATTGGAAATACGCCGCCACTTTCTTTGAGAAGCAGTTTCCCCTGATACGGGCCACATGCTGACTGAGTTCACCGACCTGCTCTTGTCAAGGTCTGATGACTCCACTCCAGTTCGGTCGGAGTCGACCATATCTAATGGCTCGCCGGTCCCCACTCCTTTGTGACACCCCGTGTTGCCTATCTTCTGCTCCTGTACGTCAGTCCCAGTGACCTGCTGCACAGGCTCCTCTTCTTCTTCCTCCTCTTGGTCCATGTGTGGATGGACATCCAGAGACGGCTCCAAGAAATCCAGCTTCTTGGGAGCTCTGAGCTTGGCGTTCTCCAAGACGATGTCCACCACCTCGGGCATCCCGGGGCGCCTCCTCCTGGGCGAGGCCAGAGGGGAGCAGGCGCCGTCGGAGGCCCGCCGGGCGCCGCCGGTGTACAGGCACATCTTGGAGACGGTGTCCTTCAGCCTCTCCACCGGCGAGCGCGGCTCGCTACGGAGAATGCTAACGGCGCTACGGAAGCGGTCCAGCTTCTCCACGGGGGACAGGGCGAGGTTGGGCTCCAGGGGGGCCAGCTTGGTCAGAGGCGTGCGGGACACGTGGGAGAAGAGCGAGTAGAACGCGTTTGCCGTGGCCGTGAGGGCTTCCACTTGTCTGAAACGGCCTGCAGGAAAGAAAATGGCTGATTGTGTCAAACTTGCCGACATGCATGGGGAACAGTGGATGCATCAGTATTTATGGTGATGCAACCAGTGTGAGCTCGAAAGGTAATGATCGGATTCGTATGATCACGAATCCGCCAATTCATGAGCTCGCATTGGGTTGCAGTCTGACTGCTGAGAAGTGCTGGATGTCTTCCTTTCGATTTGGAAGGACCATTAACACATTAATAACGGCAAAGCCAAATGAGTATATAGAATCACTACGAAAATATTTCACTATTAGATCACTGATATTGATATTCAACGTGTTTTTTCCTAATATCAAGAACATAGAGTTTCCCTCTGGAAATATGTATGAAACATTCTCCAATGTGTAAACAGGAATAATATGAAATAAATCTGCGTTCAATGCCAATTGAGATATGGGAGCAAAAGAGGGGTAACATTGAAGGCCAAACTGTTTTCCTCATAAAATTGACATATAATAAAAAAATTAACCGGCAATTAAAGTGTGTGGATGTGTCATAAACTCAAGACAAGCGTGTCATCAGTTAAAGTGACACCTTAAAGCGAGTATCCCGGCTTGGTTGGAGATGCAAATCCCAGCCGCATCGAGCCAGATGACTAGTAACTACTGTCCACGGGTAGATTGGTGGACAGGTCTATACATCAGTCATCTAGGGGGACACAAGAGAGGACCTCTTTTTTAACTGCCTGTAATGGCTAATCACTCAAACCCGTTGGTAAAATAGGGCCCCTTTAATATAATTTGACTGCTAATCCAGAGGTTGCAAGTTTGATCCTGCAGAAGTTGGTTGTGTAAACCCTTTCTCCCAACAATGTATTTGATAAAACAATCCATACAGTATTATAGAATGCCATGGTGTATCCACTTCAAAACTTCCTTTGATGCACAGTTTCAGCAGCATAGTTTCACAGCACAGTTTACAACGGTGGTCTTACTGGCGATGGAGAGGTTGGGGTCCTCCTCTTGTATCCTCTGCAGCTGGGACTGGAGGAAGAGGCGGAAGTTGATGCCCTGGAGCTGGGAGGGGAACGTGAAGAACCTGGGGGGCACCCGGGCGGGGGGCTGTGGCATGTCACGGCCGAAGCCCAGCTGGAAGAGCGTCTCCTCCGCGTCCTCCGAGCAAGACTGCAAGACCTCTGACACACTGGTGGGACACACACACACACACACACACACACACACACACACACACACACACACACACACAATAAGAAAAGTTATGACATGGAGGAAAATACAGTAAAATGGAAGCAGAACGTATGGACTTTTGGCGCTCTTTATGCTTGCACGTGTGCTTTTACGGCTTGATGCACTTCAGGCTAAAACAGTGGAGTTAGCCCGCCTCCATCTGGTTACGGCCTCACCTTGAAACAGATTTAACGCTCGAGAAGGACGGACAGCTGGAAGCCATACTGTTTCCGAGGTCCAGAGAAGGTGGCTTCTGCCGTGGAGTGCTGCGAATAGCAAACCAACCAATGACGATGGAGAGCTTTTAATGAACCCGCACACACAGCAGGTGACTTCATGTATAGGCTTTTGAAAAATATTTCCACATCAGTAGTGGAACTCTTAATCTGTTCATTGGTGTACCCACAGTCCACAGATACAACAATCCTTACAGACTTCTGAAATGTAAACTATGGTTTATATATATAATTCTATTATTGTAGTAGTCATGTGAGAGACATAACATAAGGACTGGTTGTCCAGACACTGACCTCGTGCTGGGACTGCCGTTCAATGAGTTGCCAGGAGGTGGCAACAGTGAGAGGCTTCAGTTCAGTCCACAACAAAGATGGAAACAAAAAACATTACAAAAAGGATAGCAGTTCAATAAGATCAATGTGTTTAAAGTTGACGCTTCTTTTTATACAATCAACCTACATTTGGCCAACAAATTCCTCATACTCTGTATGTGTATGTGTTCAAACAGACCACTTTTCCCCTTGGGGACATTTAAGATTTACTATAGCTTAACAAGCTGTCATTACCTCCCTTTCTGGGGGGGGGGGGGGGGGGGCAAGCTCCCTGCATGCACTAAATTCTGAAATGATGTTCATTTTCTAAAGCTGGAATTGTCAACCTCTTGTAAATTAAAATAGAAAAATGAATGCAACTCACCCTACTAGTGATTTACTGTCTCCATGATTGATTGCAGATGCTATAACAGAGTAAAACAAATCTCATTGGGTTTACCTTAGTAAGACCTCAACTACATCATACACATAAGCACAGTTTATATATTACATGCTACAATATCTATTACTCGTGTTACAGGCTTTTCTGATTATCTTTATGGGATAGTTGCATCTTATTGTTATGCATGTACATCACTAGGCTTGGAAGTGTAAACTGTTTGCATGTATTCGATTTACAAACTTTTTATTAAGCTCAACTTCTTCACTAATGTGACATAACTTGACAAAGGACCAATTATAACATGAAAGAAAAAAGTCGTATTTGAACAGCGGAAGAATAAACTTACTTCCTGTTCCTTTAACAGCCTGATGTGGTCATGCAGAATCTAACACAATATCTCTCAATTCAACAAAAAAAAAAGAATTTCCCTGAATGCAGAACCTCACCCAACATCCTGTACATGTAAATATGGTCTTTTTATCTGTAAGAATGTTGGCCTGCGTATAGGATGTAGACAAATGGAGATGGAACATTTAATTTGGGCAATTTGAGTTGCATGACAATAAGATTATTTTAGTGTATGTTTATCTGTTGTTCTAAATAAACAATGTATGGAATCAAGCACGCAAAACAACACATCACATTCATAGCATAAGCAAAGGTAATTAAATATAAGTCATTCATTTTTGTGTGCAATGCCCTGTAAGATAATTATGGTGTGTGAGTGAGTGATTTTCATGATTTACCTAATTTTATACCTTGTATAAAGTGTGTGTGTGTGTGTGTGTGTGTGTGTGTGTGTGCGCGTGCGTGCGTGTGTGTGGAGGGGAACTTAAGATGTGAGCACTCACCATCAGCACCAAGGCTAAGGTCATCATCACAGCTAATTTTCCATGTATGCTCTGAAGAAAAGTATTTATTTTAAGAATAATGCAGGCTAAAGCACTTCCAAATCTTTACAGAATATACATGTTATTCATTCCAGCGTTTATTTTCACATATTATATTGTTTAATTGACATTTTGCACTTTCAACCTACCAGCATTCAGGCCACCAACGTTCTCTGATCCTGTCTCAATCCTGTGAGAGATAGCATAACGATATCAATCTCAACCATTCAGAGTATATATGCTATTCCTTACTCACTAAAAGTTCAGTTAGGTCACACAGGCAGAATTTATTTATTATTCTAAAAATAGATATTGTTGAATGTTATCATGGGCTATACAGGTTATACTTTCTGGAATATACTTGATCTTGTCAGTATTTCCATTCATCTATCAAGGTGTTTTCCACTGAACGCTGGTCCTAGTTCCTCTGTAAGACGGTTCTTTAATCAATAGCAATGTCACACACTCACCCACAACCAAGAAGCCAGCTCTCAATCTTTCCATCACTGCATCCTGTGCAAAATCATGCACGTGAGGGCTTAGTGAGCAATGGCCGTATACAATTGACACATATAATAAATGCTACAGCCTTTATTTAAAAACAATTGGATGGATGGATGAGTTCAAGAATCTAGAGTTCTGGATAAACCCTTCATGCTCCATCTTTAATCACCATGAAATGTTAAGTCATCTGCACTGAGCTTAATGAAGAAAATAAAGAACACAATAAATTAACTTATTCATTCTCAGGAAAAACAATCCATATGTTGTTGAACTCTGCAATCAACGTTTTTACTCTATTCCCTTAAATAATCTATACGATTTACCAAAGCACTTTACTTTACATCACGGCCTGCATGCAATGGGATAAGAAGCATTCTATAATCTAAAAATGCTTTAGCTTAGATGTGTAGCAAACCGACCATCTTTGATGACGCTATTAAATGATCTGGCTGTGGATGAGTGGAGGTTGGAGGATGGGTCACACTGTGGTCCAGGTAGGTCTTGGACGTTCTGGTTGTGCCATGAATCTTTGCTGCTCTGGACCCAGGTTTGATGCCTAACTTTAGAAGAGGGGCTATCCATCTGCCTGGTTCACAAACAATCTCCTGCTGTGTGCCTGTTCCTTCTAGAAAGATTATAATATTAATATAAGGAAAATACTTATCTATACATTAAGGGGTTTTAATTCACAGAAAACCCTTAGTCCTACTTAATTGTAATAATTGATACAACATTAATCATTAAAATGCCCTCTTCTGGTACCAGAGCTGTTATACAAAACTTGACTTACCTTTCTGGATTGTTGCCGCTGAATGTGTCTACACATTAACACACCTATAGATCTTCCTATGAGACTAGCCAACGTTATCTCAACCAACTGGCTGTTTCACTTTGAAACTGCAGTTTGTCGTTTCCTGTTTCAACAACATAGATCTCGCCACCACTGTTCTGCAATGTATTCTTCCGATGATATTCAGTTTAAATTACATATGCATGCCTGGTTAAATTGACGCCACTAAATTGTGGTAAAGCACTGAGAAGTCAACTTTTGTCTAACTGTTTGTCTATTATTAAGTTAATACGTGGGAGGAACATCTTCATGCTATGCACATTTGTAGGTTGACAAAAAATGAATCTAACTCATGTGCTACAAAAATGGCCATTCGGTAAACCAGGCCTGCACATTTATGTTGTGTGAGCATGTATAACACGTATGCGTGTATATTTAATGTTATTTATTTGTGCCGGTTTAAGGACACCTCCCACTGAGGGGAATCCTGTTTACATAGATGGGCTGAGACAGACAGCCCACTGCATAAGAAATCCTCCCACCCGTGAACGATTTTCTCCTCCCAGCGCGGTTAAAGCCATATGGTTACAGTCAGTGCCTTCATCTCCACCCTGATTCCTCCCCCTCTCCCTCTTCCAACCCACTAAAAGCTTCAAGGGAGTGACCAGGAAGGCAACGCTTGGACTTTACTTTGCTTTTCTTCCCGCCCCTGAATTTCCAATGATGTGTGATGTATACAGCATCGTCTAATGTTTCCTGTCCGTGGATTTGGGACACAAGTACAGCGAAAGTAGAATGAATACGAATGCTGTATTACTAACGTGTTGAAATTAATTATGGCGCCATGGAATTGGAAAACAGGTATTCTTGTCAACGTCAATCAGAAATGAGGCACAACCTACCATTGAATACGCCCAACCCAATTCTCCGCCCGTGTTTGAATTCCATTGGTTGACACAAGGCGTTCACGACAATAACAATTCCCATTGGATTGAACCAACAGTCAATCTTGAAGGCCGTTCAAACGTGTGCGCTTCTTTTGATGCATTTATAAAATCAGAAAATACGCAACATTATACCAGGCGGCAGAAATAAGCTGTTCAAAGTGTATTTGTGTCGCTTATTCGGATTGATGCTCAGTCAATGCATTGCTAAGTGTCACATCCGAATTAGTGAGCTGCAGAACGAATTAAAGTAGTAGGATATATTTGAGCTGGACTATAAAAATGATAAATATTGTAGGTGATCTTCTACAAACGTATGCTAATTACAAGAAACATGTCGGTGGCTAAACTGCCTAAACGTGGATGGACAAATAAGATATGGTAATTATCAATTGGTTATTATTACTACATCGTTGTGGTTGTTGTTTTTGTTGTGTCGTAAAGACGGGCCACGGTATTCACAAATCAAGCGCTCCCCTGTTTCTTCTTCACCGGGAAGCCTATCAAGTTTGTGTGAAGTTGTGAAAAGTTGTCAACCTAAAAAGGAGCTGGAGAAACTCCTCCCGTCTTGAAAATATGAACAGTAAGTTAACTTTTTAAACAGTAGTCTGTAGCAGTGAGAGGAGCTATTAGTAAACTATTAGGATTGAAGCAGTCGTATGTCGTTTAACTCCTCCCGGGGGGCGTTCAATATGAAATTGTAAGTTTTAAAGCCACCATTTAAACTAGTTTACAAGTAGTCACCCACTTACTTTTCGCCAGTTGGCTAACAATTTTTTAGCCAACTAGCTAGTAGCTAACTGTGAGATTTTGCAACTTTTGATGCTTAATGGGTTTCACTTGCAGTCGGACATACCTGGCTTATGTTAGCAGTAGCTGCTGCGATAGCTCAATTTAAACAGTTTTGGTAAATGTATCTCCATATGAGATGAGCTAACCAGCTATCTGCGTATCAAACCAGGTCTTCCCTCGTCCACTTTTCGGACTTATACCTGCCGTCCTGGAGCTACTGACCCTTGACCACTACGGTGTCTTTTTTTTTAAGTGAATGTTCAATTCAAACATAGCCTAAATAGTCTGGATGGCACGTATTTCGTATGCAAGAGCAATCCCCTCATCAACTCTTCTTCCGTAGACCCGCAGCCAGATGAAATGGCCGCTATGGAGAGCGGGGGAGACTTCAACCAAAAGAGAAACACAACTCTACAAGTATGTACACGGTCCACCTAAGTTGTTATATAGCGGAGCCTTCGATGTGTATCGTTGGTCTCAATGATTCCCTTTCGGCTTCTTCGATGGCCAGTTTATGGTCGATGTAGTTAGACTGATTAGTCGGGCGTGTTGGTGTTAGCACGGTTATGCGTTAATCGGTTTGGTTTTATAGAAACGTTACAATTTGAGTGTGTGTTGTTGATTTCGAGAAGCACATGTCACCGGGGTGGGGAAAAGGCAGGTAAATTCGCCCACACTGGGTGTTCCCGTCAGGCCCCGCTCTTCATGTGCGTTTTGCTCAGCCCATTTGGCTGTCCTTGGAGGGGGTGGCCTTAGCGGAGTGAGTCAGTTTATAGGGCAAAATAAAGTGTGGGAGGGAGCTGGGTGGGATGGGGGAGGGGATGCAGAGTCCCGCCGCTGCTCTCGAAAAAATGTGGTCCCACCCATTCTCCCCCTCTGCTGCCACACACACACACACACACACACACACCCTCTCATTCTGTCCCCACAACCTGTGTTGCTGGCTGCTTAAATGAGTTAAATGAATCGCTTGACATTGTTGAAGGATAATGTGCATAGTGTTGTATCAACTATCATTTGTAAAAATGTAATGATTAAAAAATGTAATGGATTGTTAATCAGGTTTTCCTTGCATATCTTTTGAATTAGGGATTGCATAAGGAAAAGGCTGTGCTCCATTTTAGTGACATTATTGAATGCAGGTTTAGGTATTATTGTAGTACAATTTATTAGTCCATTAACATGGCAATTCCCCGTACATTTTTGTATTTTAAATGGATCCCGTAACAATTTACAGGAACAGCTGACAAGATTTACCCTGGTCATAAGCCATTCTTATTGAGATATTTTTTTTGTATTTTATTGTAAATTGTAAAAGAGTTGTCTGCAATAATTGTTTCCTATTTTCTCATGGTTTCTTTCCAAGGACTCCCAGCCATCTTCTCTTGCTCTGTTGGCTGCCACCTGCAGTAGGATGGACACCCCTGGGGAGGGCGATTCTCCCTCAGACCAACAGTCCAACCAGCAGCTGGACTTGAGCCACGGGGTCATGACGTCCAACGGCTGGCAGGTCATCCCCGTCAGCCTCCAGGCTTCCTCCAGCGGCTCCACCGTTTCCACCGACTCCTCGGCCAACTCACTAAAGAACAGGCAGGTGATCTCGACGTCCACGGTGGGGGTCCAGGGACAGCAGCAGTATGTGGTGGCCCAGGCGCCGACGATGCAGGGCCAGCAGGTGCTCACCACTCTGTCCAGTGTCATGCCCAACATCCAGTACCAGGTCATCCCCCAGTTCCAGACTGTGGATGGACAGCAGTTGCAGTTTGCCCAGGCCCAGCAAGATCCCAATTTGGGCGGAGGGCAGCAGTTCCAGCTTGTGTCGACTGCTAATGGCCAGCAGATCATAACAACCACCAACAGAGCCGGCGGAGGAGGCAATATCCTCACCATGCCCGGTCTCCTACAGGGCGCCATCCCCATCCAAAACCTAGGCTTAGGTGGGGGCCTATTGCAAAACCAGCCTCAGTTTCAGTTGGCTAACATGCCCATGTCCCTCAATGGAAATATCACTCTGCTGCCCGTCAGCACCGGAGCAGGTGGTGCGGATGGCGGCGGGGATGCAGGCATTAATCAGCTGCTGCAGCAACACCAACCCGTGTCCACCAACAGCGGCACAGGATACCTCTCGGGCACAACCACCGTGACCACGCAGACCGCCAATTCCTATGGCATGGCCCAGGTACAGAACAGCAACGGAGTGGTGTCGTCGTTTCAGCACAATGTGGCGTCGATGGGTGTCCAGCCGGACAACAGGGACGGACAGCAACAGCCTCAGCAGATTCTCATCCAGGGCGGGAATTCGCTCCAGACCATCCAAGCCAGCACCGTCGGGGGACAGGTGTTCGCCACTCAGGACGGTCTTCAGAATGTGCAGATCATGCCCAACACGGGCCCCATCTTCCTGCGCACCGTGGGCGCCAACGGCCAGGTGAGCTGGCAGACCATCCAGCTGCAGAGCCCGATGGGGGGGCAGATCACGCTGGCCCCGGTGCAGTCCCTGCCTCAGCTGGGCCAGGCCCAGGGAGCCACGGTCAACACCGTGCAGATCCCCGGCCTGCAGACCATCAACCTCAACACGCTCGGCAGCTCGGGGCTGCAGATGCACCAGCTGCAGGGACTTCCCATCACCATCGCCAACCCGTCAGGTCAGTGTGTCCACTGGGCTGGGTCTTGAGCCATGGCTAGTTTTCCTAGATGGCAAAACAAACTAAAATGAAATTGTACTGCTTTAGTCCAGTCCATCTTGGCCAATAATGCTGATTGGCCACATTTGATATCTTCATTGTATGTCAGTGGCATGACTGGTTTAACCAGTTAGGCCTCCTGTGCTGGTATCCACATTTGACAGTTTGATCTGAACGTGACAGTTGGACTAAGAGAGCAGGTTATAGAGTAGGTATTATTTTCAATTACAGTACGTTTTAGCTACAGCTATCTGTGCTCTAAGGGGTGTAACTGGTTCACGCCCATCGTACAGTAGTTCTTATCAGGTCCGAAGCCATCTCCAGTAATTGGTTTATAAATCTGGCCCTGCCCATTTGCCCGCTGTCTGCCAACTTCTTACTCCAGTTCATTTCTAATGAACCATATATGCCTCATCTGATTGAACATTAATAGTATTCAGCTGTTATCATATGACTTCACCATGACTAGTTCTATGCATCCTTTTTTCTTTTGTCCTCATCATGAAATCTTGTGGCTAACCTTGGCCACAAAGTTTTTTACTTTCACTATGTGCAAATGTCCAATGCAACTATTGAAAATACATGAAATCAATAAAAAAAAGTTTAAACAGTAATGTTCTGAAGACTGTTTTTCCCCCATTGAATTTTTCTGGTTATGTCTCCATGGATACAGGCGATAATGCGCAGACGGGGGGAGAGAGTCTTGATGACAGCACCGCCATGGACGAGGAAGACGTCAGCCCACCTCCTCAAGGAAGACGCAACCGCAGGGAGGCGTGCACCTGTCCTTTCTGCAAAGACGGGGAGGGCCGGTACGTCACCAGCCTTACCTGTTCATCTTAATTTGACACCAGCACTGGCCTCTTTTATGAAAGATGATACAATGGTTCGATCTAACCCAGGAGCTATGCTGAGCATGAAAGTGTTGCATGGCGTTTACTTAGGACCCGCTCCACCGGAGCGTCGCAGCGTCGAGTCAGGAGCATATAGGCCAATATAGAATAAATAACTAGGAGTGCTCAGCCTTATAGGGTTTGTCCTTGTTGTGTCGAACAATCGCAAGTGGATCGTGCATACAGTACATCATTAGTCATTTAAACTTCCAACCAAACTCACCTGAAGCTCCAATGACCGCACCAATTGTCCTCCATATGTTTCATTACTTTAAATTGTCCTTGTATAAACAATGTTTGGGGTCGTACAACTCGCTGTGTTTCTCTACCTTATCCATGATTGCAAATTGAAACTTACGAGAAGATGCAAAGTAAACAAGAGGTTCATAGTCTGTGGAGGGACACAGGGTAGAAGTTATAAGAGGGGCCTATATAACTACTTATTTCATTGTATTTGGTATATGGGCGCCATTTGATCCCTATGGTGAAATCATGATGCAGTGAAGGCGGACTAGCATGCCATTATTTGCAGGTTGCAAGAGTGCAAAATATGACGACGGGTGAAGATATTTATGAACAGATTTTAAAAGAGCATGTTTCCCGCTGCAATATGCAACTACAAGTAGTAATCGATGCATTATTTAATTAATTGACACACAAACGTGTTCTTCCTTCGAAGACAGTTTATTCATAGAACGACATGTCAACGTGTATGGAAATGGATTACCTCAAGCCTATTTGAGCATTTTGCTACATGTCAGTGTAGCAGCTCTCATTGATTGTGCGGGAAGGTTATGTGACACTTGCGGGACCAGTCTAGCAGGGGGTAAACTGAATTAGTCGTTTTCCAATTGCTTCCAGAATTTGTCGGACTGATCAACAACGTTGCGCCGTTAATCAAAATCTTTTTTTTTTTTTGGTCTTTTACTTGTAAAAAACTTCAACAACAGAGCGGCAGCCCCGAGTAATTACTTGATGTACAAAGCAGCGTCAAACTCAAGTTTTGATTTGAGTTTGTTTACAAAAGAGCTTTGGCGTAAAAGCTTGCAGTGACCCTAAGGCATTGAAATAATGAGGGTACTTCCAATTATCCACAAACTTGATTCTTCCTACACTGTCAATATAATTGAGTACAGTTCAGAGAACCACAAGACAAGTTCCTGATATACCTGGCTCTTAGTCAGCTCTTGCATTAAAGTACTACAGGTTGCCTAGTCGTTCCTCCTCCCAATGTGGTGCGGTCACCGAGTGACGCCCTTTCTTGTCCTCTCCACAGCAACGACCCCTCCAAGAAGAAACAGCACATCTGCCACATCCCGGGCTGCAACAAGATCTACGGCAAGACGTCCCACCTCAGAGCCCACCTGCGCTGGCACACGGGGGAGCGGCCGTTCATCTGCAGCTGGTCCTTCTGTGGCAAGCGCTTCACGCGCTCCGACGAGCTCCAGCGCCACAAGAGAACGCACACAGGTCAGCTTTTACACCACGACGGCATTGTAGGGGAAACCTTTTAAGTCCTGGCTTGTATTTGTCTTGGGTCAAAAGGTAGCAATGGAGTTTCTACTTCTAACGCCTTGGACTATCGCGGTGCTAACAAGTGCGTTTGTTTTGCCATGCAGGTGAGAAGAAGTTCCTTTGCACCGAGTGTCCGAAGCGCTTTATGCGCAGTGATCACCTCTCCAAGCACATCAAGACCCACATCAACAAGAAAGCGGCGTCGGCGGCCACTGGCACCGCGGTCTCGGTCGACGGCGGTTCGCCAGCAGCCGGCTCAGATGCCGGTGCCGACTCGGTGTCGGCCAACGAGCAGCACACCCTCGTCACCATGGAAACCCTGTCGGCCGAGAGCATAGCGCGTTTGGCCAGCAGCGGCGTCAGCGTGCTGCAGGTGGACCTTCACCAGATGAACGGCACCAGCTTCTGAGAGGAGCGGGAAAAGGAGACGTTGGTTGGGGCTCCAGAGAGGATCTGACTTGAGGCCCGCATCAGAGGGGCTTCAGGGCGAAAGAGGACGGGGTTGTGAATCCACACCGCAAAATGGACCCCGTTTCTCTTGGCGCTAAGGCGGGAAGAGCGGACGGTCACTATTTTAAGTATCTATGGCATTTATCAGGTCTGGGTGAGTAGAGTGGAGGGGTTCGTCAATGTTGTGGCTTTAATGACATTGTTCTCTTTTAAAGTCAAACTATCGTTGTCATAAAGGGAAATGGCACTACAAAGCCCACGCAACAGCCAAATTCACTTCTTTAGAGATTGCAATAAAACATACACATTTGATGTATTCAGAAGGTATCATGCGACCAGCCTTTACAGCCTTGTTTGCGAAAAGGTAACACTATGGTTCTATGTCAGGCTTAACATGTTTAGACTTTGAGGCCTTTTCAGCAACCCATTGATCTCAGGTGTTTTCTAGTCGGTGACCGACCCACAGCTTGTGTAAAATAATCTTCCTAGGGAATGACTTGTTGGAGCCATAATTGAAGCAATATTTGGTTGTCAGGGTTCGCCAATTGCCTAGAGTCATGCTTAAAAATTACAACCTGTACAACACATTGGATGATGATCAATGACTTGAGGATTTGTGTGAGCATTTAAGAATACTGAAATCCTTGTGAGACCCTGTGGTACACTTAAAGCCATCATTCTTTGATATGTCCATAGCAATTGCAACCATTTTTTGTGTATTGTATTTTCAAATAATATAAAGGCCTCTTGACTTGGAGAGGATTATATTTAGTTGCAAGAGATTCTTTATGAGGCTACCATACAATCTTATGTTACTGTTGCATTACAATTCTAGATTTTGTTTTGGAACTCCTAGGCCTTCTATTATACGACCATGTTCTTTATTCTATAAAGTATATATCTTCCAAGTACATTCAGTTTGTTCTGAAGCGTCGTTATCACCTTGGTTCTTGATTAGGCTGAAGATATGACAAGTCATACCCCACCCCCCTCCCTCCCCTGAAAAGTTCATTGTTTAGTTTAATCTCAATTTGAGGATTTCTGTGTCCATGTGGTCCAGATGGTGTAACTGTAAGCTCAAACCAAAGGTTCATCTTACTTGTCCATGAGCGGAATGATTTATGTTGTCCTTGGTTTGTGAGGGTTTGAAACAATGTTGGCTCTTATAAATGCAGACTCAGAACTGGAAAGCTCAGCATTAGGCGGATGCACATTTTCTTGTCAAATTTAATTCAGGGGTCTAGGGTGACTTTACTCACAATGTTTAAATGAATTGTCTATGTTAAGAATGAGTACTTTGTCAAATGTAATTATAATTTGTAACCTCAAACTCTTTTTACTAAGTTGATGGAAAAGTGCCCTTATGCATCATGTTTTGTTTTAATGGGGGAGGGTTTTTATATTGTGTATACTTCTACAAATGCCAAGAGCTGGATTAAAATTATGACTTAAGTCACATTGTCACCTGTCAAATTCACCACATTAGAAAAAAAGACCAAGAAGTTTAATTAAAACAAGTTTATTACAAATTAAACAATCACATTCAATTCAAACGAGAACAATATTAAAAGGCTAGTTATTCTTTTGTAATTAACACCAAATCACAAATCGTCATCTTCCTCCCCATTCTTCAGTTTGTCAGTGAGGCTAGGTAGGAGGAAAAGTTTAATAAAAAAAGATCTTTGAGCAAATGGTTTTATTTCCTACACTAGCTTAACGTTAAGCACACACGTGTTGCATACATGATCCCTTCCTAACCCCAAGCCCCTGAGGTTTATCAAAGGCTTCAACTCTGGACACCTAACATCATCAAGAAGACAGTCCTATGTGGAATCTGAATAAAATAGTATTGAATTTAGATAAATTACAACACAAGTAAGGTCATGTATAACTACCAACCGGTGCGTCGATGAACAGGGTCTGTAAGGCAAAACACCCACCTGCTGAGGTAGGTGTGGACATCTGAGAAGCCTTGGTACTTCGCCAGGGGGAGGAGGATGCCTGTGGGACACCGGCCCTCCCTCTGTCGGCAGAAGCTGCAGTTGCAGATACCCCGACACATTGGACAATGCCACTCCTACAGGATACGGACATCAGGACGTTGTTCAAGGTCAACTCACAACATGACTGTTAATTGCTTAAGTCTACATTGTGGCTGCATCCCACATTTTTTTACAGCACACATACAACTAAAATGACATCCATTATCGTCAAAAGAAAAGTATGGAGAAAAGTGTAAAAACAAGTGCAATCATAATGTTTGCATATCACCGGATCAAGCAGAGCCTTTTTGACTTCTTCTCCATATCGGTTTTTCAGACATGGCCCACAGAACTGCCCGTGAATCCCGCGACACGCCTCATTGCGGCAACATGTCTTTGTGTCAATGGTCTTCTGCCGACACTGGTGACAGGTAGTGCCCTGGAAAAGCACCTTTATTGTCAGTTCAAGTGCTCTATGATCATGTGACAAAATAAGACAGACAGAGTACAGATAGGATCTGGAAGACATAACATTTCCTTTAGTGAATTATATAGTTGAATCCCAGAGGTATGGGACATGATCTCAAAGTCAACATCAAATTCTACTCCACAACTAGAGCTATACGCAAGTGACTACATGGGATTAGGTTTCTTAATCCTCATGAAGTGACCCTTATTTAGCTCTAGTTGTTGAGTTCATTTCATGAAATTCGTTTTTTTTTTTAACATTTTTACATTGACACTGTCGTAGACCTTCTCCTTCATTTGGTCCGCCACCAGCTGGAGTTCCCCCTCAGTGATGTCCTCCACCGGCCGCACCACGTGGGGTCTGGCCTGGCTGGGCCGCAGCATGCGGCGGCGCGGGGCGTGGCGTACCTATGGACGGGCACAACAAAACAAACCCTGTTTATGAAGAGCTGAATAGTGCAATGGCAGAATAAAATTTATGTGGATGCGAAAAACAAGACATCAGTAGTGGCTGCACTTACCCATCCCACAGAGTAGTGAATATAATATATTTGTATTGTTTTCTGATATTATTATTATTAGTAGTAGTACTAACTATTATTATCAACCCTAACCCGAACCCTAACTTTGAGAGCCAAGTGTACTATAAAAAAGGTAAAGTTGAGATAAGTGTTGCTGACTTCCAGCAGCTCGTCCTCCAGGCTGGGCTCCAGCTTGGGGTCCCGGGGGCCCGAGGGGTCCTCACAGACCCCCATGGAGCGGGTGTGCCTCCGGGTGGCTCGCTCTGGGTTCCTCCTCGACTCCCCGACGGCATTACCGGACCGAGGTGTCTTCTGTAAGAAAAAAGTAACAAGATCAGCATCGACCTGGTCTATCGAGCGAGGAACAGAGTCACACACTTGTGGAGGAAAGTACAATGACATTCGTGAGAGGAAGGGAGGGGTTCTGGGGTGTATCATACTGCTGAAAGTGTTGTTGTTTGGGGCAGAATATTTGTGTTCACTTAATCATAAATTGGGGAACGTTGTAGGTCTGTGTTGGTTCTTAATGTGTTTGTACGCACAGCTCCTTTCTCTTTGGCTTTTTTGGCGTTTGGTGTGTGTGTTGTCAGAATCCCTGCGCCTCCGGGTATCTCCTTCAGGCCTGCCATCAGCTGAGCCAACTGTAAAAGAAGAAAACATGGCAAGCTCAGCATAGAGAATGATTTAGAGTAACCATGAACACAACACAAAATTCAGGGATGTCTTCAGTTCTGAAAGTCTTTTCACGTCTGTTTTCCTAAAATGCATTATGCAAAACAAAATGCTTTATGCAAATGTTTTTTTCTACAGTGTGTGTGTGTGTGTGTGTGTGTGTGTGTGTGTGTGTGTGTGTGTGTGTGTGTGTGTGGAGGGGGTGGGGGGGTCTATATGGATGCATTCACCATCGCTTTGTTTTCCTTGATGGTCCGGGCTCTCTTGGATAGGAAGGTTTCCTTTTCGTCACCCTCTGAATCGGAACCACATTTAACAGGTAAAGGGGCCATGGCCTGCTCTTCCTCTTCATTCTTCACACGCCTCTTCTTCTTTGGATTAGCCATTTTCTTCTTAACAACTAGTTCTTCTTTAACCCCTGTTTCTTCATCCCTGCTCACCTTGCCATCCTCTTGATTCGAATGAGATGTGTGGGAACGCAGGCAGAGGGACACCCTCACAGCGAATGGCTGAGCACCACCAAACCGTTTAGAGGTAATGTTGTTCTTGTTGAGGGATTGATGAGGAATGGCCTCCAGCCCATCATCAAAGCCTGCATTCTGGTGGCCACAGAGGTAGGTTTTACAAAACATTTTGATGCAACTCACGTTAACCTAAGGCCATTGCTTCTTTCCTAGAAATGTGTTTTGTTTGAGTAAGTGTTGGAATTGATTAAACTGAATAGAATATGAAGACATATGTTAAATATATCGAAGTAGGCGTCACCCACGTGGTTTACCTGTTTGTACCGGTAGCCTGGTTCATTTTCAGACTCCTCTGCAAATATATCTGTGAGCTCTTTTGGGAGGGAGGGTATTGTCGAAAGACCTTCCTAAAATTAGTGAAATACGTTATACGAGCAGCCCATTGAATTCCACGTTTAGTTCTATCATTTAATTGCATTTGCTCCAGCCGGATTTATTTAGAGACGGGTAGATTTGGCAAACATTACCGTTTTGGCCATCGCAATTTTCAATTCCGTGTTATATCCGCAGGAGTGCCGAACTCCTGATTTAAAAGTACTGTCTTTCTACAGGTAGCTGTTACAATTAGCAAAAATCAGAATTGGGTGTGCATGTTTTGTTTACTGACTACGCACAGGCGGACGTGACTTTCATTGTTAATAAACAACCCCGCCCGCCTGGTTCACCCCTGCGTAGACAAGCTAGGCCACATAAACGAGCAGACTTTGCTGATCTTTTCATTGTTTGTAATTTCTACAAAATGTTGGAACATTTAAAATGAACAATTTCGTGTTAAGAATCAATGTTAAATTGTTGATTTTGAAGAATCAAACAAACATTGTAAATTATGTGTGTGTGTGTGTGTGTGTGTGTGTGTGTGTGTGTGTGTGTGTGTGTGTGTGTGTGTGTGTGTGTGTGTGTGTGTGTGTGTGTGTGTGTGTGTGTGTGTGGGTGGGTGTGGGTGTGTGCAGGCCCGCCGCTCCCTATACGCAGAATACGCAGAGTGCGTAGGGCACCAAGTACCTGGGGGGGCACCAAAAATTATGGTTTGTAAAAAAAATAAAAATAATTATTGCATTATTGAATTAAAAAAATATATAAATTAGTTATGAAGAGGCCCACCGTTGTTTTTTCTTAATTGCATAACCTATCACTCAATTTCGGCAATTATATGTTTTTTGCTCGCGTAGGGCACCGAAACGGCCAGCAGCGGCCCTGAGTGTGTGTGTGTGTGTGTGTGTGTGTGTGTGTGTGTGTGTGTGTGTGTGTGTGTGTGTGTGTGTGTGTGTGTGTGTGTGTGTGTGTGTGTGTGTGTGTGTGTGTGTGTGTGTGTTTTGGTTTTGGTTTTGGACTGGGACAAGCTATTCCAACTGTATGATCATTAGTTGCCAGGTATGTGGCTACAGATAGAGCCATGTGCAGCTGTGTGATAGTGGGAGTAACGGTGGGAATCTAAAGGAACTCCCTTCTCGTTCCCATGACTGATAAATGAATGTGCCTGTTCGGACAGCTTGGTGTATAGGTGACCATGAGGCAGCCACAGTGGCTGCTTATTGCAGTTGTGGGTAAGTCAAAAGGCTTTTTTATTATTATGTATTGCTAATCTCTTTGTTAGGTGTAATTTGATTGGATGATTTGATTGGATTTTTCTGTGTTGTACTGTGTTGTTGTGAAGTATATTCATTTAGAGTAAAATCTGAGTTAGAATTTCGGGGCTCCTGTTTCTTTTTACATTGTGTGGTTTCCCTATTATTTCTAAATCTATGATATGCGTCTTTCTTTCTACTTTAGAATGCCTATTCCTGTGTATATCTGGGCAGTTGGTCACTCAACAGAGGCAATGTATTTACCATTT
Organism: Pollachius pollachius; assembly: GCF_949987615.1. Taxonomy (NCBI): domain Eukaryota; kingdom Metazoa; phylum Chordata; class Actinopteri; order Gadiformes; family Gadidae; genus Pollachius; species Pollachius pollachius. Next base: position 9,064,439 of record NC_136945.1, on the reverse strand, counting down.
GAGAAACGAAACAAACAATATCGAATCAAATATAGAATATATGCATGCTGGCAATGTGACTGATTCAGTGCAACTCTGCTCATCCGCGAAATGTTGTGTGGGTTATTTTCGGCTCGTCGGCAACCAGACAAAGGTGATTCTGCAGGGTGAGTAACCGTCAAAACAAAAAAATCATAGCATGTCTGAACAGTCCCTCTATAACCTTGATAGCCTGCAATCATTTCATGTTAAACACCTGTAAACATTATTATATAGTTGAAAGAAAAACTATGTTATTATACCCTTTGGATATTGGATATACTATCAACGTTAATATAATATTGCTTTAAAAATGAAACCAGTCCAGTGTGAATTCATTTGCAGCTTGTGCTGTGATTGAAATTTGTCCCACATTCTTCTGTAAGCCTTACAACAACAACAACAACAACAACATCATCAAGTGTGTGTGTGATGAGGACATGTGCAACACGAACACCTGGAGGTAGGACAATAATTCAATATTATCATTTATTGTCTTTGAATGGTATTGTATCGTCAATTAATCAAGATATTGACTTATTGTGATAAACGTTTTATAGTCTTAATTCATTATAGGAAGATATGCCCTTAAACTGCTTTGGAAAACTAGTTTCAGACTGATACCACTTAAAATGTCCATATACATCAATGTCAGGTCAGTTACACTGTTAACAATGTTATTTTGAATGTATAAGCATATTGTGATTTTCATCAATATAGTGTATATTCACCATGATCTTTGTGATAATACATTTTTCAATATCACCCAGCCCTACGTCGGGGCCACAGCCAACCCAGATGCAACCCTCCGCTCATACTGTAGGTAGGAACTTAGCATTTATCAAGTCATAAGCAACCCATCTCTTCTACTGTAGGTAAGAACTATGAATTGATCAAGTCACCTGCAAACCACCTTTCATATTGTAGGTACGAACGAAGCAACGCGATCTAACATATATAGTAACAAGTTATGACTTGAGATATGGATCTCACAAAATACTATTCATTGTTCATCCTGTGAGTCCCTCTGGAATCTTGCTCACACTCTTTTTCATGGGACATCCTAAACCACTGTCTTAGCCCTTAAGCACTAAGTTTAGTAATGGCAAAAAATATCTGAGGACATTGGCATAAAAAAAATACAATAAAATAAAATAAAAAAAATATATATATATATATATAATATTGAGGAAAACATGTTAACTATGTATTTTTCCTGCAGATAAAGTTATCTTACCTACCATTTTCATTGCTGGAACTGTCCTGTTCGTGTTTATCATGCTCATTGCTGTTGGACACCGACACCTGTTCAAGGAGCATGGTGAGGTTATTGTTTATTACATCTTTGCTCTCTTTTTTTTTTTTTACACGCTGCTACTTCAAAGGATTCAATTATGTTGTGATATCATTGTCCATAATAACAATATCTTATACAAGGTCACAAGTGTGAGTTAGTAGGGCTTTGATATGACATACAGAGAACGAAGATCTTAATACTTTTAATTGCGATTATACTATAAACTTTTGGAAAGAGAAAAACGTCTTCAATCCACGGACAGATCCTCTCCATTCTCAATTGCATTTGCATTTCAACAGATTGAGTTATATTACAAAATAAAGTTATTTAATAAACCAACATTGATTTCTCTGATAAATACCGCAGGGGAAAAGGGACACAGGAATTTGTGGGAAATAATTCTATTGAATAAACATTTGCAGCTTTCTTTTAAATTCAAAGACAATTGCTGTTTGACCTTGGTAGTAGCTGTTTACCCTTTTTTCTGCTTATGGGGCTGGCCTTGGCTTTATTTGTGTTCTCGATACTCCCTTTTTTATTTCCTCCCTTCTTTGTTCCGGTCAAACACATTTCCAGGTTCCTCTTTATTCACACATCCAGAACTAAAACAACCCACAACGGTGGAAGAATCCATTCACGCCATAGCTAGGCCAAAAAGCATAGATGCAGTGGCCAGCCATTCAATTGTGACCACTTTGCTATCTTATGTTCCCCATTTATCTCAGAAGAGACTCTGTCCTCTGTCCATGGCGATGCAGTCTTACCATTGTGTTCCTGCCGAACAGCTACACCGCGCCCTATTAACAGTGCTGACGTGGAAATACAACAAGTACAATTATCAAACCATAACACTTACATTGCAAGGCAAAAAATTGGATAATTATAACATATAATTTCAATCAGAAACATCAAACTATGAGGGCAGTTGAGTTCGCTTTCTGACGTTGAAATTGTGCATTTGACACCCCCCTAGGCTATTGGCCGGGGTCACTTTGCAACAGTATGGCAAGGGAAATACCAGGGCTCTGTGGTGGCAGTCAAAGTGTTTCCTGAAGGCTGCAAGCACGAGTTCTCCTCAGAGAGAGACATCTATGAACTGCCACTGATGGAACACTCAGGGATCGCCCGCTTCTTTGGCGCCGGGAAGAGCCTAGACGGTGGCAGTTGGCTCTTAGTTCTGGAACTAGCGACATGTGTGAGTGGCCAGCGTTTTACAAAGGAAACCTATAATATTTTATTTTGAATATATGCAGAATACAGAGAGGAACATCAGAGAGCTAATATACCCTTTAAGTGTATACATGCATGGCATTAAATATAGGCACATAGACTATATCAGCTCCAAGCGTAGGGTGGTATTGTACGATATAAGATTGAAAATAAGCCATGATAATGTCCCATATAAGTTCTAAAATATTATGGTTATTCTAATAATAAATTATCCCAAATTGTCCAGCCCTTCAGCTCAGGATTGTTTATTTTTTATATCTCTTTAAAAATGTACTAAAATAAAACAATGACTGTGGCAACATTGTATTTTAGGGTTCCCTCCAACACTTATTGTGTGATAAGAGTGGCAGCTGGATGGCATCCATGAAGCTGTCTCAGTCTCTATCACAGGGGCTGGCATACCTCCACTCTGACCTTCACAGACATGGTGAGTCTGTGCACTGCACTGTCCTGCACTGTCTAACTTTATCATATGGGATGCGTGTATGTTTGAGTGTTCTTTTATGTGAATTTTGAAGCTGTCAATGTAAACATAATGTGTGTGTGTGTGTGTGTGTGTGTGTGTGTGTGTGTGTGTGTGTGTGTGTGTGTGTGTGTGTGTGTGTGTGTGTGTGTGTGTGTGTGTGTGCACCTCTTTATGCACACTGTCCAAAAGGTATGCACAAACCTGTAGTGGCCCACGGAGACCTCAGCAGTGGCAACGTGCTTGTAAGAGCAGATGGGACGTGTGCCCTGAGCGACTTCGGATGCTCCACCATCCTGTGTTCCTGTTCGGGACGTCCCGGCTGGGAGTGTCTTCAGATCATGGAGGTGAAGACTTTTGTGTGATTACTTTAATCATTTAATTCAAAGTTTAAGAAAATTGTTTTTCCCAATTGCTGTGCTGAAGGTGGGTTATGAATCTTCCTCAAGAATGCCTAGAAATGTAGAACTGTGGACATTGGGGTTTGAAACCCAAAACCCTTTCAATTGTGGTGTGAAACTCCCGTTCCCGACTACCCTGCCCCATATATGGATGCAATACACATCAGTAAATATTACGTCCTTGGCAGGATCCCGGGCAGGATCCCGGGAAGGTTGGCTCCCTGCGCTACATGTCCCCTGAGATCCTGGAGGGCTGCGTGGATCACGGCCGGTCTCTGGTGCAAGCCGACGTCTACTCCCTGGGACTGCTGCTCTGGGAGATCTGGATGCGCTGCTCGGCGCTCTTTGAAGGTAACGGAGACCCGGGATCTGATCAGGTTATCGGGTGAGGTCGTCACTCCGTGATGTGTATACATGCCTGTGATAATGGCAGTGATGAGTAGAGGAGTTAGTTATTCTGGGTTAGGTCAATGCTGTGCTACAGGGGTACTTGTCTAGAGGTGTAGATTCTTCATTGGTTTATGGGGACGCATTCTCTTGAAAGTCAAATCTTGGCAACATGATCACACGTTTAAAAAAACTAATTTTTGGGGGGGTATCGCTATTATATATATATATATATATATTTATATATATATATAACTTCATTAGCCACATGGCAATGTTTAACATATCATTTTTGTGAATTTATTTAGGTCTTTCTATTGGGAGATTTGTATTGTTATTTTATTGTGAAAATGTCTCCCTCTGCAGATGGCATGGTGCATAAGCACACCCTGCCGTATGAAACCGAGCTGGGATCCAGCGTGACTCTGGAAAGACTCCTGTTCTATGTGTCTCAGATGAGCATGAGGCCTTTCATACCCGAACGATGGGAACGGGGAACTCAGGTAGGCGATACCATCCAAGTATCGTTCACCTCCATTGAAGATTAGAAATGTAATATATACGTGTGCTGTCAATGTAGAACAGGTTTTTATTTAGTGCATATCCGTTGCAGGGAGCGTTACTCCAGGAACTGGTGACGGACTGCTGGGACCATGACCCGGATGCTCGGCTAACAGCTCAGTGTGTTGTCGGCAGATTACACGCCCTTCAAACTATTCGCTCGGTGTGATTTGTAATGGCGTATTCTTTTTGATTTTGAAATTATTCTTTTTGTAATCCAAAAACACCTTTAACGATGTATCTGTTTTGACTTGTTATAATATGAATTATTTCAAACTGTACACTTTTTTTGTTGATTCGACATTTAAAGTCCTACATTTTCTTCACAACTTTTCGGTCTGCTCCATTGGATGGATTATACATATAACTAGGCTACTCTTTTTTATATCACATAGGTATTATACTAGTATACATTTTGTTGATACAATGTCACTGCACTGATTGAATCATTCAATTACCTGAAGATTATGAAGGCTACTAATTATGTTTTATGTGAGCAATGACCCACCCATGCTGTACGTGAAACAATAAATGTTCCGTTCGTCCCTCAGGTGTGTTCGTCACGTTGTAAAACATTCCTACCTCACCCCTTATTATGTATTTTAATTTTGAATTAATCGATTAATACTCTGTTGTGTCGTGGTGTTTCGCTTAAATAAATAAGTTATTAAGTTATATATTATATATATAGTCTTGTAGGCTAATCAATGTATTGTACGCATAACTATTAATCACGGGCGGGGCCTGTTTACTTTTACACCACAATGCGGAAGACGTTTCACTCCAACGCAGTTCTCGATCCACTCCCAGATCGAGGAGAAGCAGATAAGGTAAGCATAAATGTTGATCATGTTTCGTCGAATAGAATAACATAATATCTTTATACCGTGTATTTGTTTTGCTATTTGTTTTAGCAATATTTTTTGACTCTAAGCATCTAAAGCAGAAAACCAAATTCAAAGTCCTAAATGTTTTGGAGTTGCTAAAACGCTATTATTAATGTATTAGTTGGCCTTAAGTATTAACAGAAGTTCAGCTCAGTCAGCGACACATATTGACACCAAGTGGTTAGTATGTGTATGCCTGACATAACAAGCATCCGAGCAATATAACCATTCAAAGAACAACAAATGACAAATAAAAGGTTTCTGATTAGGCAAAAAAAAGGTATATAATGTTTCTACTTTCCACACTACTCCCAACTGCAGCATCTGTTACCTTTCTACTCTTCAGAATAACTATGTGGCCAAACCAAGGTATGTTATCTTTTGTAACATCAACAAATTATATAACTGTGTGTGTGTGTGTGTGTGTGTGTGTGTGTGTGTGTGTGTGTGTGTGTGTGTGTGTGTGTGTGTGTGCGTGCGTGCGTGTGCGTAAACAGTTTGTATTTAAATTGTGGGTCCTGCTCCTCCTGTAGGACCTCCTAATCCAGCCTTCCCCCCGGGCTACAACCCTGCCTTCCCTGCTGCACCCCCCCATGGGGCATTCCCTCAGGCCCCAAATCCAGCCTTCCCACCTGGCCAGTTTCCTGCATATCCTGCGGGGGTCCACCCACCCTTGCACCCGGGGGGCGTCATTCCCCCACCCATGTACCCGGGGGCCACGCCCTTTGGAGTCCCAGGACAGCACCCCTATCCCGGGGCCCCTGGTGCTTTTCCAGGATACCCTTCGGGTGGTGCTCACCCAGGACCCTACCCCAAATCTCCCAAAGCAGGCCATCATAAGGGTGACCATAAGAGCGGCCACAAGAGCGGTCACAAGGGTCAATACCCCAGTGGAGGTGTAGGCGGTATGGGCATGGGCATGGGTATGGGCATGGCTGGACACAAAATGGGCAAAAAGATGAAGAAGAAGATGAAGAAGGCTAAGGGTCATAAGTCCCATAAACATGGCGGGAAGGTGAGTTTCAGCCAGTGTGTTAAGAGGTTTCTACTGATGATGGCCTTCCTTTCACTAAGCTGTTCCATGTATGTCTGTCTGTCTGTCTGTCTGTCTGTCTCTCTGTCTGTCTGTCTGTCTGTCTGTCTGTCTGTCTGTCTGTCTGTATGTATGTATGTATGTATGTATGTATGTATGTATGTATGTATGTATGTATGTATGTATGTATGTATGTATGTATGTATAATGACTTCCTACTTCTGTGTAAGGAGTGTACTCACGTAACCTTTTGGCCGTTCAACACATCAATGAATCATTATTTTCTCTCAAAGAAGCCAAGCCCGTTTTCTAAGTTATTATCTGCTAGGACTTTCCTTGGTGTAGTCAAGATATAATATGTTACACATTTGGCATAACTTGCACAGTTCTCCTTTGAACTATTGAAAACAACCTTTGGAAGATTTTCCTTGCTTATTAAAGATATGATTATTCAATTGTAATCCTCTCTACAGTCCGGCAGCAGCAGCAGCAGCAGCAGCAGCAGCAGCAGCAGCAGCAGCGACTGAGGGAGCTGTCTCCTGAAAGATTCCTTCCAAAGTGATGGACTTTGTTATTACCAAATGGCAGTGACCGGTAGCAGTACCCAGCTATGGTAGTTAATATTGTTAAGGGTCTGTTTGAGCCAACAATCATGTATTATGTTATATAAGAATATCATGCTATTTATAACGCAAGGATAATCATAAATATGTTAATTCAATACCAATTATATTAAAGCATAAGATTTATGTGCAGAAATAAGTGTTTGAGCATTACTTGCAAGTAACCATCTGCTGTGAATATAACCTTAATTTAATTAGACAGCAGAAAGGATATTTTATTTGTTAAAAAAATATGTTGAATTTATATATATTAAGTTAAAGGGTAATTGTGTGAGGGGCTAAATTGTGGGACCATACTATTAATAATGATTAATGATGCTAAAGTTTTTTATTGATAATACACATTAATTTCATAATAAACAGATAATAAAGATTTTGTATTCACCTGCCTGTTTATTACCAAACTAGATGTAAGTTGTTTTACTACACTGTAGATAAATCATGTGACAACAATTACAACTTTTAATCAATGAAATATAAAGGAATCATTATTTTAATAAAAGTAACATTATGAATGTATTACCTTTTAAGAGGAATAACCTCCTTGTTAGATATTATGCAGAGGTTTTTTTAATCCTCTGCATAATGGGATGCGTTTGGTCTTGAGACTGCTGGCTGGTCGTGCCGCCTCTCTGGGATTTGTCTTGTCTTTATGTTTTGGACTTTGTTGCATATCTTAATGTCATGTCCTTTTCATATGTTTATGTAAATAAATCCCACTGGTTGGGTTTTTGTAAAAGGTGTCCTCTGATATTTGGGGTCAAGGGTGGTTTGTTGTTAGCCCCAGTAGAGCCAACTAGAGGTGGGGCGTAACAGGGCGTAAAAAGGACCATGCCAGCCTGACACCAATACAAGCAGGTACTGAACATCTGGATAAGTCAAAAGCCAGGACGCAGATGTTATTTATGTTATGATGTAATCTTCTCCGAATTAAATTATGTTAATACTGGTATTTTAGTGTCAAGCCTTACCAGCATCCGACCAGCAATTCTGATATTAAAAGGAACTTTGGCTTTGTCTCCCTGAAGTCCAGAATGAACCGCGACATGGAGGAGAAAGAGATTGTTGCCGGTGGGGACCTCCGGACACCCGAGGAGCTGCCGCTGGCCCCCGGAGCTGAGCTCCCGGACTCCCGGCGGAGGAGCTCCGGTGGAACCTCGGAGAGTCCTCAAACGGCAACAATCCCTTTCTCCTCCATGTCGCAGTTTAATCTGTGCTTCAGATTGATGTGGGAGTGGAAGAACCAGAGACGTCGGAGATCCCGACGCAGTCATTAAGATTCATAATATCATCCGGAAGAGCACTCAGCTTTTGCTCGTGATATATATAATCAGTCCCTCCAGAAAAACGTTTTTTGTGATTGTTGCGTCCAAAAATCCTTGATTATGCGGCATGTTTTCTTAAACAATGCGATGAAATATGCGGCATATTTATGCAATTTTATGCAATGAAATATATAAAAAATATAAAAAATAAAATATATTTGCAAGCAACCATGGCGGGGTCCTACTGTCTGAGCGTATGACGGACAGTTTGACCATATGACCGACAATATGACTGTATGAACGACCTAGAAGTCTTCTGTACGTGAAGGTATGGTGAGCTTGGTCGGTATGGTAACATGGCATTGGTATGCCTTAAAAACTGGTATACCGGAAGTTAACATGTCAAAACAAACACCAACCATGTTTCTAAAGCATACTGTGTCAAAATCCACTGTCAAACGGATGTTTGCGAAATTACGTGTGTACCGCTTTAAGGCCCAGCCTGCATTGTAGAGAGGCCGCGGTTCAGAAAGACAACTTCAAACAAATTCTTCCAATTTTTCGACTTGAAATTTGGCATGGGTATACTATGGAATCTAACCATTGTATCGGTATTTAACAACCAAGCTGTCTTACGCAATGTTAGAGCTGTTTAAACATCGGAGGTATGCATGTATTACACTTTAAAATGTATATCTCTGCCGTCTTCGATCTCATTGCTATGAGCATGTATTACAAGTTTCATCCATATTGCACTTGCCTCGTGGAAATGGCAGCCTGTTGAGTATGTTGCACTTCAAAGGCTGGTTATAGCGCCACCTGTAGTTAATTCTGGCCCATCCTTTTAATCCCTAACTCGAGTTCTACAAGCCTTTTGAACTTTTGACCGTGTAGTATTTGAGACATGGTTTTGGAGATTATTAATACATAATAATAATAATAATAATAATAATTATTAATATTATTATGACGATAACAATAGGGTTCATACGGATTTCGAAGGACCCCTAATGAATAATTGCACTCACTGACACTTGTGATGCAAGAGTGATGCAAGTTACTCCTCTGGGCTGTGGAAACACTGGAATCTATGCATGTATTTAATCATTGTTGACCTTGTATTTTTATCTATGTTGACCTTGATTTGTATTGTCTTTTATATGGAACTTTGAGTCTGGAATAAATTATTCACTCAATACAAAACATGCTAATTATGCCGTGATTTTGTCTGCGGGGGGGAGAATAAGTACAAATAAACTGTAAAGTAGCCTAATACATAATTTGCATTGAATTAATTTGTACCATTTAATCGTGTAACTTTTAATTGCAATCGTCCACAGTGTAGCCCTTCGTTTCCCAAAAGCATCGTTGGTAACGAACGTCGTGAAAGCTAACGCTCGTAGATAACGAGGACTCCAGGGGTTCTCGCTAAGAGCATCGTTAGCCTACTATAGCCTCAGTGGCGTCACCAGCGGACATTCCGTGTATTGGCTGCGTTTTATAAAACACATCCAAAACCACGTCATGTCCAGCTGGCGCAATTTCGCAATACCCCCAAAACAGTGGTTACCGCCCATATATAGTACTCATAAACTACTGTTAGATTGAAACAGAAAAGACAGAGACATGTTAGAAGTCAACAACAACATAATTTATTGCAGCAATTTAAAATTCCAAAAATACATGCGCAGCCGAAATGTACGATCAAACGCCAGCTCACAAGGCAACCCTCTCACAAGGCATTTAATAAACTCAAATGATTCCATTGCTCTTGTGTGGGAGGTCGCTTTCGAGCTGCACTTGCTGTCTCCCTTCTTATTTTAATTCAACCATTGTGGTTAAAATGTCCACATATTGATCAATGACAGAAGACATATTGTACACGAATCATGCTGAGACCAGCGGGTGTCGGAGAATTTCTGCAGGCGTTTTTTGTTGCGATTGTTTGCCATAAAGCACTGTAGTTGCTTTGGTGAGGCTGCGATGAAGTTCATTATTTATTGGACCGTGTCTAGACAGTTAGAAACATCTCTGACAGTGCACAATCGCCAAGGTGAGAGGGTGGTTTCTGCAGTGAACGTAGACTGCTGCGGGAAAATGTGCTGCAATGCTTGCCTGAACGCCGCACGCTTACAGCACCATCATAAGGCGTTTTTACACTGGCAAATATGTCATCGTATGCACGCCTTTTTCGCGGCACGGTCCGCGCGTTTACACTGCCCGAGGTAAATTGCCTGCTTGGGCTAGCACCCCGATTTACCCTCCGGACCCTACACACATTTGCGGTTTATTGGGTTTCATTTTGAATCTGATGTAAATGCGACGGCTCCGCGGTTCCAGGGAGGTGCTTGGATAGAGGTGTTGCTGCTCTGTCTCTACAGAGACAACGCAGCGATATCATCATGAGCAGTTCTAACTGGAGAGAAAGTGAAATCCGTGAGCTGCTGATCATGTGAGAGAAGGTTATGCAGTCGCATTAAAAAGAGACCTTGAAAGATGGTGCGATCTACGAGAGAGACGCAGATGAACTTTCCTTACGAGGCTTTTGTCGGGATAAAAAACAAGTGCTCAGCAAAATAAAGAATATGTTGGCCTTTTTGCACTTGTTAATAGTTAATCGTTTGTAGCCTACAATCAGACGTGAAGTCATTCTTGCATGCTGGGGGCCTTCATTCATAAAAAAATAAAAACATTCAGCAGTATGCAAATTATTCTAAAGAGGTCTAGACTCCGTGCGCAGCCCCGCCTTCTCCAGTGAACCAAGAAAAGCCCGCGCCGTGACGAACGGGGGATTTGACCCCCTCGGTTTTACACAGGAAATTTGAGTTAAGACGGTGAAATCGCCGGGCGTGCCAATGCGACCGAACCGGCTTGGCAGTGTAAAAAGGCCTATACATAATCCTGCCCAACAGTATGGGCAGGATCTAAACCAAGTGCGCGCCAATCAATGAAACCTTATGCGGAATCAGATAAAGTCGGCTCTCTTTGTTGTGCAAAGCATGTTACAGAAGTCGGCACATTAAAATAAATGTAGTTGTTACTCAAGCTATTTTTGATTTTTGTAATAGGGAATTATTTCAGTGGGGAAAATGTACGCACGCGCCTTCAGGATTACTGATATTGCATATGTCGGCCTAGGCCTAATCAGTTGTGTTTAAATATCTTTAGCACCTTATGCGGAATCAGATAAAGTCGGCTCTCTTTGTTGTGCAAAGCATGTTTCAGAAATCGGCACATTAAAATAAATGTAGTTGTTACTCAAGCTATTTTTGATTTTTGTAATAGGGAATTATTTCAGTGGGGAAAATGTACGCACGCGCGTTCAGGATTTCTGATATTGCATATGTCGGCCTAGGCCTAATCAGTTGTGTTTAAATATCTTTAGCATTCATATTATTGCAGTCTATTCTTTTTCGTAGGCTACTCTGCTGTTGGCCTTAATGGGGAGATATTTTAACGCTTTTTAACCCCATTTTCCTGCGACATTCCTGCGTCTCCCCCTCCTACGGAGCCCATTTCAGCACCATGTCAGTAGACAGTTACAGTCAGACGAACGTCATGAGCGCAGTGAACGCGCGTTCACGTTAAGAGGAGTTTCAGGAAACGCTCCAAAGAATTGTACGATGGATCACAAGATCCATCGTGAGAATGATCGTACGAGCGTGGATCCATCGTTATCGGGAAACGGGGCCCTGGCCCTGTGTAACTGTTGCCTACCCCGGCTCTACTTGGTAACAAGAAAAACCTGTCAGCCCCCCTTTATAAACAAACTAGAAAATGCATTTCCTGTAGAAAATGCGATGAGTGGGGGTCCTCCCATTTACTCCCATGTTAAAAAAAAAGATAGTATTTTGGCGAGCAGCACGGGAAGGATGCCCAGGTTCAACCAATCAGGCAGTCAGCGCCCCATACACCGCACGACTACGGACTGCCTTTATTTATCACCAAAACTCGTATAGGGAAAACACCAGCACACCCAACAAACAAACATGTCATTTTCGGTGACGGTGGCGGCTACGACACACACACACACACACACACACACACACACACACACACACACACACACACACACACACACACACACACACACGTTAACATTAAACAACACACAACTACACGCAACCAATAAAGACCCCAAACCCGTTAACCCCACTTAACCTAACAATTACCTAAAGGACGACAAAGCCCCTTAGCTCAAACAGACAACACTGATTCCCCGGATCCCTCGCGTGACCGCGTAGGGGTTGCCACAGTATTTTAAAAGTAGAATATCTTAAAAAGTATCAAATATTTAAAAAATATGAAAAGAAGCGCACAATTACAAGCTATTTTGAACATTTTAAAGCTTGAATGGAGTGAAAATGGAGTCTCTAGGTGAAAAATTGTGGAAGGAGATAGGTTCCAAAGTTTGTAGAGAATAATGAAGAGGAAAGAAAGAAATTTAGAATAAAACTTATGAAGAACAATAGTTGAGCGCTACATGCAGCACTCGTCTAATTACGGTTAAGAGCCAGGAGGTGGAGCAAGTGAGCTCCTTAGAGTAACTGGAGACTATGTTGGACCAATCTTTTACCTTATCCCATTTGTACCGGCTGCTGCACGGCGCAACATTGTATCTACTAGATACAATGTTGCGCCGTGCAGCAGCCGGTACAAATGGGTTAACAGAACATGTAGGCAGCATACATTTTATTTTAAAGCACAACGATTATTCCTGCTGCATAAACTTAAGGAATATTGAGGTCAGTAATGCAGTTTAAATATAGTTTATCAATATCTAATTGAAAGTATACTCAATTTAAACCATGAGTCCTGGTTAGCTTTCCAGACTAGTTCAACTTGGCAGCACATTACAGACTTTAAATAACAATGTTACATGTGTCCTTTCACCATGGGAATGATCATACACAACCGCAACCATGCCTTAAACCACCACTTTCAGCTACTGCCCTCAGAGAGAGGGCACAGAGTCCCATGCGAAATGAAAAACATCTATAAAAATGTGTTTATCACCTTAGCCATTAAAAATCTCAATGGTAAGAGCCACCTGGTACCCGAGCACAAATCATTTTTATATATATATATATATATATATATATATATATATATATATATATATATATGTACCTTTCATGTGTTATGTAAATTCCATTTAATAATTGAATAATGTGTCCTGTCTGAATGTATTGTGCTTTTAATGTACCCCATTTTTGGTCGCAGACCGCCTAACATGCAAGCAAAGATTAAAACCGACCTTTTGCCTTCAAAAGGTAGACTATTCAGTATTTTCTGTTCTATTCATGTTACATTAGTTGACGAAGCTACAAATCCCACTGAGAGCGAGAGCTGCCTGGGGAGAGGGGGCGGGATAGTGCAAAGTGGAAAGTTCAGAGGTTATAATTGTGTTGTCTTTGTGTAAAGGAGTGGAGCTCGATCTCACATCACTCTTCCCTCTTCCCCGAATCCTTTCTAAACTCTCCCCCGGGTTCCTACCCTCCCGAACCTCTCCCCTTCTACCCTTATAACCCCACCCTCCCCCCGATCACGTCGAAGCGCAGGCATCAGGTAAGGTGGTTAATTGTTATTTTTGTGATCAAAATTTGCCGAAAGAATTTTCGCGCCGCAGCTAACGAGTTTAGCCGCTTTGCTAACAGGCTTCACGTGAGGGAGCTAGGCCGCTAGAAGAGCATGCCTACAGCAAATGTACACTGCTCCAAACGTTATAATATAAAAATGAGGACACCATTTGATTTAAAATGTAACCTGCTTTACAGGTTTAGAGGTTTGTCTTTATTTCCGATATACGGTTGGAGATTAAGTTGTTTCAGAATGACACCGTACATATTTAGGCTAACCAGTTAGCGCGCTAACCAGCGCACACATGCTCCATTCATTTCCTTCTCCCATCACTGGGTGCTAAACTGTAGCCGGTTAGCCTAGTTATGACCATCAACTATTACCTCCTCTATTATTGACGTACTGATCACATTCGATGCCGTTTAGGCTTATCAAATTGTATACGATGTATACGATACAAGTGATAACCTTAATCATACAATAAGATAAACTTCCGTTTCATGCGAGATTCGGCTTTACCCCACTTAACGAAGCCTTTTTAAAATCCGTCCCTTCCCCAAGATCCATCTCCGTGTCCAAAGAACCCCGATTCTACTATAAAAGGAGCAACAAAGACCGGCAAGCTGGCTGACTTGGACTCCGGTGTGATTGAAGGAGGACTTAATGTCACTCTTACAATCCGGCTGCTCATGCATGGCAAGGTAAAGAAATCAATGGTCTACCTGTCTATCCTCCGTAATGCCCTCAAGTCTTAAGCCTTATGGCTCTAGTGACCGGTCATGGGCATTATCTTGGTGTTAAACGTTCACTCTGTAATTGTAATTGAACCATTGTAAGGAAATTGTATGTAAAGATTATACTTGTATTTGCTTTCCAAGGTCCTAATGGAATAACCATAGTTTAATGTAATTGAGTTGTGCTCAAGAGATCAATATATACATTTACCTGAGGCTCCAAGTTTCTGCAAAGTTCCTTGGAGCCATAGGAGACGTGGTCGTTTCATGTAATCTTAGAAAGTGCATGAATGCGCCTTAAACATAATGTCAACATTCCCCCTCTTCTTCTCCATAATTTAGGAAGTTGGAAGCATCATCGGCAAGGTAATAACGGCGTACATTTTTTTGTTTGTATTCACTGTTTATTACATTTAGGATTATATTTTCTGTATTTGAACGACAATGGCATTTAACACACCATGCCCTCTGTTTGTAGAAAGGTGAATCTGTGAAGAAGATGAGAGAAGAGGTGAGTTTCTTCTCCCTCGTCCCTTTTCAGCATGCTAGAAAGCTCATGATTATTGAACCCCCCGTAGCAGTCAGGTTATTATTTGTTACATTGCTGTAACACCGACTGTCCTGCACTCGTGTGTCTGTAGAGTGGGGCTCGCATCAACATCTCTGAGGGCAACTGTCCGGAGAGGATCATCACTTTGGCCGGTCCAACCACCGCCATCTTCAAAGCATTCTCCATGATCATCGAAAAGCTGGAAGAGGTAAGCTCCTGAGATGACTTGATGGGTCCTGCCTTCTTTAAATGCTTTAAATATCTGTTAGTGTCTTAACATTTTTTTTAATAGAGATTGCATTTGGAGGGTCGTCCTACACAACCTTGATTGGTTATGCAGGTCACATTATCTGTTGCACACAGAACCTGAAGCATCACTGTCAATTCTGGAATTTCTCTTCAGGATATAAGCAGTTCCATGACCAACAGCACAGCAACCAGTAAGCCACCAGTGACTCTGCGCATTGTGGTGCCTGCTAGTCAGTGCGGCTCCCTCATCGGAAAAGGTGGCTGCAAGATCAAGGAAATTCGAGAGGTACGTGCCTCTTTCGTTGGATGTCCATTATACATTAAAGTTATTCTAGTTAAGGTTTGATAGTTGTAAAGAATGAGCTGAAGAGATAAGATTGAAAATAGGCACTCCAAATAAAGGTCTCTCCACTCCCTGCTCCCTCCCTACTTTTCTCCACAATTGAGATGTGTTGCATTCAGGGAGTGATGCCTTATTGGTCTGTAGTAAGCCTGCTGCGGTCTTAAATCGTCACAAATTAACAAATTACAACCAATTATAGCTCTTAACTCTTATCTACAGCACCTTTTTTCTTTAAGGTTATAGTGTGAAAAAACTCCCAGCTCAGCAAAGTATAGTGAAATCATGGTTTGTGTTCTTATTAATATAGTTGATCCATTTATGAAATCAATCGCTGTGCTGCGTGCCTGTATTCTATTTGGTTAGCTACGTCCCAGTGGCAGAAGGGAACATCCAGTTTTACAGGATGTTTGTTTATTCATTTAGTCAACAGGAGCTCAGGTACAAGTGGCAGGAGACATGCTTCCTAACTCTACGGAGCGTGCCATCACTATCGCCGGCACCACACAGTCCATTATAGAGTGTGTGAAGCAGATCTGCGTCATTATGCTTGAGGTAAGTTGCGCTCCGCAACAAAAAATATTTTCCATTTGTAAGTCTAATGCAGATAATTGTAAAATGATCGTTTAAATTATAATTTACTACTTGGGTCGTTCTCAAGTATCTATATCAATAGTCGTCAAGGTTGTGTTTACACCCTGAGAATTATACCCATGTGTTTACGTTTGTTTTGTTTTTTGTGTGTTGAGCAGTCTCCCCCTAAGGGAGTCACCATCCCGTACAGACCCAAGCCTTCAGGATCCCCTGTCATCTTCTCCGGTGGACAGGTACGCTACCTTTTCCACTAATATTGGCCACCAAAAATATGGCCCTTTGGGTCCTTCAAGTAATGTTAACAAGCAATGGGAAGGAAAAGTAATTTAGCGGAACAGCTGTTCACCGACTTACCTGATGGCCTTAAACTTTAACAATTTTGTCGACACTTTGCACAATGCACCTTTTCAATGAGCAGCAACCTTAACACCACTTAATAACTCTTGTATTGGTGTGTTCAAGAGGCTTGTAAAAAAGTGGACCTAACAAGTCGTGAGGCATGAACGTTTGTTCTTGTTTGTTTCAGGCGTATGCTGTACAAGGACAGCATGCGATTCCACAGCCAGATGTAAGTGTCATAGACTTCTGCATGACCCTAAACCCTTATTAATAATAAAATAATCATCTCCAATTAATCTGCACTTAAAAAAGCACCTGCCCTGTCTGTGTGTGTGTGCAACCATTGACGCTGTAGTCACACCAGAAATGGTAACTGGAATTCAAATGTTGTTCATCTATGCAGGATTTTGGGTAAATATGCATAGATGTAGGCCAGTTGATAATTTCTCAACAAACCTATCTAATTAGGAATGTAATTGTAAACCTTTCAAAACTGGTGCAATATGCAGTGGCCAGTCAATACTGGTATGACTGCAGCCTTGTTTCCTTACGCGAATCCTTGCATGTGTCAATGGCTTTTAAAGTTGAAGTTTGGTTTATTCTTGTTAGTTGAAGCTTTCCACTCATTCACATGTAACAATCCTCCCTCTTTTGTTCTTGTTCCTTATCTGTCATGTATTGCGTTCTGTTTCTATTTTTCAAGCATTCTTCCACTTGGTTTTCCTGTTTCTCTAGATTTCTATTCCTACTTTTTGGCTAACTTGTCTAGAAGCTGGCATTGACCTACCTCTTTAAATCTCCCTCGTCTGCTAGATGTAAGCTACCGTACTGCTCCATCTAGAGCCAGTGTCCCAACGTTCAATCCCAATTTGTCCCTGAATACTGATATATGATATTCTAGATCTCAGCATTGGTCTGAGATGAATTCAGCAGGTCACTCTGCCTGGCAGTGATAACGTGTTATCTTGTAGTGTGCCTTGCTTAGGGATTCAAACATGTGCCTCCCAATCAAGCCTTGTAGCCAGTCAGAGTCTGCCCCCATTCCAGTTGTGAACATGGAAATGGAACCTGATCCCGTAGTTTGGGCTGGTTAACAGTGAAAGTCGGACTTCTCCCCGACCGTAATCTGCTAAAATAGTTATGTGATGCCCGGTCACTTCACAGCCTGGTAGGATCCACATGCTGAGGTGTTCAGTGGGACTTGTAGTTTTTGGACCCTGCCTTGGGAGTTGTGGCCCATTGCAAAGAGTTAAACAAATGGGAGCAAGCCACAGAGTCCCAGAATAACTATCGGTTACCCTTGAGACGAGTGCAAACGCAAGACAAATTGACAGCCATGTATGCGGCGTTTTCTGATTCAGGCACTAAAGCGCCAGAATGTCCGTGGGATCTCGTTTCCTGCGATTATCTGTCTTCTCGGCCCTCTTATACTGACTGGACTCTTGTTGTCTGATTCTCCCTTTCTTTGTTCTCCCCCCTCTCTGTGTCTCTCTGTGTCCCTGCTCTATCCTCTCACAGTCTTCCTCTGCTGCTATATCCCCACAGCTCACCAAGTTACACCAGCTGGCCATGCAGCAGAGCCCCTTCCCCATCGCCCCCAGCAACCAGGGATTCACCGGTAGGTTCTGGAAAATCTCGGTTGACTTTCACATTCCCCCCCCCCCATTATTGTGGCAGTGGTACACCTGTGAAGTGTGGGGGTTTCAAAGCCTCTCAAGCTTTGCTCTTCAAGCTGATATTCCCCAGCTATAAGTTCACGTTTAAACTAAATCGAGGTCTTCTATATTTGAATGCATAAATTATTAAACAGTATGAAAACTTATTTTTCCAATTACATAATACTGCCCTTATAAAACATTTTGAAGTGCATATGAATTTGCTTTTGGATTATATTCCTGAATAGTACATTTGTTGATGCTTTGAACATACCATTGAAACCGTGAGATGATGTAGTTTGTTCTGGGAAATGTATTGTCCTTGGGTACTATTTGTGTTGTCATATTCTTTTTCAGGCATGGATGCTTCTGCCCAAACAAGTTCCCACGAGATGACCATTCCAAATGATGTAAGGGCATTGGATGAGTGACTTATGAGTGCTTTTATTTAGAGCCTGGATGAGTCAATCACCTCGAGGGTATTCAAGTCACCTCGACCGTAAACTTGGCAGGCACTGTGTTTAGTATTACGCAAGTTTTATACAAGTAAAGGGGACTTGCGTTTCGGCTTTGGAGCTGCTTTTTAGCGTCTCGTTGATTAAGAGTTTTCTCTGGTGCCCTATCAGAAACCCGATGGGATAGCATCGGCTTTAGCGCTGTACAAAGACCCCTCCACTTGCATGTCGAAAGCACACTCTGTTCTTGACTCTCTCCCCTCCCCCTCCCGCTCGCCACAGCTGATCGGATGCATCATTGGCCGCCAGGGCTCCAAGATCAATGAGATCCGGCAGATGTCGGGCGCTCAGATCAAGATTGCCAACCCGGTTGACGGCTCGTCCGACCGCCAGGTGACCATCACGGGCTCTCCCGCCAGCATCAGCCTGGCCGAGTACCTCATCAACGCCAGGTAAACACAGATAGCAGGCGCTCTCTGACACGGCTAGCCCGTGGCTCGCCTTTGGAGTTCAGGGGGTTAAGAATGGAGAGGGGGCATTCTGCACTTCTTTGCTCTTCCGGGGTCAATAGTATTTATCAGGACCTTCAGATTACAGGCTGTTGCTGTGCGGAGAAATTGGGAAGGAAAGTGTTTCCATGCATCCAACATACAGGCCAACCTGCTTACTTATAAGCATGCACTAATATCTAATATGCTTCGGATCATTTGAATTGCTCCCACAAATGTGGTATTTCCTACAGATGCCAAATTTGGTCACGTGGCACATTTGACTATCGGTTACTTAATTGTTTTGCCCGCCTTCTGAACCAACGTTAAATTACCTCCACATCCTTTTTCTTCTCATGAAAGTAATTCCCCAATTCCCGCTTTTTTTTTCTCCCCATTTTTACCTTTGGAGGATCCGCTCACCATACACCCGCCCCCCCCATCCTCAGCCCCAACATGCACCAGCCTACCCTGTAACCCATCCCGACTGTGTGTCCCTCTCTTTTTCTGCTTGTCTCTTCTCTCTACAGTGTAGAGTCCTCTAAACCTCCTCCTTCCTCCTCCTCCTCTTCCTCCTCCTCCTCCCTGAACCCCGAACCGACCAGCCTGTGTCCTTCCTCCTCCACCACCAATACCACCACCACCTCCTCCTCCTCCTCCTCCTCTGCTGCTTCCTCCTCTTCCTCCTCCTCCTGTGTGGTGCCCCCCTCAGCCTCCATTCCTCCGTCCTCGTCGGCCCACGGGCCACCGTCCCTCCCTCTTCCCACCTCCTCCTCTTCCTCCTCCTCCACCGACTCCCTGCCCCCTAGCTCTCCTGCGCGTGTGTCCAGCTTGCTCAGTCTCAAGCCCCTCCCCCTCCTGGCCCTCCACGTGGGGGGCGGGGCCACGAGTGGCGCCCCGCCCGAGCCTAAAATTGCTCCAGAGCTGGGCTCCAAGTCCAAGAGGCGAAGGCTGTCCCCGTACTAACGGTGGAAACTACATGCGTGCACTACAGCTACTACTACTAATGCTACTTCTACTACTACTACTACTACTACTACTACTACTACTAAAAGTTATCTGCAAAGCTTTGATCGCTTTTGAAGCCGACTGCCTTGTCGCACTCACATGAAAGCATCACGTGCACGCGCAAACAATACATTTACTAAAGCCACCAAAATATGGCAACAGCCATGTTTCTAGTTGTAAATAGTCTGCTGTGTCTTGTGCCCTCTTTATTTTATTAAGATTGCTCAGTAAGGTCTTGAAGGGAGTTTGAACATCAGCATGAACGATGGGTTCCCCTAAATGTGTGTTTCCACGGACCTTATTTGTTGTACGCTTTGCTCAGGAAGAACCGCTCTTAAGATGTCCCCTCCCTTTTGGTTTTTGACTGATTTTAACAGCCGGTAGGTTTTGGATGTCATGTTCCCCAGTACCTGTGTACAACCACTGTTTAAATACAGGTTGTTATTATCAAGATAATCCACCCTCAGGAATCGATTTCCATGTCCCCCTTTCGAATAGTTTATAGGCAAAATCTCCAGAGGGTTTTACAAAGGAGTTTTGTACCCCTTCTAGGAACCATTGTTTTGGTGAATTGGTTATAATGGTGAATATGCACACTTTAGTGCAACGTGATTTATGTAGTGTCCCACTCTAAATTTAGTTGAATCAAAATGATGTTTCTGGAGTGCAAGACATGATGATGTAAATAGTACCTAGAGTGGTTTTGCATGCCTAATTCTCACCCCCACTCCTGCTTTCTTGCTATGTGTTTGTTATGTCCTGTTCACTCTCTCTCTCTCTCTCCCTCTCTCTCTGGTGCTCTTTCTGGTGTTCCCTAGGCTCTCCTCCGAGGCCACAGGACTGGCAGCCAATTGAAGACACTGCATCTGCACTAGCTCCACGTGTATAGAAACGTATACACGCACACATACACCGATGGCTACCAGTCAATGCAAATATCCAACTTATAAACTTATGTATTACCCTGCCTCTCCCTTGGTTTGAAACACGTCATCTGCCATTCATTTGATCTGGTGTGTTTATTTATTTTTGTTTTTTTTTTAGTCTAAAGAAAATATTTGGTTTTTAAATTCGCATTTTGGAGTCCATTTTGGAGGTTTTAAGGATTTAGTTTATTTTTGTTTTCTTCCCCCTTATTTTCTTCTGTTTCCCTCCCTCCTTTCTGTCTTTGCCACCATAAGAGTAGAGTTGGGCAACTCTGAATAGGCATACAAGTTAAGTGCTGTACAGCCAGAATTGTTCTTTTTGTTTTTTTTCCCTTATAAAAGGAAATGACCAAAAAATGGAAAAATAAAAAAGTATCAAAAATAAGAATAGTGGCTTTTAATATTTCTTTATCCCTTTATTTATTTTAATTTTTTACCTCAGTCTTTTACAATGGCCTAACCTTTTTGGAACTGTTTCTGAAATGTCTTAACACACACATGGATTAAGAGACATTTTACAGTCCCCAAACCACCACCATGTCACATTTGTCACCCTAGAGGAGTATGTAGCTTGCACGGTCACAGACAAACATTGGGTTAGAAGTATTGATCGCAACACTTTGGGATTGCAATCCTGCAGATTTTCATTCATGTCGTACTGTGCATGTCGCTTCTATCATTTATTTTTATTTTCCTCGTTCTGTCATTCCCGTTTGTCCCACCTTGTGTCGTCGGCCCAGTGGCCCCTGTGTTCATTCGTTGCCGGGACGGGGTGGGGTTGGTGTGGGCCAGGGTTTGTCTACGGTGGACGAGAAAAGCAGAGAGTGGTCTTTGCTTCTTTTTGTAGAGACTGATATATAAATATATATATACGACAAAAAAAAAAGTTGGAATATTTGTTTTAAAAATGGAGGAAATATTTTTTTTAACTACCAAAGTGGATTAATAACTCCTGAAGCAGCGGTTGCTCTACGAATGCAAGGCTGCTCTGAAGCGGGTCACTGAGCTCTGGCAGTAGACGGGCGTTGCGGGGGCGGTTTGACGCTGGGTTCCTGCTCTTTGCTTTGCTCAAGTCAAGATTTTTATTTTCATTATTTGCAGGAAAGAAACACCTTCTGTGCACGTTTTTGAGACTGTAGACCTGGGTGCCCCAACGATGTTTAAAAAAAGAAGATGGCAGAAAAAAAAAATGGAAATGCTGTGAGATTTTTTTTTTGTTAGTTGCTGATGAAATAAATTCAAAACGTTCACACAGTCTGCGTTTTGAGTGAACTTTTATTTTAAACTGTTCTCTTAAATATATTTTTTGTACACAATTACAATACACAATGCAGTACTAAAAAAAATATTACAACTTGGTTCAAATCGGCATAAACGGAACATACAAGTACCTCTAACATAAAGACACTAGAGGGCAGTATTTTTGCTTTTTGGCAATATTGTATTTTGTTCGAGAATTGGTTTTGGTTGAGGGACAGAACCAGAAGTTCAAAATGAAAGTACTAATATACAGTATAGAAGCTGCCATTATTTAGCTTATTCAGGGATACTGCCAGGTCATTCGCCTGCTCAGTGCTCTGAAGTCGGATTGAGTAGTTGGCCACAAGTCTGCTCATTGAAGGACATGGGAGACATCCGAGTTCACGTTTTGTCTGAATGAGCCCTTGCAGATTGTCAATTGCAAACCATTTCCGAATAATATGCTGGTGTGAGTATGGGGAGGGGACTTCATCACATTTGAGTCTTCAATTTGAGTTGTATTTCACCAATATTATTTGAAAATTAAGATTGAGTCAAAGTCTATGTTCATTTAAAGGATTATAGGTCATTTTTAATATGAATTTACAAAAAACTAAAGGAAATTTGTGATTTTGTATAGAGCCTCATTGGGCACATCAACCTGTGTTAACATCGTTCAGGAGGATAAAACAATACAATTGAACATTCAAAGTCAGTGTTTTACATATTTGCAGAGTCTATAAAACAAACCTATGGTTGCCAATTTTTGTGAAAGATCGATTGGATTTTTCAAAACCATGATGTTTATATTGGATTTACAAGAAGCAAGATGCATATATAGTATTAACATTCTAGGAATCCCAATTCAAATGATCAGCTTTCAATCCCATAGCTGTCCATTTTAAGAGAAGTTGTGTAGAAGTTGACGCTTAAGATAATATTGGCTCCAGACCTCATTTGTTAGCTTTCACAAATCTTTTCATATGTAGTTGAAAAGTTCACTTTTAATGAACTATAATTTGTTCGGTTTTGTTTGGTCAACGTTATTTTCGCAAGAGTTAAAAAGATAAATTACAATAGGTGAAGTCATAAATACATGATATGCAACCCATATTCTTAGTCTACAAGCATGCTTTTGTCATATGTACATGTCTAGATGTACAAGGTGAGGTTTGGAAAGAGGTATTGCCTTTTTTTTTTATACAGTCACACTGCAATACCTACACAAGTCAGTCTGATATCACATTGCTTCGACCTTTTAAAGGAAATAGCACAGAGAATACATATTGCTCATCTGTAAAAAGCGTTTCCAGTCTAGTTGATCCAGTGGACGTCCACACACGAACAGAAGCTCGGCTCTAGAATCACACACTCTTACCTTCATGTACAGTAGCGCCTTCTAATTAAAAACATCAGCACCGTTAAATTATTCTTATATTTAAAAAAATTTGTTCATTTTACAATGTAAAATATTTACACTGATATTAAAACACAGACTGTAGAAAATGACAAAATAATCCCTGATATGCAAATATAAATAAAGTATAACGTCCAACAACAAATGTAAACATTGAAATATTTAGTGAGTATGGAATAAATAAATTGTAAACTAATGACAACTCAGATAACTGATAACTCAGTGCATAATGTTCTTGGTAAAAATGCTATATGACACTGTGTCTCTACAAAAACAGTAATAAATTAACTGAACTGCAAGCAGCAATGTGAGGGCCATAAACACACAGTTACCTGCCCAATCGGAATTGTAAACAACGATAAATATGTCAAAAAAATACAACATTGTGTGAAATTACGTGACAATGTTTTCGGCGTTAACAAATTAGCCAATTGCTGAATATGGAAACCGGGTTGACTCTGGGAGGCCCTTACCAGAAAGGGGATTTCAGAGTTGCATTTCTGCCATGTTGAGAGAGAGGGAGACAGAGTGTGCGTGTGTGTGTGTGTGTGTGTGTGTGTGTTTGTGTGTGTGCGAGAGGGGGCCTGCTGCTACCTACGACAAAATGTTATCTCCTCTCTGCAGGGGGTCTACAGTGATGGATGCAGTCCTATTTAGTCATTTGTCCTTTTGCATTGGATTTTTGTTCTGCTTGTCCAGTACCACGACCCGTACCTCGCCTCAGGAGTCCAGTTTGGTACCTTGTTGTTGGCTGTGGAGAACCGTCCCTCTGGGACCTCAAGTAAACCCTGTGTATTTTCAACGTGGTAGAGGGTCCTCGTCATCGGTTCTGTGGCCAGGTAGCCCGAGGTTTGGACGGGCTCCGCTGGGATGGGGTTGGTGGTGTTTTGACGGACGGTGGTGGGGGGTAGGGGTCTGTTCACCATTGAGCGGGGGGGCAGCTGGGCTCTGCGCTGCCTGAGTGGTCCAGCTCTGTGCTGTCACAGTCTGAGTCGTCGTAGAGAACCTGCTGCACAATCACATCACAGTGACCATTTCGTTAGCATGCCGGGAGACAGAGGAGCGCATTGTCGCTTTCACATTGTGTATGCAGGTTCACATGGTTTGGTCATACTGAATACCTTTTTAACTACAGTCCTGTTTGCACACAATCCTTATTGGCAGTGTGAGATCGAATTTGCATCTTTCTCTCTGTATCTATCCATCTTTCTATCTATCCATCCTTATCTAATCATCCGTCCATCTATTTATTTACTCATCCATCCTTACCTATTCATCCACCCATCCATCTATTAACTCATCCATCCTTATCTATTCATCCACCCATCCATCCATCCATTTATTAACTCATCCATCCTTATCTATTCATCCACCCATCCATCCATCCATTTATTAACTCATTCATCCTTATCTAGTCATCCACCTATCCATCCATCCATTTATTAACTCATCCATCCTTATCTATTCATCTACCCATCCATCTATTAACTCATCCATCCTTATCTATTCATCCACCCATCCATCTATTAACTCATCCAGCCTTATCTATTCATCCGCCCATCAAACTTTTAACTTATCCATCCTTATCTATCTATCTATCTATCCATCCAGCCATCCATCCATCCATCCATAAGCGTCCCCCTCCTGGGCTCTCCCTCCGTGCCCCCTACCTGGTAGCTGTTGTGGTCGGTGGTGAGCTGGGTCTTCACCTGCTGCAGGGCCGCCTCCTTCTCAGACAGCCCGTCGGAGGCCAGCTGCTGGGGGTCGGCGGGGATCTCGGAGCCCTGGGAGAGCAGGTCATCGCTCTTGTCGTCCAGCCGCTCGTCCGTGTTGGTGCTGACCACGTCGGGCGTGCCGCTGTGGGAGTGGTCCGTGGTGTTGCCCTCCTCCTCGCCGTCCGACACCGACAGGTTCTCCGAGCTGAAGGTGGACAGCGACTGGCACTTGGTCATGCTCACCGGACGCCTGGGGGAGCGAGGAGAGCACGGTGAACCGGGGGCTTCTTTCCCCACCAATATCCTGATGGTTTGACCGTGTGCCGTGACATTATGTTTGGGGTGCTTTTTTGGTGTATGAAACAGAAGCGAGCGCAGGAATACGGCATTGCTAAGGCATCGCTATGTCAGTGGCTCCCTGTGCGGTGCTGCATTAAAACAACACAATTCTTTTGGTTTTTTGGGTTGTGCGAAAAATTTGAAGTGAAATTTGTGCTCTGTGTGCTTTAGGCTTCAGGTTGAATCACGGTATTGTATCTGGTAGGCATAAAACATCTTTCTACATGTCATCACAACTGCTGAACTTGTTTCCTATCATAGGAACAATAGGTCATAGGAAAATACATGAAAGAAATTAGGTTTCTTAGCATGAATATAATTGTTTTAATCTTAAAATATGAATAAATCACAATATAAGAACCATCAGGTAGTCATGAGTAATGCATTTATATCTCATTGTAACTTGCTTCTCTTGAAAGTGCTGCTTTTATTTGGGGGTTGGTAAATGTTCAAGGCAAGGTAATGGTGTTTTTCTCCACTAAATGGAGAGAGTACATTGGCAGACATAGAGCTTGGTACAGACAATAGTTAGTTCCAGTGTATGTTGAAGCATTTAGCAAACCCTCACCGTCTCCGTGGCAACTCCACTTCGCTGTCCACTTCTCCCTCCTCCTCTTCTGAGGACAATCCACGTCTCTGTGAATTTAGATCAGACATGTTGAAGTGGAAAGCTTTTTCAATCATTCAGCATAAACATCCTGCTTGACCAGCCACTCGACCTTCTGTGGCACAATGCGATGCTGATGACACTTTAAGTCCATCAGACACGTCGGACAATTAGAAGTGTCTGGTGTATTTAATTGGCTCTCAGTCAAAAAACATCCTTCCATCTATTTGTGATTCAGATTCTGAACAAAACAAGTACATTGTTTTGGTTCATCGAGGAGAATGGGACTATTCACAAAATGATCTAAGAACCAAACCCTTTAAATATAATCTCTATTACCTGGAGTCCAAAGTGCAACGCAGAATTGTGAACATAATAAACCATAAATAATATAGGTCTATTTATAATGAAGCTCTATGAGGATGCAGTTCTATTTGAACTCTATATATTGAAGCTCTGTGAGGGTATAGTTCTGTTTTAAGCCCACCTGACTGCGGGTGACGGCCGCCCGGTACAGCAGCGCCGACGGCGTGAGCCTCTGACTCCGGGGCGAGCGCATGATCCCCGCCGTCACCTCCTCCTTCTCCTCCCCGTCGTGGTGGTGCTGGGGCAGACGGGGGTTCCCCATGGCCGAGGACCCCCGGCTGGCCGTGGTCACCGGCCCGGCCGCCGCCCCCCTCCCGCAGGGGGAGTCGGGGCTGCTGGAGAAGGGGACGGACGCCGCGTCCTCGCTGGGCGTGTTGCTGCGGGGGGGCGTCTCCGCCTGCTCCTCAGCTCCTCCTCTTCTGCCCACGTCGCCCTGGCGGCCCCCCGGGTGCGCCCTCCTCCCGTCTTCCCCTCCGTCCCCTCCTCCTCCGTCCCCTCCCCCTCCCAGGCCGGCAGAGGCGCTCTGGCTCCCCCCTCTCTCCAGGCCCGCTCCCGTTTTCCCGCCTCCGCCTCCGCCGCGCCCTTCGACCTCCAGCGTGGAGGAGATGAGGTCGGGGCTGGAGGAGGACATCTTCTTGAGCAGCAGGTCGTGCTGCAGGCCGCGCAGGGCGGCGCTGGGGTCCAGATGCTGCTTGCTGCTGGGCACCGAGGTGGAGGTGGAGGTGGAGGTGGTGGTGGTGGCGGCGGAGACCAGCCCCAGGGAGGAGGACAGCGTGGCCTTGAGCTGGGCCAGGTCGCCGCTGCTGCCCTTGCCCGCCTTGCGGTAGCGGGGCTTGGCGCGGCGCGAGCGGCCGGGTGAGGTGGAGCCCTTGGTGGGGATGGTGACCTGGGTCATGGAGGAGTCCAGCTTGGGCAGGATCACCTCAGACTTGAGCAGGTCCGGCCTGCAGGACGGGGGCAGACACATCGGTGAATATCATATCATTTTGATGTTATGCGACATGGAGGAAGCACCAGAAAGAGAAAGACTAAAAGATATATCTGCTTTATTCTTGCTTTCTTTTTATGATATAATGTTATTTTATTGTTATATTATATTATTATTGTTGCTATTATCATACAGAATAATACTCATCCCTGAAATATATATTTTAAACCACTTCATAGGCTTTGACATTTTTTCCATTGTTTCCTTTTTGAAACTGCTGAAGAATTTCTCATGTTTATTCCCCATGCCCAAAAAGATCTTTTGAATTGAATTGAATTAAATCAACACACACCTCTTGCTGTGTATGGGCAGTTTCTGGGGGACGTTGCGCTTCTTCATCAGCTTCTCCATGGAGTTGGACGAGCCGCTCTGCCTGGAGCTGTGGTGCTTCTGGAAGACGCCAGGGTACTTCTTGTCCAGAGACTGCTCCCTCCTGCAGGTCACACACAAACACACACACACACATAATAGTCATTAGGGCCCCAAAGGCCAACGAGTTAAGTAGATGTAGCTCATCGAGACATTTTACTGACCCCTATTAACCCTATTCAACTTATTGCAGTCCCAATCTGGTAATTAGCAGGGCACATAAATCAACTTCCCTCCACGAAAATGGGATTATTACATTCTTAATGAATTGAATAATGAGTATCTAGGATTTTTTTAAGAACTATTTGCAATCCTGCAATCCCATTGAAAAAAAAAAAACATCACTAATATTATTTCTTAAACTGCCATGTGTGACGCATCATCGTGACGCTTGGCGCAACCATCAGCAATACAACCAGCCTATCTGCATACACTGATTCTCTTCTCATCTAGCTGGTACTGGGCCCACTCTGAGCACACTGTGTATCAACGTCAAGCGTCCCTACTTGAGCAGCTCTTTCTCCTTGAGCTCCAGCTGCAGCATGACGGCGTTGAGCTCCATGTACAGGTTGTTGGCTCTCTCCAGCTTCCTCTCGTAGTGCTCCCGGATGTCCAGCGCATGCCTGCAGCACCCCAGAGAGCACCGAGGGGGAGACACATAAGGGACAGTGTAGCTCGTACGCTAACGCTGGGAGTCCATGGACCCGCTCTGTGCACTCTGTGTATCAGTGCCTAGTGTGGGGTTGAGGCTGGAACATCAATGGGGATTACGCTATATAAATGATATAGGCCATTTGGTGAATGCTGTTAGCAGAAGCGTTTTATGTTATTGTGAGTGCAAGCATTTCTTTGCATGGTGGTGCCCCGGTTGGAACCGAGCCCTCCCACTATCAGTGTTACTATTCATGGGCCGTGCTCGTGCCTCTAACGACGGAGCCACGCAGCACCATCACACACAGGACCAGAGTGTCCATGTGCATTGTGTTAGTGGTATAGTGTGGGATGCGTGACATCATTGCTATGCAATGAATGAGGTCCATATGAGCACTGCGGCAGTGGACACAGGGTTGACTATGCACATCTGTACCGTCTGTACCGTCAGCTCCTCATCCCCTTATCCACTCATCCATGTTTGAATATGAATATCATGATGAATTGTACAGTATATAGTATATATTTTCACCAAAGCATGGTTGGGTACTTGATTCTGATTGGTCCAAAACGTTAGTATGTGCATTCATTTACAATAACAAACTATTTACCAGCACCGCTGAAGAATATGACCATGTAAGCTAATTCCATAAATAAAACCGAATAATATCACAGAGGAAAGTAACTTACATCTAATCATTAATGGTAAGAGTGGTACAGGGGGGATAAGCTCTCTGGGCTTTCCCGCTATTGGAACATGAATGAGCTTACGATGTATGTGACTTAATATTGAGTCCGTACGTGTAGTGTCTGTAGGAGGGGGGGCGGGCCTCACCTCAGCTCCTCCCTGCGCCGGATGATCAGCTCCTCGTCCAGCCGGTGGAGACACGTCCCCTCTGACTTGATCTTCTCAAAGTGTTGTCTCACCTCCTCCCGCCACTCTGCCTGGACGCACGAACCACACACCCCGTCAGAGCCGTTACTCACGAACTGAAACCTTGGGAGTCCTCTGCGTGGTTTTTGTGCACGCAAATGTTTATACAAAATGCACAACTTTGGTAATCTTAGTGCACGTGTGTGTCTGTGTGTTTTTTATAGGCCTCTTTCACAGTGCAAGCAAAGGTGGCTCATATGTGCCTCAAATCAGGCTTCATCATGACAGTGTGAATAGCACAAATCAAGTGGAATCACATATTTTCAATTCTGCTTTGGGCCACTATCATACGTTGTCCTGAATCAGACACAGGTCTCATTCTGTGCCATGTGACCCTCATATTCATCACCATTCTGCACTGGCGGGAGGCTCTCTGAGTACATCGCAGCTGGAGGCACTCTCCAGCTGCGATGGAGGTGTTCATTGGAGGGACAGTGTGAATAGTGGTTAACAGTAGTGATGCAGCATAAAGTAGCCTTTGACATCCTGCCATTTTGGATGAAGCCATTCCCCTACCGACCCCACCACTCCTGGCTCTGACTCCGCAGCCACACACACTCCCATACGGAAGGTGCTGACATTGCTCTGCAGAAAAGTGGGAGCAGAGTTATCCTCTCCCATGGCTCCCGCTGGCCATCCACTTATCAATGAACCCACACACACCTCCATGTGGCCTTCCCTACGGCAGTGTGCGGTGTGTGGCATTTTTTATTATTGTTCTTTTGAGCCTGCAGGTCTATTCAGACTGTGACAAATTCACACTGTTATCTGATATCTGCCACATTTTAAAAATGATCCTACAGCCAAACAAAGAAATCGGATCTGAGCAATAAATCTGGATTTGAGCACTAAGGATACAGCAACTACGGACGAACATAAACCCAAACAGACAATCTTGAAAGTCGGCTCTATTGGCGAGTGTGATCATTTATGTATGTATCTATTCAAAACCATACTTTCGTATAATTTCTTCGCCTCAAACAGAGCAGCAACAAGCGCAGCGCCAGCATTTGTGTCCCATGAGGGCCTAAGAGATTTATTTTTTATAACCCTATTTCTTATTCTTATGAGCCAAACTAATAAGACTAATGTGTTGTCATCCCCCCAGAAACCATTCATGGTGAAAAGTCTTTAAGGCTTCCATTAGAAATGGGCGTGACAGATGTTTCAAACCAAACGAGGCCCATCTGCTGTGAAATCTGTCCTCAGTGGACGGCCATGAAAATTCAATAGACTGACATTACATGAAGGGAAAAAAAACACACAAACACAAAGTGCTGCATTGGCATATTTTGGTACACAGTCAAGCGTGACAGCCTTTCAGCCTGTCAAAAAAGGGCGAAGAGCTTTACCAAAGTGAGCGTGAGTGTGTGTGTGTGTGGGTGTGTGTGTGTGTGTGTGTGTGTGTGTGTGTGTGTGTGTGTGTGTGTTTGAGTGTGTGCGCACGCGTGCATGCTTTGTGTGCTCCCATCTCTTGGTTTTCTTATTAAGCTAATGGACTTTGGGAGCACTTTACTATTCCTACAGTCTCCCCTTCCTACAGTTCTCTCTCTCTCTCTCTCTCTCTCTCGCTCTCTCTCTCTCTCGCTCTCTCTCTCTCTGTCTCTCTCTCTCTCTCTCTCTCTCTCTCTCTCTCTCTCACGCTCTCTCTCTTGCTCTTTCTCACTACTTCTCCCTCACTCTCTCTCTCTCTCTTGGCCACATTATTCTTCTCTGTCTCTGACCATTAAAGCGATCAATACACTCCACTGGCAAATACTTCACACTAACGTCACAAGGAGAAAAAATCCATTATAGACGGGGAGGAGATGGCTGTGTGTTTGCGTTTTTGTGTGTGTGTGTGTGTGTGTGTGTGTGAGGGGGGTTTGGATATTGGGGAGTGAAATGAAGGATCAAAAGGCACAAGGGGGTAAGACACAGGAGGTAAGGGAGGGAAGAGGGATGGTTTGTGTTTTGCATCAATAGATACAATCAAGGGAGGAGACAGCAGGCTGCACACACTACCGATTTTGTGTGTATTCACATGCTCTCTTGCTCGCCCTAATGAGTCTGTGTGTGCATGTGTGTGTGCCTGTGTATGTGTGTTTCTGTGTTTCTGTGTGTGTGTGTGTGTGTGTGTGTGTGCTTGTGCTTGTGTGTGTGTGTGTGTGTGTGTGTGTGTGTGTGTGTGTTTGTGTGTGTGTGTGTGCTCAGTAAAGGTGTCTGCAGGGCTACTACACGGAGGCCTTGGTAATTACGATCACGTCCATAGCCCGGACTCTTGTCCTTCAGACCGGTGCATTTTACTAGGCAGATAAATCTCCTGGCAGCAGACAGCCTGCTGATTGGACGAGAGGGGTTGAAGGAAGCCAATGGTGAAGAACAAGAAGGAACACACATCGTCTCGATAAGATAGCCCTACCGGGGTCGGAGGAGAAACCCGGGGCCTTCTGACAGCTCTTTGATTAACAGCCGGTGAGGGACAATACGTTTAGATAAGCCGCGTTCACAGGGTTTGTCTCCTAACTGACAGGCCGTGGATCCAATTTCCCTCGCGCCTTCTAAATTGAAATGACACCGTGCGTTTGACCTTTTTCTTTCCCCCGAGTAGGAGGGGAGAAGGCTACCTGAGTTTGGAAGTAGGTTTCCTGTGGGGTGGACAAGATGTCTGCCGAGGCGATGTCGAGATGCAGCAGGATCTGTCTGAATGATGGCCTGTTCCTGGGCTTGGAGCTCCTGTGGAGGATGGGGAGAGACTGTTGGTCAGAGACACTACTATAACATATGAACAGAGATTTAGCTATAAATACAATGACCCACCACTGAGAGTGGTTCACTAATCAACGCCGCCCTTTCGTGTGCTATATTAGGCGTACTATATTGAAATGAATTGCAGTTCATGGGAAACATGCCTCTTAATCGACTCGCTTGTCTTCACTGCACAAATGATCTGCCTTTTATTCAAATTTCTTTATTGTCTCTAAGTAATCTCATCATTTTACTTTTTACCCGTAATAAACCCTCGTTATGTATCGCCCCTCATCGGGTATCTATTTGTAATGTTATTTTGTTGCTTTTCTTTTCTTTCATTCTTGATATAAAATCATCTTCACTCTCTCCTTCTCCACATACCCTCCCCCCACATCATAGTCCAGCCGAACAAAGCCTGACTCCCCACCAACACTAACACCACCACCATCACTGTCATCACCTCACCCACTAACACCATCGACTCCCTCACCACCACCACCACAACCACCATCACCTCCCCCACCACCACCACCACCAACTCCCTCACCAAATCCACCACCACCACACACACACACACACACAAAACTTCCACCAATAACATCACCACCACCGCCTCCCCAACCATCAAAATCACCACCATCATCATCATCACCACCATCATCGCCACCAGTAGCTCCGCAACCACCCCCCCCCCCCCCACCATCCCCTCCCCCACCACCACCACCTCCCCTTCATCACCAACGCCAACACCAGCACCACCACAAATATCCCCAGCCCCACCACCTTCCCCGCCCTGCTCACCAGCACTGTCTCAGCAGGATCTTGAAGCCGTCGGGGCAGGTCTCGGGGACGGGCAGCTGGAGGCTGTTGTTGCCCACGCCCCAGATGATTGCCGAGGAGTCCACGTCCTTGTAGGGCACCTCTCCGGTCAGCATCTCCCACAGAACCACGCCAAAGGACCTACAAGAGGTCAGGACACACACACACACACACACACACACACACACACACACACGTCAGACACCATGATGGAGAGACAGAGAGTAGAGGCACCTTCAACAGTTTTTTACTGTTTTGTTCTTCAGTATAAATCTCTGCTTTATTGAGTGTTTAATGCTTAGCAGTCTTAATGGCTACGTTTGACAAGCAGAAGAAGCGTTGTTGGTGACTTCTTTTGTGTTTTGGTGTTGCTGCAGTATGCCTAAGAACACTCTAGCATGTTGAAGTACATTGGTCGGTTGATGGGGTGATTGAAAGAGAATGATCTGAGGTGATACTGGTTAAAGACCTTATTGAGCAGCCTATTTTCGGCTAACATAATACTTATTAAATTAATACTTATTAATTCAGGAAGTGATGCAAATGGATGTATGTAATTCAAATATATCACAAATAAGATAAGACTCAAATAAGTTATTTACATGAAAATACTCGCTGAATATATTCAGGCCAACTGTACACATGCCAAGCATGTCTATATTTGTATTTGTATGCATAAATATGTATAGATTTTTTTGTGCATAGCATTTACAACCACAATAACAAGTCCAAAGTAGCTACTCATCATATCCTATGGAGTCCATTCATAGCAACTTGTGTTATATTGTGCGCTGCAATGTTTACGTTTGAATATGCAGAGTATCTTCAGCGTGCAAGGACCATACTATTGTTGGGTAGCAGACATAACGACTCAAACCCAGGGGAAGGTTACGAAGGAAAGTTTGTTGTTGATGGCCCGTTACGGTTACCATGGGGACCAACCTACGCAACCATAGCATCCTGTAGAATGCAGGGGTGTGTGAGAGCGGTTGTAAATACAGTGCCTTCGTTATCGTGTTCAGCCTTCCACTCAGCATTAGCTCTGCCATGTCTTTTAAGGAGATTGCTTTTGTTTAGTGCCTCAGTAAGCGACGTTAGAGGTAAAATAAATGACAGCTATTGGAGGCCACATGTTATGTCGATAGCGTAGAGCAAGACCCACATCTTTCACTTTAAAGACCATGCCTCTGCCATTTTGCCTTTTAATGTCACTTTTGACAGCCACCGTTTAATGTGCTTACAGTTTAATACAGTTCAGCACAATACAGCTCCACTGTAAGTGTACAAGGTAAGCATGCACTGCATGCATCATTATAGATTTAATATACGATATTGTAGGAGAAAGAAAAATTAATATGGTGATATCATGTTTCAATGCACACTCATTTTACATTGCCTCCTCCCTAAGTGATTTGGTTGTTTTATTTTAATCAATCCTGACATTTCTTGAGATTTAGACATTTTTGCAGTCTCAACCTCTGCATATAGAGTGTGGAGGCCAAAGTTATTCTCTTGAACGTGTTACTTCTCTAATTATATAGATGTTAGATAAGATTTGAATACAGCTATGACGTATTGCATAATGTCCATTAAATATATATTTTTTATATAACTCTGACGTACCTTTGGTGCTTCATTATTTAAAATGCCTGCACAGCTTGAGTGCCTTCAACTCCCCAAAAATTCCTCAAAGAGCTTTTCCAAGTAACCCTCTTTCTGTGGAGCCGTTTTTTTGTGTGTCTCTTGCTTTCTCTATTCTTTTTATCCATGGGGGTGGACTAATTCGCCGGCATTCATTTATTGTAGCACTGTTTAAAAATCAGCCAACCCCTTTCCCCCTGTTTTATTATTTTTTGGAGGTTGTTGTTTTTCATTTCCCCCCCCCCCCACTACATCAAAAGCCTTTTCTAATCCTATTTTCACATCTCCACTAATGCACTGCTGGCCCGGGGCCAGGGCGACCGCAGGCATGGGGAGACTGAAGCCCAGCCTCTCCCCAGCACTGCAGCATCTGGCAAATCAATTATTAAATTAGCCAGCACTGTCTCCAGCACACACACACACACACACACAGCAATGTCGGGTCGAGTAGGAGATGGAGAATGAGAGAGAGAGAGAGTGAGAGAGAGAGAGAGAGGGAGAGAGAGAGAGGGAGAGGGAGAGAGAGAGAGAGTGAGAGAGAATGTGCAATTGTATTTTATTGTGTTGTATGCGAGTGTCTGTCTGTGTGTGTGTGTGTGTGTGTGTGTCTGTGTGTGTGTGTGTGTGTGCGTGTGCAAGAGTGAACCAGAGAAAGAGAGTTTTTTAGAGAAAGAGAGAAAGGAGAGTGTGTGTGCCAGAGGGAGAGAGAGAGTGAGAGAAAGAGAGAGAAAGAGAGAGAGAGGGGGAGAGAGAGAGAGAGAGAGAGAGAGAGAGAGAGAGAGAGTGAGACAGGGAGAGGGAGAGGGAGGGAGAGAGAGAGAGAGAGAGAGAGAATGCGGGGGGGCTCAGGGCAGCCCATCAGACATGATAGAGGGGCCTATATACGATTTCATGTAATGAGATATGGAACATAACACTGAATCGATTTCATGGTAATAGGACACTGCACTGTATGGCAAAGCATAACTAATGGGATCCGATGGCGATTTAATGAGCGATTACGCTAATGATGAGAAATACAGTGCCTACAATCAAGCATGGCAGCCTGAAAGGGAGGTGACACTTACCAAATGTCCACCTTCTCTGAGACGGGCTCGTTGCGGATGACCTCCGGGGCCATCCAGGCCACCGTACCGGCAAAGGACATCTTGGTGCTCTTGTCGAAGAGCTCTTTGGACGTTCCGAAGTCTGAGATCTTCACCAGGTCGTCGTACGTGATCAGCATGCTGTTCACACGCACCAGACAGAGAGAAAGACAATAGCTCAGTCAATGAGGTGCTTCTAATGGCATATTATTGAATCATTACTTGCAGGGGTTGGATTTTTGGGTCCATTTGGATTACAAGGGTTGGTGAACATTGATGTGTTCTTTTTGACTAAAATAGTACAAATTGATCTGTAAATAACATTAAGTCTGCTACTTCCTGCTAAAAACGTTTTTTTCCAGATCGGTAGTTCTCTATTGGCAGGGCACTATGCTGGAGCCAGTGTGAGGTGGGTTGTGACGACATGTGAAAAAAAAACATTTGCTCCTATGGACCCAATATCAGTTTTTTACAAAAACCTTTACAGCTTGAACAGGGGTTTGCTCACCCTTCAATGAGTTGTAACAGGTAACGTCATTATCCTGGCCCAAGAACACACACAAGCATGGCCCTTATCTGCTGTCCTTAGAGGCTATAACGTGTTTGCTCATGGATCGTGTAAGGGAGCGTGCAGTCCAAACTCAGATACATCATGGACGTTTCCATTCTAATCAAATTGAAATAGCAAAATACTCCAACACTGGTGAAGGGAACTGACTTGGGCGACTTGAGGTCTCGGTGGATGATCTTGTGGAGGTGCAGGTAGTTCATGCCCCCGGCGATGCCCATGGCCCAGTCCATGAGCAGGGAGGGCACGATCTTGCGTCCGGCCCTCAGCACCTCGTACAGCTGGCCCTGCGCGCAGTACTCCATGAGAATGCAGTAGCAGGGGGCCTGGGTGCAGATCCCCCTGAGAGTGGGAGGACACAATCGGAGATCAGGTTTAATGGCACTTTTTGGGGCATGTAAAACATTAATGAAGACAAAATGGAATTACAGCGTACAGGGAAGGAATATTGAGGGTTGTTAGGAAAGGTATCTCAACTGGGATAACTGTAGTTTGTAAATCAAATGGTATAGCATTATTTGATCAAATGTAACAGTTTTATGCATTCATATTCTAAAAGCTATGCAAGCTTTGCTTTTCCGAGGCCCTGAAAGCCATTGGAAAGTAACAGAAAGGACTCAAGTTCTGCTCACTTGAATGTGATGATGTTGGGGTGTTTGAGCTTGCGGAGGTGCTTGATGTCCGTCTCCTTGATGTCCCGTACTTTCTTAACGGCCACTTCCTGTCCGTGGAGTTTCCCCAGGAAGACGGCGCCCTGGGCTCCGCTGCCCACCCACTGGAGGTCGGAGATCTCCTCGAACGGGACCTCCCACAGTTCTACGGAAGGGCGGCCTACAGTCATACTATAGCAATTCAATTTTAACGCCGTTGCTTCAGGAGACCAGCCGGATATTCAAGTCTGCGTTTCGCAGTGAATATCAGTCTGGCCTTCGGCTGGGCGGCCATTGATTTCTAACATAAGGCAGCGCTCTCGTGTTCTCATGTTGTGAGCTGCCGCCAATCAGATAGATAACTGAGTGAGTCTGAGTCTTCAGACTCATGGTCAGGATCATCTTCCTCTGAATGAAGACCTTGATGCAAATTTCCGTTCCTCTTTTAACGCCATTGTTCAGTTTATTTCAGACCGCAGCACTCCTTGCTTTGTCATGAACTGGAACTCTCTTCCCTTAGCACCGATTGGTCATATCATATATATTTTTTATGTGATCTCTCAAAATCTGTAATGTCCCACCACGCTTATAAAATGTCCCCCAAAGAGTAAAGACTGGGGCTAACTGTGTTCCATGATAAAAAGCAATTATAAACATACACTTGGTAAGTAACCCAAAGAAGGGAGCAAAACCATTGTGTGAATTGCATCTGCTAGTGACATTGATTTTTATAGCACACACATATTGACGTCTGGTCCTGGAGTTGGCCAGCTGCTTCGGAGGTCGAGGTGGAGTTCATGTATTTCCATATCACTGCGTTTTATCTCTGCTTGGTGGCTCCGCCCACTCAGGTTTAATGAAGATAAATGGGAGGAGTTTTTGGTATGACAGCGGTGCCATAATTAGATAAACACAGGTGTAGCTCATTAAGTAAGGTACAGCACAGAACCAAACAAGCAATTTAACTACATGTAGAATTTGTTTATCATATCAAGTCCTTTACATTTCATGGCTGCAATACTATTTAAATGATAAACAATGATCATTTTCGGTCATAGCAGGAAAATGTTTTTTACTGAGATTTAATTTAATTTAAATTACACACATTTACTGCTTGTTCAGTGGGGGGGCTTTGGTTACAAGATATTTTAGAGAAAGATTTCCATTGTATGTATAAAAAAGAGAGTAAAACACTAATCCACTAATGCTAACATAAGGAAGGGCTACAGCGTTCCCCCCCCCCACCCCCTGAGGTAAGCACCATAAACAGACCACGTGAACCTTTAACACAAGCCCATCTTAAACTCCACCCTGGACCAGCCTAGCAGATCCTAGAACGCTCCCCGCTTGAACCCTGTTTTAACCTGCGCATCAGGCAGGGTCCACCATCAGCTAGGCATGGAGCTGTAATCTGGATAATACTCTGTCCTCCGCAACCCTCCACCTAAATCCTGCTTAGTGCCGTTGAGGGGCCGCTATGAAACAGGACTCCAACACTCATGAAGGGGCTACGGGGTGGGTGAGGGGTTTTGGGGAGGAGGGGTGAGGAGGAGACAGTGTAGATAGCAGCATCGACGGCATGTGAGCATCTGTGTTTGTGTGTGTGTGTGTTTGTGTGTGCACCGTGTGTGTTCGTACATGCTTGTTTGTGTTTAAGGATAATATAATGGGAGGAGCGTGGGCTGGTGGAACTGGTGGGTGTGTGTGTGTAGGGAGAGGGGGGGGGTTGGTTGATCTTTATAGATCTGTGTCAGGGGGCTAGGTTGGATGCTGAGAGTGAATTTTCTAAGGGAACACACCCACACATACACACACATACACACACACGCCTGTAAAGGGGAGGAAGGGTCCACGTGCGTTCATCACTCCAATCATGATGACATGAATGATTAATGAGTGATCGATTGGGGTTTCTGTCCCTCCCGAGCCAATAAAGCATACCTTTCTTGAAGGACAAAAGGCTATCTGTGAAACATCATAACCTCCCCCCCGACACACGCACACCACCACCACCACCACCACCACCACGTCCCCTCGGTGTCTGCCATCTTAGATCTCATAAACGGGGTAATTTCAACGCAAAAAAAAACATCCCTGTGGTTCTTCTTTCCAATCAATAGAAACCAGAGAATAAGTGCGATGGCTAAAAGTATGACTAGATATGACTTCCTCCAGCTTCCTCCTCTTAGTCTGCCCCGAGCTCCATGCACAAAATCAAAGTGTCTCATTGATGCAAGCATAAAAAGAACCTTTCGGATACTAAACCAGCTATTTCTATCATTAGTAAGCAAATAGGTCAGGTGTAATTATACAGCCACTCATCCCAGAGTGCTTTACAACAAAACATAATTTCAAACACATAATCAAAAACAAACACAAACAAAACAGTGCTACCCGACCTCAGCACTATCTTTAGCAGCCGGAGTGAGAGAGCGGAGGGAGATATCGCAGGCCCTGCTGCTCTTGGCCGCGGCCGCTCTTGGCCGCTGCCTTCATTCAATGTCTCTTTTTCTGGATAATGAAGACCTAATTTATTTTTTCCCTTTTCTTTTTTTTACAAAGAGGGAGGGCTTCTCCGGGGAATTTAACTTAACGTAGCCCCGACGGTGTTGGAGCCATTCTCAAGTCACTGAGCGGCAGAAATACCATCGCGATAATAGGACACCAGATGAAAGGAGCAGAAGAGGAGGCAGGGAAAGATACAAGGGATGGGGGGGGGAGTGGAGGACGTCTACGGGGTGATAAAATATCAGAGGGCTACAAAGAGCTATTGAACAGCCGCACTCCCTTTCTCTTTTGAGAAAGTGTGTGTGTGTGTGTGTGTGTGTGTGTGTATGTGTGTGTGTGTGTGTGTGTGTGTGTGTGTATGTGTGTGTGTGTGTGCGTGTGTGTGTGTGTGTGCGTGTGTGTGTGTGTTTGAGGCGGGGGGGTTGTCCCAGGAAGAATATTTATTTTCTAGGTCTGTCAAAGGTAGCTTCTCTTTCCTTTTTCCTTTTTGATGGAATGCTAAATTCTGTGTTTATGTGTCAATGCCAGCTCTAATGTCAGCTCTCTCTTGTATAAAAAAATGTTGTAGGTTTCGTCATGAATATTGCAGCGTGCATTTTACCTGTGTGCCTTTGTATCAGTGTGTGTGTGTTTGTGTGTTCGGCGTGTGTGTGAGTGTGTGCGTGTACGTCAGCTCTGCGTTAATAGAGATGAGAGACGTAAGGTCAACGCATGGCCATGTATAATTCATGAGGCTGATTTGGCAGAGGGATCCCAGGGGAGTCCTCACTATTGTAGAGGCGGCAGACACAAACAACCTCGCGTTTGGGGGAGAAAAGACTCTGCATGTGTGTATGTTTGTGTCGATGTGTGTCAATGGTAGGGAAGGGAAAAACAGGCAAAACAAAAGGAAACACAAAATAGGAAAAATAAGCCCCCTGAAGATAAAAGAGTTTCCTCATTCATTACTTTAGTGCCAGACAGTGTGTCTATTTAAATATGGCGCTTGTGACAGCTCTATCTTTTACTAATGATCATTCTCTTTCATTAAGGGGATATGATCCTATAACTGACATCTAAGGAAATGAATAATGGAAGCTAGTCCGGGATTTATTAAGAGATAGAGCGGCACGGACATGAATTCGAATTGGTTTAAATAATTGAGTTTGGCGTTTATACGTTTGTTGTCAGCCAGCAGTCAGCCTTCCAGTTAGCCAGTAAGCCAGCCATCCAGCCAGTTAGCTAGCTATCAAGTCAGCCTGCCAGTTAGCCAGCTAGCCAGCCAGCCAGCTAGCCAGCCAGCTAGCTAACTAGCCAGTTAGCCAGCCAACCAGCCAGCCAGTTAGCCAGCCAGCCAGTTAGCTAGCTAGCCAGCCAACCAGCCAGTCAGCCAGCCAGCTAGCCTGCCAGATGGCCAGCCAGCCAGTTAGCCAGCCAGCTCGTTAGCTAGCTAGCCATCCAGTTAGCTAGCCAGCCAACAAGCCAGCCAGTCTGCCAACCAGCCGGTCAGCCAGCCAGTCTGCCAGCCAGCCAGCCTCCAGCCCGTCCGTGGGTCTCACCTTCCAGGTTGTGCTTGTGCTCGGTGGAGTAGGCCTTGCCGATCATGGTCCACACGGGCCTCAGGCAGCCGAACAGCCCCTCCAGGAAGCCCCCTCCCCCGTGATGGGGGTGGAACTGCAGCTGGCTGCGGACGGCGCTGCTCTCGGGGTCCTGACCGCCCTCGCCCTCCGTCCCTCGGCCCCCTGGCCCCCCCTCATTGTCATGGAGCTTCAGCACGCTGTTGGCGAAGTGCTGCTCCTGCTGCTCCTCGCTGGGGGTGGGGCTCTGGCCGCTCCGCCCCCTGCCCGCGCCGCCGCCGCCGCCGCCGCCGCCGCCGCCGTCCCCCTCGGGCTCCGGCGCCGCGCCGGTGGCGATGGACAGCACGTTGCGGAGGACGCACTGGGTGGGGGTGAGGTCCATCTCGGGGGTGCAGGGCGTCTGGGCGTCCAGGTGGCGGAGAGGGGGCCCGTCGGAGAGGGGCGAGTTGAAGCAGGAGAGGGAGGGGGAGGAGGAGCG
Organism: Pollachius pollachius; assembly: GCF_949987615.1. Lineage (NCBI taxonomy): Eukaryota > Metazoa > Chordata > Actinopteri > Gadiformes > Gadidae > Pollachius > Pollachius pollachius. The sequence continues at coordinate 9,022,696 of NC_136945.1, read as the reverse complement.
GGGCTCATGGACCAGGGCCATGAGGGACGGGGGGTTAACAGCAACTGGGAGCCTTCAGGGGGCGGTCCAGGTAGGAGTGGAGCAGGGAGAGAGAGAGAGAGAGAGAGAGAGGGGCCATTGTTATTATTATTGGCTTAATGAATATTAATAATAGGTCTTATAGTATGAGAAGCGGTAGTAGTAATACCAAAAGTACTGTAGTGTAGTGGTAGTAGTAGTAGAAAAAGTAATAATAGTAGAAATATTACTAGTAGCATGAATAATAGTAGCAGTAATAGTAGTAGAAACAGTAGTAGTAGTGTAGCATAGTACAAACTGAAGTCATAGAGTAATTGTAGTAGCAGTAGTAGTTGTAGTACTACTACTACTAGTAGTAGTTGGAGGAGAATGGGGAGTAATACCGTGAATGGAAACCGTGGTAGTAGAACTAGTAGTACTATATCATGTTAATATCAGTCCCTATCGTATTATCAGCCATGTTCTCCGTAGTTCCTCCCATTAGGCTTTACCTCCTAAGGAGTACAGTACACTCAGACACTAAAAACAAGATCCCTGTGAAGCCCTTGGGACGGGGCTTCTGATAAACGATGGATTAAATACATGGTAGCAGCATGTGTAGCTCGATGAATCATATTACTCTCATATTACCACTATTTCTGTCCTTGGAGTTCACTCCGCTCCAATCGATTAGCTGAACCTCTTTTGTTCATTTGTTTCAGCTTTCTGTCTAGAAGGAGAACACCAGCACAGCTCGGATATGTTTTATCTGGAAACGCTGCCAGAGCCTCCACAGAGGATTAGAGGATTCTTAAAAAAATACTGAAAACGAATCACCCTCTTTGCAGAGGACAAATACACTGCAGAGGTCAATAGACGGGGGGGTCTGGGGGGGAATAAAAAACTGTGCGCAGTCACAGTTGGCTGTGGTCTTACGAGAGAGCTTTTTATTAGCCTCCAGCTCATTTCTCTAATGTCTCACCCAGACCGCCTCATTATAAAAACTGATGCGCTGTGTTTTATGAACACTGTCATCTTATATAGAGAGCCTGCTTTATGTATGACCCTCTCGAGTGCACTGCAGATGAAATGCCTCAAACACAAACTATTGGGTCCTATTTCACGGCTGTGGAGTCTATCTTTATGTGCACCAGAACACACAAGACCAAAGGCACACACACTGATGGAATATATTCTGAGGCCAGTATCACGTGTCAAAGCACGATATCCTTGGACTTACATGCTCAACATTGTTAGAATATGAAAAGCACTTCATGGGAAGATATAGGACATATTTGATTGAGCTATGACAAGTCTTTCACAACCATCTCACATCTTAAAGCAGCTCCACTCCACTCTCACACTGAAGGAAAGGTATAGTGCATTCATATTCTCAATCTCATGCCGTTTCTATGGAATCAGATATTTCTATGGACTCAGGAGATGTTTCAAAGTCAAGGAGATGTTCTGTAGCCGGCATTATTTATGTAATATGGCTTACAGGCCTACTACAATCTACTTTTGTTTATACGTGGTGTGTCAGTGAATGCACTGCTCTGTTGGGGACCAGAGTGCTGCTGTTAAAATCACAAGGGTAATGTTTCAATGCGTTAGAAGCTGCAGTCCTTTCTCTAAGGAAAGATGCGTCCTCCATGCACTCAGAATGAAGACATGTTTAATACTATTCATGTCTTTCATAAAATAAGCTTGAAGTCGCCTCCCAAGGCTACCGTGGTAATTAGGCCTTTATTACTGTGTTCAAAAAGGGTAATTTGCGTTAATCTATCAAATCTGAGTTTATTATATACGCAGCTAAATAAAGAGGGGTGTTTTATGTCATATTGAACAAATAAATAAATAAAATTGAATTCCACATCAAATAAAAATCACTATATGATTTACGCCGGAAGTACTGTCTAATTTGAGGTTTACAAACACAGATACAGGCGCTCTACAGCAACGTATGAACCTCTGCAATGATCCTAACCTGTTTAAGCATATGTATGCCTCATCAAGAAGCACATTCTCAAAATCTATACGGTGTAATACAAAAAAACACAAAATCAAATTCGTCAAATAGGGGTCATTATAAAACCCCGTCACCATAAAAAAAAGAGGGGATAGGAATGAAAAATGATCCTCATTATAAATATCAACCTCTGAAACTAAACCTATCCTGTGTGACACAGCTGTTGTCTCAAATCGAGGGGGGAGAAGAATATCACACATCGTTCACATGCGACTGACTTCGTCTCTTTAATAATCCTGTCCCCCGCCCCCCTCCATTCGTTTTCGAGGCACCAGCTGCGGGACCCACAGCCTGGCTACGGTGTGTAACAGGCCAATGCCTGGTGAATGTACTCTGGAGGAGGGGGGTCGGTGGTGGTGGTGTTCGCATCGTCGCTTCTACTCGTCGACTCAGCAGCGGGCACCGCAGGTGTACGATCATTGCCAACATCAACCTGCTACATATGCTAATTATTACACATAATAAAAGACCAGGGCGTCTATAATGCCCGCGTCGCTGCTTCTTCTGATCCGCTACGGTACCGACGCGGACCGCGTCCCGCCTCCTCGTTCTTAGATACACGGATGTTTTCCTACCTTAACGCCGGAATCACACGTCCATCGCTAACATCCCTGGCTGGCTGATTCCGGTCCGTGTTTCTGTCCGCCAGTTATGCGTGAGTAGCGAGGTAAACGGCCACGCACGCTTCTTCTCGCTGTTTGTCAATGTCAAATCTCGGGCATGAACGTGGTTATTTATTCCCCTATCACCTGTATTAACCTTCGACTTGCTGCGGCTCGCTGTGCCTGTTGCGACTTGTCCGGTGATCTATCAGTAGTATATCCCGTTAGAAAACACTGGAGGAGGTTAGCACTGCGCATTCGACTCTCACCTACGCTGCAAGTAAAGGAGAGGGGCGTGTGACGTCGGGACGAAGATATGGATGCTGTGGGGAGCTAAGCGTCCGTGAGGAGGGGCTGAGGGTAGAAAGGAGAGCAGCAGCCGATTCCTCCGCCAATCAGAGGCTTCTTTTGCTGTGACGTCGGCCAAAGCGGGGTATGGGACATTGGGCAACCACTGAAAGCAGGTATAGCGGACTTAAATCGTGTGTGTGTGTGTGTGTGTGTGTGTGTGTGTGTGTGCGTGTGTGTGTGTGTGTCCTTGCATGTGTGTAGACCTACACAGGACAGCTTAGCCGGTGTGTGTGTGTGTGTGTGTGTGTGTGTGTGTTATGAGCATGATGTCACCCCTCAAGCACGTAGCATTTGACTGGACGCTGATTTAAATCCCCCGAAACCCTATTAACACACTCTTCATCGACTCTAATCGCTGTGTAATCGGTGAGGACCGAGAACCCTTCTGCCACCGGCCCAAGGAAAGGGGATGTTTATGTCAGATAACAACTCAGCTGGAACAATCACAGAGTGAGGGACAACCCCAATAACTTCAATAGGCTTCTCCTTCTGAGCTTTGTCTTAGCCAAGGATAGAGGAAATGTCCTCTATCCTTTTCTAACAACAACAGGCCTATTCCTCAACACATGTGCATACTATGTTGTGTAGTGCCGGCTGTGCGTGTTTGTCAGCCAATGAGATGGATGCTTTTCCTGCCAATCCCTCCAGAGCTTCCGTCTAGAGGAGCTGCCAGAGAGAGATCATGAAGCTCTGGCTCATATTCCAGGAGTCAAAATACCCTTCTCCTACGTCTGGAGTACCCCATGTCGAGAGTTTTCAATTACTGTCTGTCAGAGTGGCTGTACGTGACCCTTTTTCCGAGTGCTAAATCCCAAATCCATCCCTTATCTCCCAGATTAAGCCCATGTTAGGTTTAAACCCTAACGATGACATCACCCTGGTAGAGAGAGCGGGGATTCCCCCACTCCTGTGTGAGACCCGGGGAGAACAGGCAGGCAAAGCCTTAACAGCACGTCCACGTGGTACCGGGGCGGAGGTTGGCGTTGATATCTGAGCTTACTCTCTGAATGTTTCTCCTTTTGTTTTGGAGTTTAATTAATGGAGCAACATGCACAGATGTTCAGAATGCACCATTTGTTCTTTGCTCAATGGCCGCTCTCATTCCAATCTAAATTGCTTGCACCCCTTGGCCTTGGGAAACGGTGTGAATAGAGCACGACCGCCCAGCATCTTTGCTTTCATTCTGTCTCCCTTCAGTGGTTGTTAGTGTGTTTGCTGTCGTTTATTATTTATTTTTGCTTGGTTACAGGCTGCATTCTCTGCCTCAAAGCTGCGTCTGAAGTCAACCAGCATTCCAGTTCTCTTTGAAAGGAATAAGTAAGGATGATGTTCATGTCAGGGTCCTGCATCACCCAGTCAGGGTTCATTTCACCATTAAGACCGTCTCACTGTACATATATCCCACTTATTACATGGCAACTTACTGAAGAGATCCATCATTTGACTGAATATATAAGTTACAAACATAACAACATCGAGTCTAAGATCAGAATTGTTTCCATAGCAATGGTCTGTTATTCATAGATGCATTCTGCTATTCAGCCAGTATAGCAGAATTTAGAGGAAGAGAGTCATTTACCAATCAGAATCTAGTATTCAACAAAGCTGTGTTCTAATAACATATATATAATATAATCTTATAATCGTAAAAATATTTCTTATGTAATAAAAAAATATATAAGAAATATGAAAACTAGAAAAATATCTAAGACAGAAAACCTATAAACGTTGATTGGCCACTGTGCATTGAAATCTCAATTAAAACCGTTCACATATGTAGCGTTCTGGCCTTTGCGTGGTGGCTACCTTACGGTACATCACCAATCAAAGCAAACGTTCCTTAATGTAGGGAAACCTAAACAATGCATCTGATACAGGAGAATACATAAGCAGCTAGTCTAGCTATGCAGAGATCGTACTGCTAAAATAATGAGCCCCATGGCATCTCCATCCAAATAACAGCTGATGTCAAAACCTTCCATTGTTTGGCAAGATGCCCCATAATCTGCAGAGGGCGTCTGTGGAGAGAATTAGTCGGGGTGCAGCTGATGGTATGTTTTGACCAAGGCAGCCAATAGGGGAATGGTGGCGTATTGGTCGTGTTTGTCATACCAGTCCAGGAGTAAGTACACCTCCTTTGTTTTCCCTCTCTCCCTCTCTATCTAATTCTCTATATTTGCTGATGGACACGCCGGTAGCTACTGTCATGTGTCCAAAGGCCTATTGCCAAGTGGTCCCAGATTGTGTTTCTAAATAGTGTGTCTAGAGGTGTGGGCCGGGGGGATGGCTGTCGTGTGTGTCTAGCGTTGGGGCTGGTTGGGCTGGTGGTGGGGGTGCAGGAGAGTGGGAGGCCAGCCTTCCACCTCTCCCAGCCGGCTTCACCTCCCTGGAGAGCCTATTTATGCCCCCCCGCCCCCCTCCTGTGAGTCTCATTGTCACGTCCTCTCATTCTGTTCAGTGAGCAGTAATTAATGAGAAAACGCAGCCAAGGACCTGGAAATGGAATGGCGGGACAGAAGAATCCCAGGTAATTGCCACTTATGACTCAATCTATCATGTTAGATATTTTTTTAAGGAAAAAAAACTAATGTAATGTGGAGGGACAAAATAAATAAATTCCTCCCATTTTTTGGCAAAGCGGGCGGACCTTTGGAAATGTCAGTCGGGTGTTTGGACAGCTCTGTTCCTGTTGGTGCCTTGTGTGGTGTAATTACCCAAGTACATTACACGGTGTTTTCACACCTTTTAATGCTGGCCAGTGTGCTGGGCCAAGGCGTGAATGTGCGTGTGTGTGTATGGGTGTGTGTGTGTGATTAAGCAATCACTTCAAGATGCTGCAGCAGACATAGCATTAGTTTTGTCGTCCATCATAGCGCCATCGGTTCCTATATCGTTACCCATATACACCATAGCGTCTCCCTTTGGCGACCGTCTCGACCAGAGGTTCGGTCCGCCTCAACACTCACGATGATCTCACCTCCTGTCTGGCTCCGCCTCCAACGGAAGGGTTTTCATTCACAACATTCACCCATTTACACGCAAACATGTGTATGTGTGTGTGTGTGTGTGTGTGTGTGTGTGTGCATGTGTGTGTGTGTGTGTGCGTGTGTGTGTGTGTGTGTGTGTGTGAGTGTGTGTGTGTGTGTGTTTGTGTGTATGCTGTCTGCCAACCAGGTGAGATCATCACTGGAAGTTGAGGTTCTTCTTTCCATTCTAAAAAGCTGCAGCGCCAAAGTGCGCTCAAGGTTTTTACGAATTTGAAGAAAAGGGCAGGGCTGGAAAGACTTATGATAATAATCATGATGTGGTTTGGAATGATAAAGGGAATTTCACATAATTTTGACATTTGAAGTATATATTTGTGAATTACAAAATGATTGTTTGATTATTTTATGAAGATAACAGTCCAACTGAGAGTCATATGGTAATTTAAGCCATGGTAAAACTAGTTTTCCTATTCTTTGACTTTTCCAACTCCTATTTTGAGTATTATAATGACATATCTTCTCATCCTAATTCATTTAGACCAAAATAACTGGGCATCATGAGGAGTCAGTATCTCCTCTTTGATAACGACAATACAAAGATAATAAACGATAATATTGAATTCATTCCATCCCGTATCCCCTATGTTCTGTATAAATCAGGCAGTAAATTAACTTCATTTTGTCAATATTTCTTCCAATTTATATCAAAGAGGACAAGTCTATCTATCCTATAGTCTGACAGTTTGAAAGTGCCCCACGAGGGTATCACCGAATTAGAATGACTCGTTGGTACAATTCATCGTTGTTCTTAAATATGCTAATGTGACATTCCGATTAAGCGGCTTCTTTGATGTTCAGCAGAGATTAGAGATTCCACTGTGTTTCCTTTTGAAGCCTCTATAGGGGGGTGAGAGAGAGAGAGAGAGAGAGACAGAGACAGAGAGAGAAAGAGAGCGAGAGAGAGAGAGAGAGAGAGAGCGAGAGAGAGAGAGAGAGAGAGAGCAGCCGGCCTACAGGGAATGCAAGGGGTTAATCTCAATAAAGGGCTGAGCATGGAGCCTTCCGGAAAGTCACATGGTGTATGCTGGGAAGGGGTTGGAGTTTCAAAAGGGGAGGGAGGGAGGGGCGGAGGGAGTAAAGAGAGGGAGGGGACGCTGGGCAATGCTAAGGATGTGAAGGGGGTGGTGACTGAGGCGTGTTGCCGTAGAAACAGAGCCTTGGTTGGCCGGTGGGAAGTCAGAGGCGTTAACTGCAGCGAGATGCTGGGGAGTGACTCACGATGGGGGCACACACTCTGAATTCTAATGGAGAACAGACACACACATGCATGGACACACACAGACACACACATACACACACACACACACACACACACACACACACATACACACACACACACAAACACACACACACCTTGGTGGGTTATTTTAGCCATCGCCTCATGCTGTTCTTATTCTCTTTATAGACTGTAATGTTCCCTTCCTCTGGTTCATATTTAATGAATATGAATGTGCTGTGTGACACCGCGTCACATACATCAATAATTTATTGAGGCCAAGAAGAATCCATTGCCATATTCCTTGGTTGAACCAATGAAATGTCTTGATACATGATACAGTTTCCATTAGGATGATACAAGTCGTGCAATTAGTGGCATTACATCTACACTGCACTGCACTACTCTTCAAGGCAGCTCAATAAATAGAATGTGTTAACTATGTTCAATACCATTATTGAATTAACAACTCCTTCCTTTCTTTCCCTGGAGTGGTGTGTGGCTACATAACAGCTGGCAGGCTAAATTAATGACTATGTTAATGACTTCAAATAGATTGAAGTGAAGGTCCTCATTTTTCCATCCTGAATCTCAATCTTAATTGTGTTATGTTGTAATGAGCAGTGCTGTGTGTATGCTAAAGGTATTTGTTAAGATTTATCTCCTGACATCTTGTACATGTATACGACAGATGCCATTTGAGACTCAACAGTCAAAGGCAGGAAGAATTAATTTATAAATTATACATGAATGTTTAATAACAATATGTTAGATCTTTATTTAGGCTACACATGGAGGTTTGATAACAATATTTGATTTTATCATGTACAATTTTTTTTTTTCAGTTTGTACAGTGTGCCCTCTTTAAACATGAATGCATGTGAAGAGTCGTCCAAGTTTGACTGCTACGGGGCTGAAACACCTGAGAGATGTGAGACCCTCTACCCCCCAGTGCGAAAGCCATCGACTGGTGGATCTCACGCCACGGCTGCCTTCCCTGTCAGGCCAACATGGACAATTTGATTACCCTTTATCGTTTCTGTGAAAAACCGGAAGCAACCAGAGGCAGTGAGAGAAAAAAAAATGGCAGGGCTCTATGACGTTTTCCCGGTCACCTCACACGACAAGGCTACCACGTGGTCTCTGACCGGCCAATAACGAGAGAACTCTTCAACGGACGCGTTTCTCAGTGGTCAGCCAAGCAATGGAGCTGGCCAATGAGCAGGATTTGTTTTTGCCTTTTTTTTTCTTTGTTGTTTACTTTGTGTTCTCTGTGACGATGAGTCATTTCATTTTTGGGAAAGAATAGACCTGACTTGTATCCCAGAGTGAGTCCTACATTGTACTCCTCAGGTCAACCAACTGTCAAACTAAAGTCTCTGGTGTGCTTCTCTGCATTATGCAAAATGTATGTAGATAGTTAATTCATGACATAAATTAAATATACGTAAACATATCTATTTTTGCTAATATGGGCCTATCCTCTTTAATAAGAGGGGATATAGACTAAAAACCTATTCTGGATGGCTTGTCCACAATGATGAATTCTAATGGTAATTAAACATTTAATTGGTTCTCCCTATTACACAAATCAAGAGTCATTAATTTAGATGAAATGGAGATGTTAATTATTCTGCATCACACCCATCTACACTCTATATTAGGGTTGACATTTAGTTTCTCAGCATGTGAACTACACAGAAATCAGTTAACCAGAGATAAACATGAACAATTATAAAAAATATAAAAATGCATAAAATAAAAGGATTACTGATTAAAAATACACTATATATAGTATATATAGTATATAAATATATATATATATTTATGTTGCCATGTTCAGTAACTGTCCATGGTGCTGAACCAGAGCTACAAGGCATGCCGTCTGTTTTGTTCACATTTCCTTTCTTTTTTTTTATGTGTAAACTAAACAAAGTAGGAATACATGACTAAACAATCCACGTGTGGAATAATTATTTAGAGAAAATGTACAATTAGTCTAATCAACTGATCTGCCAAAAAAAAGTGTATGATAATGTGCCGTGATGGAACTAAGAAACCGAAAGGTAAGGTTACATGAACTTTCCATGGACGACTGCAGTGGTCGAAATGAGGCCTTTCAAATATTATACGGAGTTTGTAAAGAAACTCTATCTCCTATCCAACCAAGGGACTGGCGCTCACAATCCACATACTGATTCAATTACGCTGGAGCGTCATCCGTCGTGGTGGAGTGCATAGCGAACAGGCCTAGTAAATATGAAAAACGATGCCCCCTGGCGGATAGCAGTCAAGGACTGCTATGCCACTATGACATTGAACTTCCATCCAAAGTATAATCGTTCATGTTCTTGTGTTGCGGCTTTGGTTGACAAATCGGAATAATAAATATCTATTTTAGAATTTAGAGTTCTTGCTACATATCAACGAACAATTTATACAGCCTTAAAGTCAAATCCGAAATGTTCAATTTGACTAATTGAACATACCGTAATATGAATTTGAATAAAGTATTATAAGAACATTGAGCAACATAATATGCAAGCTGAAAACAACACACAAAGGCAGGCATACATACTACTCACAGATGCAAATTCCTACTACATACAAACAGACCCGCGCGTAGCGCAGGGTGTGGATATTTTGATATGTTGAGATGTAAAAAGCTAAAACTACAATGACAGCTATAGGGAAAACACCTACCTACTGCAGGCTCAAGATTGGGTTGGGATATTCCTTCCTTGTATATTTTCTATTGCAGCGTTACTTCATAAAAGGCACGATTTTCTTCCACCTTGAAATCAGGAGATCGTCCTCGTATGTCCCTTTCTCTTGGGGTGCTGTTGCACGGGGTCCCATCTGGCCAATTACCACAACAACAAAGCTCGAGGAAGAGAGTTGTGAGAGTTCGCCAGGTTTTCCTTGTGCTGATCACATGGATATATAATTGGATATAGGTCATACGATTGAGGCGCTACATTTACACGTTAAGGCCTATTTATATTTATATCTATATATCTATATCTATCTATCTATATATATCTATATATCTATATCTATCTATCTATATCTATATATATATATATATACATATATTTGTATTTGTAAATATATTGTTATAATCTCAAGTCTATATATGTACAGGTTTAAAATGTTATAATAATGTGCATATTTGTATTCATGAATGTACCAATTTCTTTATTTGAAGAAAACCATAGCAAACAATGACTAACACATTTTACAATGCCTAAATCTATCCTATTGCTGTGATGACCTTCGCAAACCGCTAGATGGCAATGTAGGATATCTCTTGCTTTCGAATTGTAATGCTTAAGCCAAATAAGGCATTACATAGTTTGATAAAAAAATGTATTTACCTTATATTTTGTTTAAAATGTATGCTGTGAAAAAGCTGATGAGTAGTTTTAAACAAAAACAGTCTAATCTACCGCCGTATTCACGGCCTGTCCCATGGTGAGAAACGATCGAACCCAGTGGTACCTACATCCGGTCCGACCGATAATACGTCCCCGCTTTGGTCGCATGTCTTGTCGCTTTCCATGCATGCATTTATGGTAGCAGTTCATCTCACCAGTTTTAAGGCTCTAATAAATCTCAGTAAATCCACAACGCTTATTCTTCTTTCAAAAGCAAATGTTAATATTTTTTACTCTGTAGACAACACTCGTACAAGAACGAAGTACATGTCAAGTCAAGCCAAACGTCTTTGCACCGACAGCATGTCTTCTAAAAAGATTGGCACTCACAATGGAACTTTCCACTGTGATGAAGTCCTTGCCTGTTTCATTCTTCGTCAGCTTCCCGAATATAAGGTATGCCGTTTTTCAGGAGGGAGAGTTATTACAGAAAACGGGTATGTGCATTCGTGTGGACAGTTTGCGTGTGTAACAGTTACTTATCTTGACAGGGCAAATGTCATCAATGTGCAGGTTGCTACTATGCTTTTAAGCAGCGTTTATTCTGATATGACACTCATTCAATCTTTCTAGTTAAGTAGACGTATATTTACCAGGCCTCACTATTTTGTTTTTAAATATAGAAATGCCACAATGTTTCACATTGCATATGACAGCAAGGGTAACTTGACCATAAATGACTACTAGACGTGTTCAAAAGCTGTATAGGATGCATTTGTATTGTATCAACTTCTTACTTAATTTATAGGATGCAGAGATCATTCGGACCAGGGACCCCGCGGAGCTGGCCAAGTGTGACATCGTTGTGGACGTAGGAGGAGAGTTCGACCCAAAGAAGCATCTCTATGACCACCATCAGAGGTACTGATGCCCAACACAAACACCACACATCTTTAGTGAATCGAACCAAAAGTAGCTGGCCATTGATGTTGATTTGAAGGGAGTTTGGCGATGACGGGGATGGTATCTGCTAAAAAATAATAGTACTCCTAGTTATATGACAGCTTAGTGTTTCCTAGACTAGTATGGTTTAATCAATTCATCTTAATAGACCTGCCAACATTACACACACGGTTATTCTTCATGAGTTCTGTTCTATTGTTGGAACTGAACATGTTTTCATCCTGGAACAAAACCCATTCTCTGGCTGTCTTGTTTTCCCATCCTCTTGTCTTAAAGAGAGACAGCCTGTCTCCAGACAGCCCTAATAGTAAATGGCACCAAGTTATTCAGAGTGCACTGGAAAAGCTTTTTTGAAAGCCTTTATCACGCGTCAGGGGCAGAGATTGCCTAAACGCCCCTCCCAACATGGTGTTCCTCTCCCTTCCACTTGAGTTCACTCCGATGACACCTCGTCATGTTGAATAATCAAGTGCTTTCCAGGTGTCTTGTCAGCTTAATGTCCCCGGTGGCAATTAGAGATTTCCTGTACGGTGATCCATGGGGGGGGATGAAGATATCCCCGTGGCTTGCTGCCCGGCAGGCGGTTTGCAGTAATTAGCACCTTCAAAGGAAACCTCCTGCTGTCAGATGACATGGGCAGGGAGGCTGCTGCTACATGTGACTGCCACTCACATGTCCAGGTCCCTGGAGGTGTTTATGGTGGGGACTATGAGTCAGACAGAGTGTATGACAGGTTAATTGTGGGGTGTTGGACATGCAACGGACCTTGACATTAGGATGTCACAGAAATTGCACTTCTGGTTTTGGTTCGATTTTTATTTTTCCTTTCTAATTGTTTGTATCAGTATTTATTATGACGCTATAAGCATTATTATATTAATGTAACCCTGGCCCCAGAAGGGATGTTTATGTACACAGTCATCCTTTATATCCTCCATTATATTTACGTAGCTTTTGAGCGTTGGGATTAGAGTGGCAGATTTACGTTCAGCTATAATGAACAAATCTAGCAAAAACAACCACCAATAAAACAACTACTTCACCCATGCACGTCATCACTGCATCTCTGCCTTCATCATTGCTGCTTACGTAGGTTATTGGCCAATATGTTCCCCCTTTATTGCTTTGGATGGATAAAGTGAATGCTGCAGTATTATATCCGTCTTACTGATTAAGGAGCATTTGCTGAATCAATCTGCACAAACACTGTCCTTTTTTTTTTTTAAATAAATCAACTTGAGAAGGGCAAATACCCATTTTCTATTGGGTTCATGCTCAAAACAAAGGGTATTGCATACGGATCATTTGAAATCAGTGTATCATTTGTGTTAGCATGGCAGCATATTATATAGGCAGGAAGAGAATCAGGATTGCAGCACAGCACCACCCGACTCGGCACTTAGTGACTCCGGCAGAATCTACTGAACCAGTCTGCAGTTGTTCCTGCAGGGGAACCATCCCTGTCTTTTAATTGAAGAGTTTGTGCATAAAAAAATCTCCCCCCGCTACTTGTTCCTTGGCTCTCTATCAAATGCTTCATGCCGCTCATCCTCCAATGACCTGGAGGCCATTAGGCTTCTTAACATGCGGGTGGTGCTCCTTCAGCAGGATCTCATCCACACACTCGGATGGCTGTTACCATATATTCACCCCCGTCTCATCAAATCATCCTTCACCGCTTTTGTTCTCCTCCTCTCCGCCACAGTCCACGGCCACTCCTCATAATCAGTTCGGAGAAATGTCTCTGCTCAGCCAATCAGCCGCCTAATGGTCGTGATTAGTCCCGGACCCCTTAAGCATGTCTCCAATTCATTGGTCGCCGGTGTGGAGCTTTTCCGCTGTGCTGTGAAATCCTGATTTAAGTCAAACGACCCCGTTGGAGGGGTCACTAGCTTCGGACTTCTGCATAAAAGCAAACCTCCCACTTCAAAGATGAATTTATCATCAAGCCCTCTTGCTATAATAGAAAACACATTATCTACTCAGATTTAGGCCTGTGTTGACCCAAGTATGATTACACCTGCATAATGCATTAGTTTTCTGTTTTGTAAGCAAAAACACACTGTATATACATTCAATTATATCCATCATAGATCATGATGCCACACACTCAATTGTGATCATCGTCATCAATTATAAGCCGTTCTCTCTCCAGAACTCAGTTCCTCTGAATATTAACCTAAGATGGTGCATGCAGAATAGCTAGTAGCTGCACAAAACATTGTTGGCAGCAGAGCCCTCACTAGCTAGTAATACTCTTCACACATAATCAGTTCTAAATGATCGATCGTCATGATGGGAAGAAACCATCTGGTTGGTTGGTTGCTGCGGCGGCGTTTTTGACAGCTATATCTGCGTCATATACCAGGAGCCAATTCTGTGAGGAGATAATTAAGCTTGGGTTAAGCCCACGGTGTAAGATGCCAATTAGTGGAATATTGTTCCACTCTTTTGTTGTCTAAGCTCTGCTTCTTTGCTTGTGTCGTGCCATTTTTATCAAGCGCTCTGCTCTGGAGTTATATTGACGTCATAGGCTTGGAAGAAAGCTGGAAATGTGGTCCTCAATAGAACACCATCAGATAGAGGCGGCTCATACATTCATGTAGAAATTTTTTTGGCGGTGCAAAAAGTAATGAATTATAGCTCAGGTCCTATAAACCTTGTCTAGAGTCGATAGCGATGCATAGTCAAAGATTATATTATTATTAACTTACTGGAAAAAACAAACAGATTTCAATCTTCCAGTTAGCATATATTTATGAATAAATTTAAGTCATATCTCTTTAAAGACAATAAACCTCTTTTCTCTTCTATACAAGGCTTTCTTAGTGTAACTTTAGTGAGTGTTGAGTCGGCCTCACAACTCAGACTTTGGATTATTATCTAAAGTCTGATGGCAGACAACCATAACTCCGGGTGAACGGGGCCATTTTCTGACAGTTTTCCCAATGAAAACCCCTCCTGTGTGGCTGCAGGACGTTTGGCGAGAGCTTCCATAGCCTGTGTGCGGAGAAGCCCTGGGTGACCAAGCTGAGCTCCGCCGGCCTGGTCTACGTCCACTTCGGCAGGCGGCTCCTGGCCCAGCTCACCAGGCTGGGCGAGGGCGACCGGCAGCTGGAGGTGCTGTTTGACAAGGTGAGGCGATGACGGTGACCAGCGGAAACATCATGGTTTTTTAGTGTGTGTGATGTGTGACACACCTAAGATAGTTTTTCCTTCTGTCTGTCTCACGATCCTGTGGGCTCGTTCAATTAATTATTTTCATCACGGGTTCACTTTACCGTCTCATCTATTGTTTGCCGTAATTGTTATTAGTATCTTCTTGTAATAGAAATAATTGTAGCAACTCTGCCACAATCCACCAATCCTATACAAGTGGCTCTGCTTCGCCACAAGGTGTTTTTTCTGGGCTCCCCCGATACCAAGACTTGGATGGATATAGCAGAAACTGTTTATGAGAGTTGGGAAGGTGTTTACAGCCGAGCAGGTGGTGAATACTGAAATTTCCGAGCTCTCCTTGAGTTTGTGTACTTTGATGGCTGGTTTATCCTGTGTGCATTGATTGTCCAATGCGTCACAGGTGTAATGCCCCAGAGTCTCATCACTCATGTCTCAATACTGAGTACACCTGGTCCAGCCTCGTCTGCTTGGTAGTTGGCCTCGGGAGTACAAACTGCCGGGAGAACGCAGTACAGTCGCTCTACGGTTGGAACAGCAGCGTGCTTGATGACGTCACCGTCTGAGCTCGTCGTCGGCATTACTCTAGTTGTCTTCACCCAATAAAGCGGAATGTGATATCAAACATTACCCTGCCAAATATAAAAAGCAAGCGGCTGGAAAATTGGTTGTTGTTGTGGATGTTGGTGTATTAATGAGGAGCAACAAAAGTTTTGAATGCAAAAGTACTTTGGCCAAGACTGATTTCGCACAAGTCCACAAGAATACAAGCAGAAGACAAGAAGGCTGATAGAGAAAGGGCTCCTGACTCTGGGTCAGGTGAGGCTGTGTAAACCAGCCATCAAACACCCCCACACTCCACATAGCCCCCAGCGTCACCTCGAGGCTGCACTGAATCCACTAGAGAGGGTGTCCATGTGGGTGAACCATTCTGCGAGCCTTGTCTGGGGTGTGGTTCTCCCTTAGCCTGGCTATTGCCGGACCAAGCTCAATCTTAGATTGCACGTTGGTCTGGGCAGGCTGCTGTCATTTTCTTCAGCACAAGAGGCGCGATCAACGGGCGTAGTTCAAACGACTGTACGCAATTGGCTGCTTGCCGTCGCTTTCCTGTCGTCATTGTGTTAAACCAGCCAATAGCCCGCCAGGGGGAAAAGCCAGCTTGGTGATTGGCTCCCGTAAAAGCTGATCGGAAGCAGGAAGAAATGTATTGCTCCTCTCCAGACCCTTCTGCAGGGCGTTTTCAAATCGCCGGCAGAACGGTCTAGTTCTCCCTTATAAGGCCCCTACTTCTTTGCACAGGGCCAAAGGGTAACCTCTCGATGCGTGTTCCCTTGCAGCTGTACGAGAGCTTTGTGGAGGAGGTGGACGGAGTGGACAACGGCATCTCCCAGTGCGACGGCGAGGTGCGCTACGCCGTCGGCAGCACGCTCAGCTCCCGCGTGGGACACCTCAACCCACGCTGGAACAGCAAGAGCCAGGACACCGAGGTGGGTGGTGGTGGTGGTGGTGGTGGTGGTGGAGGATGCTAGGCGGGCGTGGCCTCTTGAGGTCGCGTTCCCTCACTTTCTCTGTATGTGTGATCTGAGTTTCTTGTGTTCCGTTTTTGTGTCCGAAATAGACTTGAGAAAGCCAAAATAACATCCCAGCGTGCTCTGCGGCATACAAAACGATACGTTTCTGTTTGTTTGTTGGGTTGTGTACGAATATATGAACTGAAAGTCGTGCTCAGGGTGCTTTGGGCTTTAGTGTGTGTCCACATGCATGAGTATACATTTCTTGTTTTTTTTTGTGGGCATGGGATATGGTGTCCTAGCCTTTTCCTTTTTCTATGTGTGTGTTCGGGGAGTCTGTGACAACAATTCAAGTTTGTCAAGCCAGACCCATCGTCGAGTGATTGTTGGATCATGTCAGTATCTGCATTTAACTTAACTGCATTAAATATAGGATATTTTTAGCCTCATATACTATAATAAAGGCTTACCTAATAACCGTATGCAAATGAATACATCGGTAATACATCAATTTATTACTGGTCTCTGTGGAGGCAGCGAGCTCCAGTCTCTCTGATTCACACAATATTCCGATCCGATCATGACAAAACCCAGTGTCATGATCGATTCCGAAATTACGAATAGACTATCAATGAATACGTCGCCTAAAATCTTTCTATTGAAAACCCAAATCGATGAAGATTGTGTTATTGGCTCGCCAGTTGTTTACAGTCTCTCTGAGGAGGGTGCACTGGGGGAGCTTTTGCCTACACAGTCACTACCCCTGTTGTCTTTTTCTTCTCTGTCCTTTATTTTCCCATTCAAAAATACACCGTGGAGCCTTGCTCTTGTTTTCCGTTGTCCTGTGGTTTCCACATATTTTCAAACGGCCCCAGGCCTTCTATGACTGCCTGCAGTCACAGCAGGGTGGAATGGAACGTAGGACGATGTGACAGGCGGGGATGGCTTAAGGATGATTGCTTTGGGCCAATAAACTATGCAGTCACCAAGTGACGGCCTCTTGAGTTTTGTCCATTTCCAACTTATTTATTATTCCGCCTTAACATTTTCAGTCAGAGGACTGACTTTGCAAAGTCTATCCAGAAACACACATGTATGAATTTGGTTTTACATGGAGTACATGGAGCATACAACCATTTTTCTTTTGTTAATGTATCTGAGATGTTATCCCTGTCACAAACTGTATGTGCCGAGCAGGGGGTACCCCTGGGTTCAGGTAGGGATAATTGTTATAACTTCCTATCTATTTCTAAAAATAAAACAGATTTGAATTTCCCTGCTCCGTAGAAGGGTGCAACTTGCCCTCCCCCCCACCACTTCCACTTTAATCAGACCCCTGTGGATTGTGTGTGTGTGCGTGTCCGTGTGTGCGTGTGTGTTTTATTTACGTCCCTATTGGTGTCCATCTATCGTATCGATATTGGGGGGGATTGAGGGCGTGGCTGGTTGTTGCTGGAACCCAGTAGCAGATCATGTTTACTGAGCATTCGTTTTGTGCCTGTCTGAATTCTAGTCCAATCGTACTTGAGTTTCTGGTTCCGGGTCATTAGGTGGGCGGGGCTAATCAAGATGGCCCTGTAGGCTACTTGGGTTGGTTGTGCTTCTCATATAGAGGACTTACTCTGAAGTAACATTGAAAGGGAAATGCCTTCTCCAAGTTGGCTTCAGACATTTTATTTTAAATTAATTAATTCTGGAGATTGTATATATGCATTAATAACTTACTAGCTAGCCAGTGAGCACAATTAAGTAAAGGTTAGTGACTGAGAAGTAGGTTTTTCTATGCATGACATTCAATTCAAATGCAAAACCTTTCAGGCTTCTAAAAATGTAGTACTCACTTGGGTGAAGTTATACTGTTTGAGTCATCCTATGTGTATTAATGTTTGTGTGTGTGTGTGTCTCTCTATGTGTGTGTGTTTTCCAGGAGGGATTCAAGAAGGCCATGAAGCTCGTCGGTGGGGAGTTTCTGGATCGTCTGGACTTCTACCAGAACTCCTGGCTGCCAGCTCGTGCAGTGGTGGAAGAGGCCATGAGAGAGCGCCATCAGGTACACACGTGCACACATACACGCACACAACCACTGGTCAGTAAAGCAGGATCTAGGGTTGCCATTATGCACCGTCCTTAAAGTAAAGCGCAGAAAGTCTGAGCGTAAACCGGCGTATCCCAGGCCTGCGTTTCACCATCACATTGCTGTGGACGTGCACTTCACCCTGCTTGCGTTGCTCCACATTTCCCTGAGGTGTGCAACAAGCAATATGATCCCCGCCGCTACGGCTAGGATGTCATTTTTGATGATCCATTAGGTTCAGGGCAACAACACACTAATAGCTTCCATTAAAACACCAGACTTGTTCATTTGATCATTGGGCCACATGCTCAAGCCCTGGCCTGAACACTTTGATAATGTTGAACCTGCAGGCGGACCCCAGTGGGGAGGTGATGATCCTCTCCCAAGGTGGGTGTCCCTGGAAGGAGCACCTCTTCGCCCTGGAGAAAGAGCTGAAGGTGGACACCCCCATCAAGTTCCTCCTGTACCCCGACCAGAACGGACAGTGGCGGGTCCAGTGTGTCCCAGCTGGCCTCAGCACCTTTAAGAACAGGTGAGGGCGTCCTGGCTCCTCGCTGTTTGGTGTGATCACATTGGGATCCTTTTGGGAGATATTTAATCCTCATCAAGATAATTGAACATGTGATGAAATTGCACAATGTGCGTATCTTACTTTCTTGAATGTAACATATTTTTCAAAAGCAATGGGGGATTTATGCAGGAAAGATTTGGAGGATGAATTTCCCTTCCATTGGGCTTGGCAAACAGAACAAAACTTGCGAGCGTTGTAAGTCTGCTACATACATACATATGACCGCAGAAACAAAGTAATGATATTGTTGTTTCAAGAGCCACCCCAACAAGCCAAAGGAACATGCTTTTTGATCAATGTTGGTATTTTGCTTGGTCGAGGGTTGCTAGATATTCTGTGAGGGTTTGTATCACAAGGTGGTGGGATACAGTGACAGACAGGATTCCCTGTCTGAGATGGGCTGAGTGATCGCAACCGTGGGACAGGATTAGCATACATTTCCCGCTCATTAAACGGAGGAGGGCTGAGGAGGGTTTGACTCGTGGTCCCTTTGGAGAGAAGGAGTCTTACCAAGGTCTTGAGGAAGTCTCCAGCACCAAAGCCACGCTTTGGTTCACAGGTGCAAGGCTCTCGGCTTGCCCTGGTTTAAAGGCTTGCTGAGATTTAGCCAGTGCCCTGACAGTACACGCACACATTCACGCACAAGCGAGCACAAGCTAACACAACACAGTCGGCACACAACTCCCCCGAATCCTCGTCATTCAAGAATCTCCTTTTACTTTTATTACTGCTACTTGAGACCACGGGCAAACTAACTATAGATAGACCTGCATTTAAAAAATATATAGCATAAAGGCAGATTCATGATTTAGCCTTTATATTTTCACAACTTGCACTAGTGATGATGTTTATTTTATTTTAAATGAATGTGATACCAACTGAATTGCATTGTTGCTATTTGGCGATCTCGAAGGCCTTGATAGAAAACTCTAGTTGAAGGCAGCAATGTCCCTTTCTTGTGTGTTTGATATGTTTGTACATTCGCATGATATTAGAGCGAGAAGCGCTCCTGGCTCATCAGAATGCAAGACCCTCGGGGCCGGTTACACCGCCACCACACATCAGTTACGTCAGGGCGAGACCCCTCTCCTCATCAGAGGGTTAACCCTCTCTAATGTGTCACTGCGCCCGCCTCCCGGGACCTTGTTTTCCTAGAGAAGGTTCACATCTCCATACCCACAGTGTCACCGGCTCTGCCCTCGGGGGGGCTCTCTCTCCTCATTGGTTGTTAGCCTGGCGGCGGCCACTCTACATCTCTCTTTGCAGCCCCTGGGGATTGTCTTTTCTTATCTCTCTCTTCTCGATGTTCAGATTTTCAGTTTGGTGCTGCGTTCTTTGTGGATGTTAATCTATTGGTAGTGGTACACACGGTTTTCTTAGGAAGTTTGTTGAGAATTGTTGGTCTATTGTTGGTCTATTTCCTTCAGAAATGCCATTACGACAGGGACTCTATTGTGGCTTTAAAAAGCATCTGTCAGAGCAGTTGTTAGTCGTGTTTGTGTATAGCGCCTGTGTTTCCCTGCGGGTATATTTGTGGACATATGACTCAACATCTAGCTAAAGTCTCATTAGAAATCTCAAAAATCAAGTGCAGTGCAAGTAAAAACCTTCAAATGTAGTTTCACTGGTAACACGCCCCCCCCCCCCCGACCTACTCTCCCTAATAAAAAGCATGAAAAGTTTTGTATTACTTATTAGCAAATTTATTAATTTATTTACTATTTTTTACGTTAATTACAATTTATAATTAATTTATAATTATTCATTCCAAATCATTTATTTGTCGACATGGAGGTCTTCATTCCCGTTATGCTCCCCCATCTGGCACGAATCCCTGCTCCAAATAAGTCTACATGAGAGGGCATGAGAATATTTTCAATTTTCATTGACAGTCTCCAGTAGACTCATATAATCTCCCTGTAATTACGTTGGCTCCGGAGGGATGTACCTCCACTCACTCAGAGATCCATTAGTGATGCTCTTTTCCTGCTGGGGGAACATTCTGTTCATGGCTGTAACATCCACAACCCCAAAACCGTCTCATCAATTGGCAGTGGTCCGCTGGTCATTCCCCCTTCCTCTGTGTCTGTTAAACCCTTTTAAACCTGTGTACAGGATGTCCCGTACGTTTATCTTGGCTTTCAAAGACTGCCAATATAAAGGTTGAGGCGACGCCTTAGCCCAGATGGTAGCACGCTACGGGCAACAGGACGGATGGCTCACGCCGCTACATTTATTTCCGCCTCTCCTCCTGCTCCTCCTCCTCTTCCTCCTCAGAGCGCCTTGTACCAGTGCCATGTGTGCCCTTCCTGTGTTTGCTCTGCTCCTGACGCGTCTCATTATGAGTCTCAGTGTGGGCTGAAAGATGGGCTGATTGAAGAGTGCCATGGGGCTGCTCTCACTGGGAACCGCGCTGATCAGCAGGAAATGGAGAGAGAGGGAGCTGTTCATTGGCTGCCCATCCCCTTCCTTCCTGCGCCGCTCCACACACCATCCCTGTGCCCCCGGGAGCAAGTCGCGCGGCTCTCAGCCGGCCACGGTTTGCGTTTGTCGAGTGGTTTGGTCATGATAAGCTCGCACTTTCTCTGCTGTTATTGGCTTGGTTTAATTGTTGTTGAAAATTTCCCCAACATCCAAATCGCAGTCTCTCAAAGTTGCTCCTACTAGCTCTTTAACAGGGTTGGAGCAGGTAAAAACAGACCCAGTGTGGGTGTAACGCACATAGACTGCATAAAAAACATAATAAAACTGACTTTCGATACGTGGAAATAAAGACAAATTTTGATTTTGGGCGACAAAAATCAACAACAACAAAAAACGAGTAAGCCTACTCAATGAGATTTAGAAAACGATTTGTCTCTATAGTTGAGATGGATTGCTTTTAGTAACAAAATTATATTTTTGGGAACACCCTCCTTTCCCAATCTCTTTTGCTCGTGTGTGTGTGCGTGCGTGCGTGCGTGCGTGCATCGCACACTATCGTAATCTCGTTCCTGGGTTTTGCTTCCATTAATCCCATTTACCTTCCATTCCCCCATCGTTCTGCCCCCTCTCCTCTTATTTCCGTTCCGCCTTTCACATCCATCACTCGATCTCTCTCTGGGTGCCTCCCTATGGGCACTCAGCAACCCTCCCCAAAGGGAGGCATCCCTTCCCTTTCCTTGTCCAGTCCACTGACTAATCGAATAGGCTATTGTCCACCGTGACCTTTTCCCTTCCATCTCCTTTTCTATTGTGTTAATTTTATCTAATTCTTTTTCTACGAAGAAAAACCCAAAATATGCGTGATGAATGCATGGAACGTGGTTGTCGTGGCGCCTGTTGAAGACAATGCTGTGTGGATGGAAACAGGACTCTGGGACGCTCCTTCCACTGGGTCCCACTAGAGATCACTAAGGAGAGGATGCAGGGGGGAGGTTGTTATCACCTGTGTGTCTCTACAACAGCACCTGGGGGAAAACTATTTTCTATTTTTGTCAAAGCGCTAAGGAAATGGGAGTGAGAGCATGTGGTGTTCCTTGGCTGTAATTGCAGGCATATGGCTGGCATTATTTATTTATTTTAAAAAAAAAAAGAAAATAATGATGTAAGCCACCTCGCCCTTTGCTTACTCTGAACATAATTGCGTCTTAAAGAGGCAATACTTAGACATATCTTGTTATATATGATAGCTTTCTCCAAACTATTGTTTGTGGAGGCAAGACACTTATTGATTTTTGACCTGTTCTACTAGAGCCGCTTCCTTTGAATCAATAAATGCAACTTGCATCCACTACTTACCTTCCGGGCTTCAAGTGTCAGACAACGTCTGATCAACACTAATCCATATGTTAAGATCCATGCAACAGCAGCCTGGGGGCTCTCTGGAAGCAGTTGATTGGACCCCGCTGTGGCAGTTGTTCGCAGAGGGAGCAGTGTGAAAAGTCCAACGTGTACAAGGGGTTGTAAACTTCCAACAGACGTACAGACGTCTCCTCTAATGCCTCAGAGAGGACATCACAACCGAAGACAGCTGGCTCGATTTTAAATCATATATATATATATATATATATATATATATATATATATATATATATATATATATATGTCATCTCCTTGTTCATGCTCTCTCAAGTGATTCCAGTTTGATATTATAGGTGGGTTGTCTCTTGGAAATCCTACGCTCACCAACATTAAGAGGGGGAGTGGATAAAAAAACGTCTGTACCGGTCATCTTCATAATTACTTTTTCCCTGGCCTGTCATGGCCACAACAACAGCCCCATTCCCCTCCTTATCCTTCCCGCACTTCGGGTCTCATCAACCTTTCCTGCGAGCTTGTTTTCTGGCCGTACCGCGAGTCCATCGATCTGCAGATCCATTAAACCGTAACCAGGGGGGTTGGCGGTTTGCTATTCCACCTCACCATGCCTGGTGCTCCTATTACCAATGGTCACCATGTACTTAGGAAAGTGTGATTAAGATGTTGAGTTGAAACCTGTCTGTTGTTTCCAAGCCTTGGTCAATAGTCAGAGGTATAGACTTGGAACTGCGCACACTCTCAAAGGATGTGATGGTATATTTCATCAGGACGCCCTTGAAAGTAATATTTGAGATGGTGCAAACGTTTCCCCACACCACGGGAACAGCAATAGCTTAGGAGGTAGAGCAGGTTGGCTGGTAACCGCAAGGTTGCGCGCTCGATCCCTGACTCCCTGAGTGTCGAGGAGTCCATGAGCAAGGCACCTAACTCTAACTGCGCCCAACGTACTTGCTGTTGCCTTGCGTGGTTGACTCCGCCGTCGGTGTGTGAATGTGTGCATGAATGGGTAAATGTCAGGCAATAAAGCGCTTTGAATAAAAGCACTATATACATGCAGTCCATTTACCATTACATGGAAACGAAAAAAAATAGGTTCTTGCGAAAGCTAAACATATCTGAGTCTCACAGAAGGGCTTCTAGGCGGGAAACGGTGTGCCAGATATCCCGCTAAAGTGTTAGCATTGTCCCTCCAGCTCGTTTGATGTGCACTCCTGGTAATTCATGGCAGATCCAATCATCTCCAGCGCCTCCGATTGTCTATTGACTTCACCGGCGTTGTGCGCTGCACACGCCAACCTTGCTGCCCGTTTTTCGATGTTATGAGAGAGGAATCCATGGGCTTTAGACGCACTCCAGTCACACAGGAAGGGGAATATATTGGAAAGCCGTAGCAGGCTGCCTATGATTGCAGCTTTTCACCCAGCCAGGTATACTGTATGTGCTTTACTTTTCAAAATGAAATCTTGAAGACTTTTGGTAGGAATTCGACAACAAGAAATCGAATTCAACAATTTTTTCTCGAATTTAATAGAGTTTAGTGTTTATAAAAAAAATCTCCCATTTCCTTGATTCACCTTATAATACTCAAACCACGACCCAACCACAACTACAGTGCCTTGCAAAAGTATTCACCCCCCTTGGCTTTTTACCTATTTTGTTACATGACAGCCTTTAGTTCAATATTTTTTTAATCTGAATTTTATGTGATGGATCAGAAGACAATAGTCTAAGTTGGTGAAGTGAAATGAGAAAAATATATACATAAAACTATTTTTTAGAAATAAAAAACTGAAATTTGGCATGTGCATATGTATTCACCCCCTTTGTTATGACGCCCAGATAAACCTCTGGTGCAACCAATTACCTTCAGAAGTCACAGAATTAGTGAAATGATGTCTACCTGTGTGCAATCTAAGTGTCACATGATCTGTCAGTACATATCCACACATTTTTTGAAAGGCCCCAGAGGCTGCAACACCTAAACAAGAGGCACCACTAACCAAACACTGCCATGAAGACCAAGGAACTCTCCAAACAAGTCAGGGACAATGTTGTTGAGAAGAACAAGTCAGGGTTAGGTTATAAGAAAATATCCAAATCTTTGATGATCCCCAGGAGCACCATCAAATCTATCATAACCAAATGGAAAGAACATGGCACAACAGCAAACCTGCGAAGAGACGGCCGCCCACCAAAACTCACGGGCAGTGCAAGGAGGGCATTAATAAGAGAGGCAGCACAGAGACCTAAGGTAACCCTGGAGGACCTGCAGAGTTCCACAGCAGAGACTGGAGTATCTGTACATAGGACGACAATAAGCCGTACGCTCCATAGAGTTGGGCTTTATGGCAGAGTGGCCAGAAGAAAGCCATTACTTTCAGCAAAAAAACAAAATGGCACGTTTTGAGTTTGCGAAAAGGCATGTGGGAGACTCCCAAAATGTATGGAGGAAGGTGCTCTGGTCTGATGAGACTAAAATTGAACTTTTTGGCCATCAAAGAAAACGCTATGTCTGGCGCAAACCCAACACATCGCATCACCCAAAGAACACCATCCCCACAGTGAAACATGGTGGTGGCAGCATCATGCTGTGGGGATGTTTTTCAGCAGCCGGGACTGGGAAACTGGTCAGAGTTGAGGGAAAGATGGATGGTGCTAAATACAGGGATGTTCTTGAGCAAAACCTACCTCTACCACTCTGCGTGATTTGAGGCTAGGACGGAGGTTCACCTTCCAGCAGGACAATGACCCCAAACACACTGCAAAAGCAACACTTGAGTGGTTTAAGGGGAAACATGTAAATGTGTTGGAATGGCCTAGTCAAAGCCCAGACCTCAATCCAATAGAAAATCTGTGGTCAGACTTAAATATTGCTGTTCACAAGCGCAAACCATCCAACTTGAAGGAGCTGGAGCAGTTTTGCAAGCAGGAATGGGCAAAAATCCCAGTGGTAAGATGTGGCAAGCTCATAGAGACTTATCCAAAGCAACTTAGAGCTGTGATCGCTGCAAAAGGTGGCTCTACAAAGTATTGACTTTAGGGGGGTGAATAGTTATGCACATTGACTTTTTCTGTCATTTTGTCCTATTTGTTGTTTACTTCACAATAAAAAAAACAAAAACATCTTCAAAGTTGTAGGCATGTTCTGTAAATTAAATTATGCAAATCCTCAAACAATCCATGTTAATTCCAGGTTGTGAGGCAACAAAACACGAAAAATGCCAAGGGGGGTGAATACTTTTGCAAGGCACTGTATGTTCCTTCACAGGGGCATATATCAGTATACGTGGGTGTGTTACCAACTCAACTCTTCCCTCTCCGGCTGCAGGCTCTCTCTGCTGGAGGAGTGGCGCGGCATCAGGGACCAGGCACTCTCGGACCTCAGCGGGATCGACGGCTGCATCTTCGTCCATGCCAGCGGCTTCATCGGCGGGAACAAGACGAAGGAGGGGGCCCTGGAGATGGCCCGGAGGACCATGCAGGCCAGCGCCCTCGCACCCACCAATGGTAGCACTTGAGTCCCTCACAAATCACACTCAGCGGAGGGCTTTGCAGTCAACTGAGGGTCGCTCAAGCTAGCCATCAGTCAGGCTAGCTAGCTTGAGTGAGTGGGGCATGTCCTAGCCATGACTAATGATACATTTTAGTCGTTTTATTTTTGTTTATTTTTATGTTCAGGAAATTAAATGTAAAATTGTCATCCTATTACATTGGACTGAAGTGTCGAACATACCTTTCCTCTACTTGCTTGTTCTTTTTGAATAATAAAAAACATTTTCTATAGAAAATTCTATTTAGTCCCTGTGTGCTTTAGACAAAAACAAGGTGATCATCCTACATCGTAAAACATTAAATAACTTTGATGGGCTTTTTGCAGTTAGGCTTTCTGTTCTAACAAGAATAAATGAATAATACGAATGATTGTAATGAATAACGCTAACACTGAAACCAAAGAAACCAAAAAAAACATGTTCACACTCCCTTATGTTCAGACTGCACCATTGAGTATTCCTTTGCCACTTTATAGGTAGCATCAATGCATTGGTGGCATCAATATCAACAAAAGGTGTCCCGCTCAGGTGCAACAGGTCGGTGTTGAAGCACCACACATGCATGGCAGAGATGTCCATCTGTAGTTGTAACTTACCCCCCCAAAATGTGTACATATAATTAAACTGAACCGAATGCTCAATATCTCGGCATTAATCCTCATAAGGGACGGCACCAAAAGACGAGCTCTTAGGCTCTAAGGTTTGCTTTAATTTGGTCAATACTTTCATCATGCCGACACTAATGGCGACAGTCCAGACACGAGCGTATTTCAAAGCCCCCCACATCAAAGCAGCAATAATCAACCGTGATTAATCCCGAGAAATAAATTTCTCATTGGCACGAAAAGGTGATTCTACTCGTCTGCCATATTATATTTTAGTATATGAGAAGAACGGTTCATTTAATTTGCACTTAATGAAGTGGGTGAACACTCATTGATTGCCGTATTAAATGTGCCACAATATTCCGCTATCTTTTGAGGTCGCAATTTTGCTTCTCCTCCCTGATGCTCACCCCATTACTACTGTGCATAATTGCTCGGTAATTTCATTGTTTAGCAACCTTATTTTTATTCCCTCATTGTGCCAAACTCATCAGTGAGCCAATGTCAAAGCAGGCAGCTAATTGTTTCATTTCATTGTTAATTACATCTGTCAGAGCTGCTCAGCATCAAGTCTTTTGATGGCCCTTCACAAGCTGTTCCTTCCCCCCCATGCTGAACAACACAGAAACCCTTTATCGTCATGGCTCGTGATTACTGCTATTCCTTCTCAAGGTAATACAGAACCACTCTCCAGACCATTTGGGCCTGTAGCGTTTTCAGATGGATGAAAATCTTCCGTCTGTCATTTTGCTCAAGGCAAACGTTGATTTAACTGTTGTTAAAGGAGTATATCCTCGCTTGATGGAACGCCTTTCACCGGACAAGACGCACACACGTTAACACACACCATTTTCGCCTGTCCCTCCATCTTGTACAAGTAGGTCTACACACTCCAGTTTCAGCATTATTGGTATTCATGTGGTTTTGGTTGGATTCGAGCCAAGCTCTCAATCTAATCAACTGGAATGGAGGTATGACACAATCCTGGTGCTAGTCACATGTTGCTGACCATGTTTTAATCTCCTCCCACTGATCTGATAAGGACAGGACTTGAGTCATACAAACCCAGGGTGGCATTCATGGCATGGAAATAAAAAGTTGAAGAAATTATTATTAAGTAATGTGGATATGTGAGTATTGTATAACACTGCTTTTCCAGCAAATGTAATTTCAGTTCAAGCCACAAGCATGAGGAAATTGCTTGACAAACCATATTACTGCATACCTTTCAGAAGGTGTTGCATTGTGACACATTTTGGTCAGCATTTTGTACTGCCCCAAGAGCAGGCCTTTCTGTTTGTACAGCACTTGTTAGCAAGGGCGTAGGAACCGGGGGGGATGGAGGGGACGTGTCCCCTCCAATATTGGAGACAGGCACATTTGTCCCACCTAAAAATTATACCAGGGGGAGAAAAATATTTTATTTTATTTTGAAAGCGCAACACAGCGTCTTGTCACCGCTTCTTATTCTAAAAAACTGGATGATTGAGCAATTAAAGAATTGATTTGATATTTATCAGTTCATTACTGCCATTCAAAATGTGTTTTCCTTTACATTTACAAATGTATCTTTTTAGTAGAATAAAATATATTTGTGAATTATTTCAGTGTAGTTAATTTAGGACATTTCTGTTCAAACCATTAACGTTTGGTTAAACCATTGTCAGTTTTCCGATATGTGTCCCCCCCCAATGTTAAACTCATTCCTACGCCCCTGTTTGTTAGCATAGCTGCTTCCAGGCTGTGTGGTGAAATATACTGCACACTGAAACAAGCTTCATGCCATCTGGTCAAGAAACCGTTTTTGTGTTCTCTTCCAGTTGACCAATAGATTTGAATGACAGATGCAACCGAGCAGTGCTTTTGCATTGATCTTGTAGAGTAGGTCGTTCCGGAGTCCCGGTTGGCCATCCTGTGGAATAAAATGGCTTGCGAGCATTACATTGGAACACCTGCCCCCAGTCTGCCCTTTTGTTAGTGGATTCAGCCCCCCGGGTATTATCGCCTCCACTGCACATTCACACTCTCTATTTTCATCTCTTTCTCACTCTCTGCCTCTGCCTCTGTCTCTCTCTCGCTGTCTATGTTTTTTTCTCTGTCACTCTCTAGATCGTCTTTTTATAGACGATCACAGACTGACACAGACACAGTCAGTTTTCCCACTCCACATCTTGGTAGGAAAAAGGTTTCTGCCCGGGGCTGTCTAATCATCATCTTCTTATGCTAGATTCTTTGCCCCCCATGTTTGCTGAGAGCCACGGTGTCCAGTCCAGAAGCTTCTGGAGGACATGATGGCTCTGCGACCAGCTGTCATTGAGGTGGGCGTTTCCTGATGGAGTGGGCTCTCTTACTGTCCCGTTTCCATGCGGTGACTCAGGCACTAATTGTTCAAATTGTTTGCTGTCATGAATTTGTATGAATAGTGGTTCTTGTTTGCGTTAGCGAGTCATACAGAGGGCATTACCACTTGTTGTAAATTATATATTTCAAATTGATTGATTGTTATTTTTTGTAGATCTCACTCTGGTTTTGTCTCATTTCATTGGGCAGATATGTACACAATACATGTAATTGTGTGCTTTATCCACAAGCTCTATGGTTGCCTTCCCGACTGTCCTTTATGGATCCTTTTCAACAGATTCCAAATAGTCACCATCACAAATCACTATTTCACTATTTCACTATCAACAGGGACAAGAAGACTCACAGAAACAGCTCAGTTAAACTTCTAGAAAAAAAGTTTGTCAAAAGTACGAAAAGCCAGGTTGTATTTTGTTCCTAGCCGGTTATGTGGATGGCAGCAGGACATATTGATGGAGGAGAGATAATGTGGGTCATCGTGCTGACAGTCGGACCTGTCCCAAGCTCTCCAGGCCTAGGCAGTTGGGTGCATTCAAATTCAAACTCATAGTCTGCAGGAGCAGGCAGGTAGAGGAAGGAAGCACATGTCCTCAGGGTGTTTCTGTCAATCTTAAGCATTTATTTGTGTTTGTGTTCTCGCGTGCGTGCGTGTGCATATTTTGTTTTGTTTATTTTTTTTTACAAAATGAGGGTATCAATTTACAAATGTTATATTAACTAAAATTGTATTACATTAGTCGGAAACGAGGTTTAATAAAACAGGGGGCAATGGAAAATGTCTAACGGAAATATTTTCCATTGTAAATTTAAAACACGCGCACAACAACACTGTTGTGCGTGTGCAGGATGACATGAAGGAGGGTGAGAGAGCGCGAGGTGAGAGGGAGCGAGCGGGCGAGAGAGGGAGGGGATTGAGAGACGTCCCCTTCTTGGCAGTGTTGGCAAGTGTCTTGCTGGGTTTGACTAAGAGATGACACAACTCAGGGTCTCTCACGTGTCAATAATAAAACAGACATCGTAACCGAGGGTCTATATTTAAAATAAGCTTGTTTAGCTCGGTTCCATCTCGGACTAATATATCCGACCGACTGGGAGGAGAGAGAGACGGTCTAATTGGTCGTCACTGGATGTCAGCTTGAGGACAACGGGCTTCTGCAGGTAATTGATTATAAACACTACTCCCTTATGTATAAGTTTCACCAACGTGTTATTTATCGTGTATTTGCAACGGTTACATATACACGATAAATAACACGTTACCGCTATAATAACTTTATAAAATAAATAAGGAGCGTTACGTTTATACCGTCGTTCAAAGTTTCCTCGCTGTGTTCATTACAGTCTATGCGCACTGGCTGTGTTTTTTCCTCATGGGTGAATTCAATGTGAATATGGTCAAAACAAGTGTAAAGAATGCGAACACCGTCATTTGTATCCAGAATGTGTAGCTTTAAAATGACTTGTGTGGTTGTTGTTAAATGGGAAACAAAATAGGAAATCGTAAATTCATCGTGTACGACATTTAAATGCAGTCTCCTCGTGAGGTGGTCCTTCCTCCCTTCTGAGATTGTGGAGTGACCATCTGTCCTGCACTTTACTCGTGGTCTTGAGGATGTACACTCGTGAGTTTGAGACCATTAATTAATCATCATAAGTGATGCATGAATTCATAATCCGTATAGGCCTAACTCAATGTAGGAAACGTGAGTAACAAAATAAATGTCAGAAGGAATTTGTAGTTGATCGATGTTTAGGCTACCTCATGTGTTGATGAATGGCAGGCAGTGGAGTGAAATAACATAACGATCAACAGAATGTAGGGCATGCTGCGGTCGGACAGCTTTCAGTAAGCCATGAGTGATATGAGATAGAAACAGCAGCTGCATATTTTTGATATCTGGCAACTTGATATACAGGTTAGCAAAAAATACACGTTCTGATCTTTGTATACAATTTGAGCTCTGTAATTAGTGATTCGATGTAGCCTTAATATTTAGCAGGTCTGTCTGTATTTGAAAACATGACGGGCCTACATTTCTTCTAAATGTGAGGTTAGAACCTACATTTTAAAGGAAGACTAAATGTCTCATAATAAACCCTTATGCAATCCTTGCTAACTGGATGAGCCTTTGCTAAGAGTTGCTTATCAATGCTTTGCTCCAAACGTGGATATCAAAGAACAGAAGAGGCTCAACGCAAGGGCCATATATTATATATTGACACAGAAGGAGACAGGAATGGTGAATGTTCTTGTCTGTAATGGTGTTTCAAGGACCAATTTGGCCATCGATCTAACATCCCTCACATATATCCAGGTAATCCATGACCATAATGGAAAACTTTTCTAAATCATTCAATTATGGGGAGCAGTTGAAGTTGCTGCTCCCATCCCATCATTGGCTGATGATTAAGAATGGCAATGTCTGACAAAAAAATAAAGTATTTCCATTTTAAGTAAAGATTATGATGACGAAATGATTCATACTAAGAAAAATGTAAAAAAAAAGGTTCAGTATTGATTGTGCACAGTTAATTGTGGCTTGTGTTCTTCTACCATTAAACAGCGATTGAGAGCTCTTAAAAAAATATATAAATAGACATATATAAATATATATTTTCCTTTTCACATCTCAAATTAAATTCCCAGTGACTAATTATGCAATGTATTCATCTGTTATTCAAATAGATCTGAACATTGCACTGCCTATCTCACTACCTCAAAAATATGTATTATATTCAGAAACTTGTGAATCACACAAAAAGAATCTCAATCATCCTTCATTCAGATGTAGTTCACAGTGTGAGCACTTATGTTATGCCAGTGAGAATAAGTAGGAGCATTACTGTGAGTGTGTGTGTGTGTGTGTGTGTGTGTGTGTTTGTGTGTGTTTGTTATGGAGAGAGACAAAGTGTCTCCTCGTTACCACTCCTGACTACACTTTCCCTCTTTGACAGGCTCAGCACGCACACACAGACACGCACGTGTCTGTGTGCGTGTGTGTGTGCGTGTGCATGTGAGTGTGTGTGATCAGACCCTGGACCTCGGCAGGGTGCTATGGTGAGGCGATGCCGATGGGCTGGAGCGAGGAGAGATGTGACGGCGCCGCTGGGACCGCTGGCCAACGTAGCCCGGCGTCCCCAGCCTCCTTCTGGCTGCTGTACTCCTTCCTCCTGTCCTCCGCGGCCTGGCGCCCCCTCGCCGCCGACGACCCGTGCCCAGAGAAGTGCCGCTGTGACTGGGACACGGCCACGGTGTGGTGCTCCGACGTGGGGCTGGCCGAGGTCCCGTCCGGCCTCCCAGCGGAGACCGTGGCCCTGCACCTGGAGAACAACTACATCCGGCTGGTGCCCGAGGCCGCCTTCGCCGAGCTGCCCCTCCTGCGGGACCTCTACCTGTCGCACAACCGCATGGAGACGCTGGCGTCGGGGGCCCTGCGCCACCTGGGGCCCGAGCTGCGGCTGCTGGACCTGTCCCACAACCAGCTGAGGCGCGCCAGCCGGCAGGACTTTGGGGCCACGCGCGCCAAGACGCGGCTCTTCCACAACCCGTGGCACTGCGACTGCGCCCTGCAGGAGCTGGTGGAGGCGCTCAACCTGGAGCCCGAGACGGTCAACGGCATCGTGTGCGAGACCTCGGTGCGCGGCGGGGGAGTCGGAGAGGGGAGCCGCTGGGAGGAGCCCCTAGGGGCGCAGCAGCAGGGGGAGCACGCGGGCCAGCCGCTGGTCAAGCTGCTGGATGCCGGGGTGAACTTCTGCAGCATGCAGCGCAAGACCACCGACGTGGCCATGCTGGTCACCATGTTCGTGTGGTTCTTCATGGTGATCGTGTACGTGGTGTACTACGTGAGGCAGAACCAGGCCGAGTCCCGGAGGCACCTGGAGTACCTGAAGAGTCTGCCCAGCCCGAAGAAGGTCCCCACGGAGACGGACACGCTGAGCACCGGCTTCTAGGCCAAACCCGGTGGGGTGGAGGGGGTTGGAACGATTGGGGTTGATCCAAGGATTCTGAGGAATGCTCAAAACCAGAGTGACCGATGTCAGAAAGAAATAGATATTTTCAGCCTCTCCTATTTGGATGGAACCAGTCCGGTTGACTTGTGAGGCAAGACATGAATTTGCCCGTTTCACTGTTTCTATGGTGCCCACAGGGGTTTTCTTTTGTTGTCAAGAAAATTGCTTGTGTGCTGTTGTTTTAAATTACATTTCTTAATTTCCCAGTGAAATAGAGACACCCTTTTCACATGAGAATTGGTGAGATCTTAGCAAACAGCCTTTTAGCAGCTGCGTGATCGATTCCTCCCTTTTTCCTTTTGGTCCGTTCCTTTCTTCTTTGCAGGCGGCTTGTCCTTTAATCTCCCAGCGTTGAGCCATCCGTACGTCCGCTGTTCTGGCTCACTGACCGCCAACAAGCACCTTTACAAGAGGATGAAATGGACCGAAAGTGCCTCACACACAGACACCCATACAGGGAGACCGGACGCTGATTCCGAGGTGTTCAGGGTAGGTGAATGGGATGCGCTGGGGGCGGTGGCCTGTCGGTAGCAGCAAGATTAATTGAAACAACAGCAGGCATTTTTGTTTTGGCCAAGAACTAAAAGGAGGAGTTTTTTCTCATTACAACAACCTTTAAGAACATTTTACCTTGTTAAATTCACTGATGAATTTTTGCTGCTTGTGAATATTTTTTCACCTCATTTATTATTTTAATATCATTTTTAATTTCAAGGTCATCAGGCTAGTCATGTATTTTCAAATGAGCTTAATGTAAATTTTGGAAAGCCACTCAGGATTGGGAATTATGTTCAGACAAAGCTGTAGCAAATCAGCTGTCATTGTTTTGAAGGAGAATCTGCAGCTTGCCATCCTTACAGCTTTATTCAAATTAAGACCACATTTAGAAATGGTTCAATTATTGCCATCTTTGGAGGCAATATTAACAAGGTCTTTATGCTTGAGTGTCTCTCTACTAATGGGAATCATAATTAATCCCCTGAGTACAGTTATTTCAGAGCTGCACTGAGTGGAGCTACAAATTGCTCTTTCTTGGTTTTGTTGACACACATTTTTCCCAAACCCTTATTCTTTGTGTCGTGAGTTATGGCCAATGAATGATATTCTCTCATAAACTTAACTTTACACAATCTTTATTTGATATTACAGATTATATTTATATAGATATAGATATATCTATATCCATATATATCTTTTTTAATTGCACTTACAACAAAACTGGTTTAATTAAAATTGGTAAATTGCATAACATACCATCAATACTATACTATATACTTTTATACTCGGCCAGGCACTGACAAATCTTTTGATGGCCTTTGGCATTCCAATGTTAATAAAAATGTCTCAAAGTGTGTTTTGCAGGACAGTGATCGCTTGCATGTCGCGTCAGGTCTCTCTATCAGGTGATGAACTAATAGTTGTGTACAGTTACACCCTTTACAACGTGTTAGCAAATGTAGCAGAGCAACTCTCTATTCCATTGTCCTATGTGGTGAACTGGATTGGTACAAGTCTTCTATTCCATGGGATCATAGTTTATGTATACAATGTTCCTGTGCTATATGTGCTGTTTTATTTCTGCGTTCAAGTAAAGACAGCAAGTTGCTTGGTTGTGGAAGTTGGTGTTGTTGTTTAGGTGAACATTTACTATGAATTAGTAACAAATAGACACAACAATATTATTGTCATGGTAAATGGTTTAACGGTGGTCCAGGGTGTTAAACAGAGGTGAGGTCAAGTTTGGGAGATCCAAATCTTGTCAAGCATACATGGTCATTCAAGGAGCAGAGGGTATTGTTTTGTTGTTCAAAATAAAAAATCCAATTGCTTCGGAAAGCAATTTCACACTAAATAATAAATGAATTGGAAAAACAATAACAGAGTAATCCATGATTTAAGTAATCCAAATTTACATAAAAAAATATGTGTGATGAAATAAAGATGGAAGCAAAGTGTGTGGATCATAGTCATCAGCACGGCTGTGTTTTTTTTACTCTTTCACAGTACCTCACTCCAATATAAACAGAAAGACAACACAAATGCATCACGTATAAGATATCCTTCAGTCCTGCTTCGACTTCCATCCCCACCATTTTTGTCTCAATAAAAGTGCTCTGACTGCTTGAATGCCCTGAGCCATCTCTCCTCTCCCTGAAAAAGGGCAGCTCGGCCATCCCAGAAAGGCCCTTAATGGAGGAAGCATGCATCTTAAGGGCAGCTTTATGTTTAACCTCCTGTAAAAAGCTAGGCCAAATCCTTCCCTTTAAAATTTAAAAATGCAGGGATAGCAAAGAAAAGTCACTTCAGTCCATCACTTGTTTTTGTCTTTTATTTCCAATTTACATTAATCAAAACGTAACAAAAACAATGTCATGATCACCATCATCATCATCGTCATCATCATAATAATGCTATTATTATTAATAATAATACTATTATTAATAATAAGAATATACACAACCTCACACAAATGCACCCTGTGCCCTGGCCAATAGGGTGCTCCCTTCTCTTTGGGGAAGCACTGGATTGTGTTACAATGAGCGACTGGGTTTCATCCAGAGGCCTCTCACTGTGATTCTGTGTGCCAAGGCCGAGGAGGCTTCCTGTGTGAGGTGACCGCTAGGGGCTGATGGGAGGAAGTGGATGGGGTCGAAGGTCATGGTAGAGGGGCTCTTGCAATCAGGCTGTTACACAACACGGGTCCCATTGTAATTTGTGTGAAATAAGTCAAATTTCTTACTTTTTCTTTTTGCTCTTGGTGTGAGGTAGCTTTAAAATATAAAAAAATATTACAAATATAGGAAATAAACAAATCTAATTTAAGGAAGGAATCATTTCCGAATTGGTCGTCTTTGTTTTTAGGATTTATGACAGCAACATTTATCAAACTGAAATATAAAATCCCGGTATAAAATGTTCTTTCTTTCTATATATGTGTATACATGTATGTACATATGTATGCATGTGTATACACACATACAACATTCATGTAGCTACATATCAGCATCTGGATGTTAAAAAATACAGACTGTTTTAAAACAATAGCACCATTGACTTTATTATAATACACAATCGCCTTCTGATACACACTGGTGGCAGAAATAAAAACACCTGCATTTAATAAACATTGCCAGATTCTTTTGGTTTTACGAAAAATAAGATATGTAAGTTTTAGTGGATATGCTGAAGGAGAGAGAGGGAGAGAGAGAGAAAGACGGAGTTTAGGATGAAGAGATTTGGAAATAGGACAGCAGCAGGGAATATAGGGGCCTTCTTTCTTTAATATGAAGCTGTGAGCACGTTTGTTTCTTTTTTCCCATCTTTTTTGTATTTTTCTTTTTGATTTGGTGGCATGCTCAGTCCTAACACACCTGGGACCCGGACCTAAACAATAAATAAATAGCACCAACAATCACCTTTCTGTTTCTCTCTCTGTAGTTCCCTGGCATGTTCCCTCGTTCTCCTTGGTATTCCTCCTTCTAGGCGGTGGGGGTTTGGGTGGGTGGGTGGGTGGGGGGGGGGGGGTTACTGATCACCCAGGGTAGGTGGGAGAGGTGTGGGGGTGGGGTCCCTGGGTGTCCATAAGAGTTGATTAGACTGCAGGCAATGTTGGATGAATCACAGATGTCGTTTGCCGGGTGCCATTCAGTGCAGGTATCCTATGGAGTACGACTGGAAAAAGCAATTTTTTTTTACTTCGAAAAAAAAAAGTCCAGTTTAAAAATAAAATAAAAAGAGGGCCTTGATCTTTCTCGTTCCTCTCCTCCTCCTCCTCCTCGTTTCGAAGCGCGTTCTTCTCATTTTTTTGTTTTTTTCGTCCAATTTCCGCTTCTTCGTTCATCTTTGGATCCCTCCTGCTTCTTACAAGAAGCAGACCGCTCCCACATCCACACCAAACTCCTGATCTGCTCCACCGATATCCATGGGAGCAATGTCCACCAGGGGCAGGCGGGAGGTCTTCTGCGACCTGTACTCGATCACCGTCTTGCCCCACTGCCCTGTGTGTTTCTGTAAGGAGAGGGACATAAGGGGAGGGTGTCCATGTGAGTGCCAGAGTACACAGTGTATGAGAGCGGCTTTCACATTTTGTTGAAGGATCCGGCTGCAGCAGACCCAAAGCAGATCGGTGAAGGTCATCTGCATCGTTGAGGATTTAGTGTGTTTAAAATGATTGCACTGAGTACGATTCAGCTAAAGGTTAATGTATGAATAACTATCCGACTCTGTGGCAGTCAAAAGAGTTGGAAAGGGAGACTGGCTCAACTACCAAAACACAGCAATTAAATCAGCAAGAATCAGCCTGTAACTGCAATCAAACTCTAGGTGTATCTTACGCTACGGTTCTACCGATGTAAGGAAACGCGGTACGAAAGGGCCGACCCCCATTCATCTCCAATCCAGAGTGCTGACACGAGCTGCCTCCGCCAACAACGGGAAGGACTTCAAGGTCATATGTCGGAATGTGTCTGTGTGATTGAACCGATCGATCAGCAATCAATTTCAACATTTTAAAAAAGCATGCGAGTGAAAAGGTAATTGACAATAATTGTCAATACAGTGTCAATCTGTACTGCATTGTTCATCACTTATTTATGTATTCTGAAAACCCTGCCTTAGGTTCAACAGAAAACCCATAAGACAACTGTGTGTGTGTGGGAGCGTATGTGTGCGAGCGTGAGCGTGTGTGGGTGTGTGTGAGCAGCTCCTCCGTCCTCACCGTGCATCCGTCCTCCATGACGCTGTAGGTGAAGCGGCTGTTGCCCTCGGCTCTGATCTCCACGTCGTTGGAGCCCTGCAGCAGCAGTGCCTTCTTCAGGTTGCCCGTGGCGGCGTCCAGGTAGGCCACGCTGTTCCTGCAGTGGTAGGTGAGGTTCTGGGAGGCCTCGGTGGACAGCAGCCGCAGGAAGGTCATCTGGATGGCGGCCGTGTTGGGCGCCAGGCTGTCGTCGCCGTAGCTGAACTGCGCGTGGCGGGCGAAGGCGGGGCGGCGTGGATGTGGGGGTGGGGGTGGAGGAGACAAGTGTGAAAAAATGTGTGAAAAGTGGTTGGAATTTGACAGCCTTTTTCTGACGCTTTTTCCCCTTAGCTGACACTGTTTATTTTTAGGAATGACTTCTTTAAGTGTATTTGGATGATGATCAGTGGGCCGCTATAATTCTGTACCTGGGGACCAGCTGCATGTGTTAATGTCTTGCTCAAAGGCAAGTAGTAATCCGACATTGTGACTCCGTTCGTCTTAGGAAATCATGAGCTTTAACTGTCACAGTAGGATTAAGATGGAGTTGGTTGTTTTCATCCTCCTATTCCCTCCAGCACTTACAGAAACACCCCCCCAACAATCACACATCCCAGCAACACTCACACCTTATACACACTAACTGTTTGTGCCTTGTGTCGTTGTGCCTAGCATGGAGGTCTGGGCATCACAGTGTCACTCACGTGGAATCCTCCGTTCATGGTCTCTCCGAACCAGACGTGCTTGCGGTCCTTGCTCTTGTTGGACCACCAGTTCTTGCGGGGGATGCTGGCAGGCTTGGGGTGGACACAGGACTCGCCCGTCTCCATGTTGCAGAACACCTTGATGGCGTCGATGGTGCAGCCCTGGTTGGGGTCGATCCAGTACTCTCCTGCACAAAGAACGGATGGTTAGTTTACTTACTTTACTATACTTATTTTTATCCCACACAGGAATTCTGGTACAGGACAGTAGTATAAAAACAAAAGAGATTAAAACAATAAAACTAATGCAAATAAATAAGAAAATGTGTCCGTATACACATAAGAGCAATAATAAAAGGTGCAAAAAATAAATGAAAACACTATCGAAAGAGTCACAACACAATAGCATTTATACGCAATGACACACCTAGAAAATTCTTAAACTATTCAATGCATGTGTGTATGTGGTACAGTATAGTAGTATGTACTCTAGTATCTTTCATGCAGAACACAAAACGCAAAACAACAAACACGCAATATGTGATTATCTGTGGCTCATCGCGGCCTTCCAAATCCCTGTTGTGCGAGGGGTGCGAGGACGACCGCATCCTCGCTGCGCACTCAGGGCCGCCTCAGCGGAGCCACTCACCGCTCTTCCAGTCGGGGTGGCACAGCTTGAGGTCCCTGCAGGTGCGGGCCGGGTTCTTCTTGGAGCCCTCGGGGCTGCGGATGTTCTCGATCTGGTTGTTGAGGGACTTGAGCGTGGCGTCCACCTCGGCGTCGTGCTGGCGCAGGTTGCCGGCGGCCTGGTCGGCCCTCATGTACCTCATGGGGTCGTGGGACTTCTCCGTCTGGGACAGGCCCGCGAAGGCGGACATGTCGATGCCGGGGCCGGGTGGGCCGGGGGGACCAGGGGGGCCGGCGTTTCCGGGGGGTCCCTAAAGGGAGAGAGGGAGAGAGAGAGGAGGGACAGAGGAGGTTAAAGGTTAAA
Organism: Pollachius pollachius; assembly: GCF_949987615.1. Taxonomy (NCBI): domain Eukaryota; kingdom Metazoa; phylum Chordata; class Actinopteri; order Gadiformes; family Gadidae; genus Pollachius; species Pollachius pollachius. The sequence goes on along the minus strand of NC_136945.1, from coordinate 8,983,022 downwards.
GCAGGTTGCGGACCTGTGAAGGTCATTCAATGGAAGCTCAGGGATATATTGTTCATGGCTTTGTTCTGAGATGTTTTATTATTGTTTACTACTTTATGTGTCAAGATAAAGTGTCGGGCGTAATGTACGTCATGGGATTTGTTCAGACTATGGGATATTTAAATAATACTGGTAGACGTTGGTAATCATCCATAAAATCCTCATCAAGCTGAGTGAAGACACTGTATGTATATTTTGAGAACACGCAATGTGTCTTTATCTCATGCATTGACGAATACATTAACACATTGGGTCACTGTGCGTTAACATCCAGAGTCCAAGGACGCACCCTCTTCAAAACTGAGGGACCTGAAGCACAGATTAAACACACGTCCTGCTTTCTGTTGAACCTGTTCTAGGTATCAATGAGACACCGGGGTTGGGGCCAGAGGACACTTACAGATGGACCAGACTCTCCAGATCGACCGCGGGGTCCAGGGGGTCCGATGGGTCCAGGCATACCGTTAGAACCGTCCTTTCCAGCAGGGCCCACAGGTCCGGGGGGTCCCTACGAGAACAAGCAGAACAAAACAAGAGGATCTTCATTTTGTCCTCTGACGAACCTCGACCTCAAAGGAAAACGACGTCCTGAACGCCTCTGAGCAGAGCAACATCTAGACGACGCCACCTTTGTAATTCACTATTATATTATATTTTCACTATTACCACTCCAGTCTATTCATGTTGTTGACCGGAGCTGTTACTCACTCTGGCTCCGGAGGGTCCGGCAGGTCCGGTGGCTCCCTGGTCTCCGGCTTGACCCTGGGGGGGACAAGATGAGGATGGCGCTGATGCTGATGTAGATGTTGATGATGATATGAGGATATCATTCATAGGTTCCAATGTCTACATTAATGTCTAAAGTATCCGGGGAACAATAGAAAGGTTGATGGTTTGGGACTTACCGGAGGTCCGGGCAGACCCTGGAGACCGGTGAATCCTCTGTGTCCCTTCTGTCCTCTCTCACCAGACTCTCCTGCCTCTCCCTTGTCTCCACGGGGGCCTTGGGGTCCCTAGGAACACACATATCGGGACCTGGTCGGTGTACATCGAATACCCAGACATGGATAAAAAATACGTAGTGTGTTATCTGTAATTTAGTTATCAGTTTGGCTAACACCAACTTTAACTCACAAGGATTTATCTGGTGCACCAGTTGTTGGGTACCGGCATGTTGGTGTGTGTGTGTGTGTGTGTTTGTGTGAGTACTCACAGCCATTCCTCTGGCTCCAGCAGGTCCGGCAGGGCCAGAAGGTCCTTGTGCTCCCTGAGGAGATGCGAGGAAGAGGAGATGGTGAAACCAGCAGGAAACAATGTTGTTGTGACATTTCGTCATCCTTGATACCTTCTACTATTCTACTATCCCATAAAAAAGTCACTATTTATGCGTTGTCTCTATTTTTCTCTACGGTGGGATAAAATCTGAATGATCTATAATATAAGAGTCTGATTTCATGCACTGGACGCGATTTTTGGTATTCTGAAATCGGCGTTCTGCTGTCCTTGCGGTGGAGTTTTCCTTGTAAATGTGATGTCCCCCAGGGGACAGTAGATAGCGTCTGTGTACAACTCCATTGCACTGAATGAAGGGGATGGGCTCCTCCAGGTACTCACAGACTCTCCTCTGTCTCCCTGCTTCCCGGTCGGGCCCACTGGACCGGATGCTCCGGTGGAGCCCGGGGCTCCTGGGGCGCCCACGGGACCTGTGTTGCCACGGTCACCCTGAGATCACAACACAGTGGTAGAGTCGGGCGTGGAGAACAAGGTGCAGGTATGACAACAACACTGGTGTGTCCACAAGGGCAGAAAACAAACGTTTTGGACAGGGGTCTTTTGCCCCTGTGTAACACATTTTAGGGCCTTTTGGATCGTTCCCAGGGCAGTTTGATCAAATGTTGTGTGATGCCTAATGTTGCTTGCAAGAACAACGTTCAATAACTTTAATGAAAAATAAAAGAGGACCTGCTTTGCACATACAGAGCAAAATACTGAAGTTTACTTTTTATTTTATGGGGGCCTTTAAAAGCCAATAGCATCCTAATTTCGGGACGAAATGCCCCCTGAGCTTCTGTTAATTTCTGACCCTGGTGGCCCCCACAGGATTACATATCAATCACTAATGACTGCTGTAGTGACTAACTGATGACTCACTTCAATGAAATAGTTAACCATGCAGGATCATGAACAGATTATATATAGACACATGAAGGTGAGGGGTTCACCTTGATTCCAGGAGATCCATCTCTACCAGGGGGTCCATCAGATCCAGGGTTGCCCTATGGGATGGCAGAACGACATGATTGAGCATTTATGGTTTTAGTACTGGCTTATGATGAGAAAGCATTCTTATATCTCTGATGTTGACTAATAGAACTGATAGAACCTAGTTTAACTAGAAAGGTATTTCAATGTGTACACTGAAACAATGAAGGCAAAGTACTACAATAGTAATGTACTAGATCTGAGAAACTTTTTTCTGAAAGCTAATGGTAATGTTATGGTATTGTATTATTTTTCAGGGTAATACTATTTCTGAGATAATGATGATTGGTTATGATGATTGGTTATTTTTGCGTATGATTCCAATTTGGATTCACTGCTGGTTCATTATCTCAGTATTACAGCAGATGAAATACTTTGCCTTACAAAAGGCTGGAAAATAATGTGTGCACATCAATTAATTATCACCCTTGACAGAAAATCCATGCGGAACTGGACCCATCATTCCTTCACATTGCCCCACTTTTAGCAATTCATGAAGCGATGAACTGCAAATCAAACGTGATGCCAGTGTCTAGCCGGCCGGTCTGAGTTTGGTGTGCACTCTGAATTTGGTCTTCACTGTCTTACCTCTCGGCCGGGCTCTCCAGCGGGTCCTGTGAGTCCGGGGGGTCCTACAGGTCCTGGGGGCCCACGGTCTCCACTACCACCGGGAGCTCCTTGTTTACCAGGCTCACCCTGGAGAGAGAGGGAGGCCAAGAGGGGGGGGGTTAGGGACTCAGACCGGTGAGGAGTTTAAAATGAACCAACCAGGGGTGAATCATATAAATCGCCATAACATGAAAAAGACGTACCTTAAAAACATTATTATTTACATACACACCTTGGTCTGATTATGGCTGAATAGTCAGATTAAGGTGATAATCCAGAGTGAAGTATTTACATTTGAATCAAAAGTATTTGATATGGAAGTTGTTCAACCAAACCAAAATAAGAATCCTTCTCTGATGATCCTATCGAGGGAATGGCTTCTTCCGCTCTGATAGTTATCGCTATCTGTTGTCACTACCTGATGGGGTACTGCTGTGAATTTGTATTTTCGTTGGGATGAGTATGAGGACGAATTAGACGTGGTAACACTCACAGATGGTCCTGGCAGGCCGGGGAAACCTCTCTCCCCACGCTGTCCAGGCAGACCCACGATACCACGTGTCCCGGACAGACCCTGGGGCCCTGGGGGGCCGTCGGGGCCCTGCGAGAAGAAGAGAGGAGTGATACAAAGGGAGAGAAAAGGAGGAGAACACAAAAGCCAAGGGTTAAAAGGAGGTCGATGAAGGAGACCCGGGTGGGAGATAATTCATTCTATTATTCCCATTCATTGTTTATCTCCATGGTGATGGCGTGTACACTCTGGCAGGCGGTTGTTAACATCCACTCACTGACCACTGAGGAATCCTAGGAACACTGCCTGTCTGTGACGTACAACCATTGGGGTGCGTTGTAAGTCACATTTGGTCATCAGCCCTGCTATGATGCCCTGATTCTACCCCCATCGTCTTTTTCCCCATCTCACAGAGCTGTCTGCAGTGGGAAACCAAGTACGTCCTCGTCCCTTTGCTGTCTTCTGTTTTCTAAGCTGTGTAATTTAATGGTGGCTGGTGAGTGCAGGCAGGGTTTCTTTTAAGAGCATCCCGCTCCCCCCTCCCCACGTCTCCTTGTGCTCTATCTCCTCCATCGGGCTGTCTGTCAACTCCTGCACCCCCCCCCGTCCTATCTGTATGTCCGCCATTATGGGGCATGATGGGACACTGACAGCTCAGCGTATGAGCAGAGAGATTGTGGACAAAATAAATAAAGGTCTGTGGCTGTCGGTGGCTAACTAAAGTGCCTCTTTGCGCTGACAGAGAAACAGGAACAGCTGGTTGTGAGAAGGGAGAGTAAACACATCAGGGAGTGTTTCTATTGTGGATAATAGGGAACAGGGGGACATCTTCATAGGATTTGAAAGGTGTTGAATAGAAGTGTAGTTGTGGGTGGATATGAGTGTCTTTGTGTTTGTGTCTCCGGATTTTGGTCCTATTGTGTGTGGGTACTTTCTGGTTGAATGTGTGTGTTACCCTCTGTAGAATTGTACATTCTTATGATTTTGTTAGCCCTTTACGGACAAAACATTAAAGACAGACTGGAAAATTGTTAAAAAGGGAAAGAGGGAATGACAACGAAGCATAGGACCGCAGGTGGGAATCGAACCTGCAGTCGTCGCGAGGCACATCGCCTTCATGGTGAGAGCCCTAGCAGCTAGAGGAGACACTATGATGACGACGAAGGACATGTGAGCCATACGAGGGACGGGTGCTTACATTAGGACCATCCTCGCCAGGGTCTCCCTTCTCTCCAGAGGTACCAGCGGGTCCGCGGAGCCCAGCGTCGCCCTGACGACCAGGGGGCCCACCGTCTCCCCTCACGCCCTTGGGTCCGTCTTTACCAGGAGGGCCTGCGGGTCCGGAGCCTCCAGGGTTACCCTGAGGAGAGAACGCACCGCGAGGTCCAGCTCAGTGAGTACAAAGGGTAAGCTTGAGGCATTATCGCGAGCTATTGGAAAAAGGCATCATCTAGCGCCATGGCAGCGGTCTTGAGTGTGTTGTGGTAGCATGAATTCACTTACATTAGGACCAGGGGGTCCGACTCTGCCGGCAGCACCCGGGAAACCAGTGGCACCCTGTCAGAAGGAGGAAGGCGTTAAGGCAAGCGTATGGGGTACTATATTCTAAACTCCACGTCTGTCATTTCTGATGACTTAATAATTTCTGCTCCACGGGGGCTTCACACTTACAGGAGGTCCCTGAGCACCACGAGCACCTTTAGGTCCAGAAACACCAGTAGGACCCTGAAATAGAAACACGATGCAATTTAAAATACATACAAGCAAAAACAAAACATGCTTTCCTAGTACTGGTAGTGACATGTTGGGGTCTGACTCTAGTACTGGTAGTGACATGTTGGGGTCTGACTCTAGTACTGGTAGTGACATGTTGGGGTCTGACTCTAGTACTGGTAGTGACATGTTGGAGTCTGACTCTAGTACTGGTAGTGACATGTTGGTGTCTGCCTGCTTCAGTACTAGTAGTGACATGTTGGTGTCTGCCTGCTTCAGTACTAGTAGTGACATGTTGGTGTCTGCCTGCTTCAGTACTAGTAGTGACATGTTGGTGTCTGCCTGCTTCAGTACTAGTAGTGAGACCCACCGCAGGTCCGGGGGCTCCAGAGGGTCCCTGAGGTCCGGGGGCCCCAGCATCACCCTTCTGTCCGCCTTCTCCCTGATCTCCCTTCAGTCCAGGCTGGCCATCTGTACCCTGAGGGAGCAAAGAGTTATGTCCTTCAAATATGGCAGCAAAACAGTCAACAAACAAGTAAAAGTATAGTTATGGAAACAAACACCAAAAAATAACAACAGTAAAAAAGGTTCAGTCTTTACTTTCTAATTTTGGCTTCTAACGTGTGTCATTGTTCACAGCAAAGACCTGCAGAGCCACCATGATCTTTCAACCTTTATGGTCATGACTAACGGTGACCTAGGATGAGAAGCTCATTGTGCTATTTCTAACAGAACCACCAAAGTATCTATTATTCAAATTCTTAAATAGTTTTCTATATCTACCCATAACTACAGCAATTTATTCCCTGCTCAAACCGGTCAATTGATTTGATGAATGGATTGATTAGTAATAATGACGTTGTTAGCATTTAAAATGATGGTGATAAAATGTTGAGTAATCCAATAAGCAAGTTTTTGTTTATTTCACATTGCGATTGCTAATGCCTGGTAGAAAGAATAATTGTCAAAATCAAAGCAAAACTCTTGTTGAAGTGTGAAAATTGTTTGTGAATATAAGTTAAGACTGATTATAATCTACCTTTGGGACATGTTTAAAACATTGAGCAAAGTCTAATCCAGAGCAGAGCAAGGTGATTGGAAAACTTCAAACGTTTATCATTCTGGCATCTATTCAATAATAATAAACTTTGAAATTAAAAAACGAACAAATAACAAAAACATCCAATGATGCAGAGTCCCAGCTTCACAAAAATGGGATAAAACAATCTTTTGATTAACATCCATATTGGAGGATGCGTCTAATCAAAACATTTATTTGATGTCGTACTTCGCTCCTTGCCAGGGACATAATGGATGACACTAAGGGACATGAAACAAATACCAAGACTGAACGCTAATGCTGCTCTCCTGAGGAGCTTGGGGTAAACAGATTGTGGAAATGAGATGCATCTTTAAAAAGGAAAGGACAACACAAGGAGTGACTCACTGTAGCCCATGCCAGGTGTAAAGTAATGCTCTTAATGGAGCCCTATCTCAACACTGACAGCCATATAAAGATAAAGCAAAGATAAACAAATAAAAGTTTGAAGACTATTGTATAATTTATTTATTCTGTAATTTCTACAAGAATGAATAGCTCAGCTTATGTTTCTGTATGTTAACCATAATGGCTGGAGGGTGTTCCATGACGTTATATATTGACACCAAACAGATTGTGGCCTCCCTCTGTTTCTATTTTAGTTTAAACTCTGTCATAGGCTTGTTCAGGGTTTCCTCATCCAGCAGATGGACTCTGAACATTCCACTCATCCTTCATGTTGGATCAAAGCTGATCCACATCGATGCTAGATTTGAGGTTTTTGGGATATTAATAAAACAATAGGCATAAGCCTATTTGTATTGGGATAATATATTATCCCTAAACTGTAGAGCAATCACTCATATCTCTTTAGAGATATGAGTGCTAGCTAGATCTTTTATCTGTGGTTGTGTGAACACTATGGAGCAAGTGGGGGATGGCATCCTGATCAATGATAACTACATGAGCTTCTGCATATATAGGGAATCAAACCCAGAACTTGAGGTCCGGAATTCAAACATGATATTTGTATATATGTAAGGTTTGTTTGGGCCTGGTTGTATGGTAGTCAGATACTTACAGGAGGTCCAGCGAATCCAGCAGGTCCGGGAGGGCCAGTCTCACCTCTGTCGCCCTGAGGACAAGAGGACAATGGGACACGAATAAGGAGTCATCCTCAGTGGAACTCTACAGAATAAATCCCATAATGCTCACAGGAAGGGACAAAGTCAAAGTATGTGTTGTAAAAAGACGTTTTCGCCCAGATTCTAAATCACTTATCTCAACATTGATGTTGAGATTTAGAATCTGTTGAAAAGTGAAATGTGTGATTTCTCTGTCACGCATCTCAGCAGATTCTAAATCACGCATCTCAACTGATTATAAATCACGCATCTCGACTGGCTTTAAATCACGCATCTCAGCTGCTTCTAAATCAGGTATCCCAACTGATTCCAAATCACGCATCTCAACTGCTTCTTAATCACGCATTTTAACGCGGCATAGATTGTGGAGATAGGTCCTTTCGAATCAGGGCAAAACATATTTTGACATGATAAAGATGAGGGGGTTCATGCGCCAGGTGAAGTCCTTCCTCTGACTCTATCTCTATCTACACAGTTACCTGAGTAGCTAAATTAACCACGGATGGGTCCAGCAGAAAAGGACTACTTACAGGGGCACCGCGGGTACCTGGAGCGCCGCTGGGGCCGGATGGGCCAGATTCTCCCTGTAGGAAGAATCACAAGTCAGACACACAGCCGCGGACAATAGATTAATTTACACACACATCTGATGTTCATGTGGCTCTAATTCACTCCCCATACACTCTCCCCACAAAGAGGGGAGAAAACGATTTCAACTGTGTTCATTTTTTAATGGTTTTCTATGGAATTTCCCATAGAAATTAATGAATTGTGTTCACTGAGCAAGTAGCGCGTAAATGTTAATGATACAAGAATAACGTGATGATGACTCTCACCTTCTCTCCATTGGGTCCAGCAGGGCCAGGGGGTCCAATGGGACCGGTCAGACCCTGAAGGAGGAAATAGATGAAGTTTTGTTATAACACAATTTAAATAAAGTGTAGTAAAAAGAACTATAAAAATAATGACACCATCCACCACTGGGGCTCAGAAACTCACTCTAGAACCATCTTTTCCAGGAGCGCCTTCTGGTCCTTTCTCTCCGTTGTCACCCTGAGGAAAACCAAGGGACACAAAACCTCAATGAGCCATTTCAATCCAGAGTTTCACATTTTCAACACGCCCGCAATGCCTCCCTTCCCTACACAATCTTTACATTAAGGGTCCTACCCTTATGTGTAGAAACATTACAGCTTACCAATGAACAAACATATACAGTGCGTTATTCAGGGTTTTCTGCAGGCAGGGCTTACTCTGTCTCCCTTGGGGCCAGGGATGCCGCCGGCTCCTCTCTCTCCAGGCATACCCTGCAGACCGGGGGGGCCCTGGGCTCCAACACCACCTGCGGGTCCAATCGCACCCTATCGCGGGCGACACAGGTTCATAGATTAGGGGGATGGAAAGAGAGAGGGAGAGAGCGAGAGACAGAGGAAGACAGAAAATTGAGCCACTCCATGCAAGCACATGAGCCAGTGTGATTATTGAACACAGGATTTGTTTTTTTTCATATCTCATCTCCCGGTCAATGAAATGACCACTGCTGTTTTCTTGTTTTTCCTCGAAAGGTAAAGCTTGATATGGCTTTTGTCAAGACTCAATATTTTCTTTTCCAATTCTGCAAGTGAGTCACAAGCACATTGTGACAATGGTGTTGACAGTGAGTGATAGAAGACAGCCCATTATTTAGCAGATTCAACAGAGAAGCACATCCACACATCATGTATTGGCTGCTGGTCTTGAGACAGCGGATGAAATCATAAGATACAAAGACTGTTCACTGACACATTAGGGTATTTTTCAATTTCAGCTGTCAGCTTATAGATACCTTTTGTTTTGTGATTTCAGATAATCGAATGTCATGAAACATGACAAATGGGGTTTGTCAGTTATCTAAAGTTTATCCAAACTGTGACTGACGTCACAGTTTGAGACGTCAGTCACAGTTTGTTCTTTCTCCCAGCGTGTTTGTGATGTGGGGAATGACATATATAGCGCCTGTTTAATAGGATTAGAAATGTGTGTTTTATGACCCAGACTTGCAACATCGATCCAAGGGGACTAGAAACATCACACACTTTCATCTGGCCCACTACCACCAAAGTTTGATTTGACACTAAGTCGTCCGACCAGGCCAGCCATTGCCTCCGGTTTAACAATAAAAAATGGCACTGGGAGTCATTTTTGTTATCAGCCCCTACCTTCAGTCTGAGGCCCAGACCGTATAGACACATATCCACTACCCCCTCTGTCCCCTCATCTTCCTCCTCCTCCTGCTCTGAGCCATAACCATCGTCTACTTGCTCTGCCAATGTCCAAATTCGGCTGCCAAAAATACGGTCTGGGTGTGGGGTTGGGTTGGGTGTAGGGGAGAGGGGAAGAGGCGGGGGGTATTGCCAGTCTTTTGGATCGGAGTGTCCTGCATATCAAAAGGCGGCTCATTTCTAATATTATTACGAGAATCGTAATCCGCTTCACTGAGGTCGTAGTACTATTTCGGTAGTACTATTGCAATCCATCAGTCAAATCCTCAATGTGTCTTCTGTGACGGAGCCCTCTGTCCGACCTTCAGGCAAACATTGTGTAAAGTCATGCACTGCAGTGTGAATCACAGATAATACGGCCTCACTCTCTCTGTGCTTGATCTTTGGTAGACTTTGCCAGGCCATTTCAAAGGTTAGAATATCATGTTGCAAAGACAATAATGTAGATGTAGTTGCATGGAAATGCTATTATTCCCAGGGAACAACAGCACTACTGTCACTACTGCAGAAAAATAAACCTAACTCAGCACTGAATAACACCATCTGCAGTCTAATCCGAAATGTAAGCTATTCGCAAAACAACAACTAGTTTTAACTCGTCCTTATGTGAAGAATGAAACCCATCGTTGGACAAAATGATTCCATTAATTAATGATACGATCACAATGAGTTGTCACTGAGTATTCGACAGGCCTTCCTGTCTATGCGACACTTTGGCGCAGCTATTGGAACCAAAATTGCTTAGCCATTAGTTACTTACTTTTGCTGCATTACAGTTTATATTAAGGAGCTCTGAAAGAACCTTAACTTTACAGAGTGATTTTACACAAATAGATTTAAGTACAAATAGATTTTAAATGTCTTATATATATGAAACCCTAGTAAATGGACTATATATTTATATAGTCCGGAATATGTTTTGCACTAAATATCAATTGAAAATAATGTTGTGTTTAAAATCAGTGTATCATGGATGTTTTTATTCAATCCCACTGCTTCCACCCCCCAGTGTCCTGGCAGCAGACTCACCTTGGGTCCATCAGTTCCGGGGGTTCCAGGCAGACCACGGGGTCCCTGAAGACCCTGAGGCCCGGCACCTCCCCTCTCTCCTGGGAAACCTCTCTCGCCCTGCAGGGGAACACCACCAAGGGGAAGGTCAGTGAGAAGTCATCGAGACCAACCAACCAACCAACCAACCAACCAATCAGATGCAGTTTACGGTATGAGAGAGGAAGAGGAGGGTCAACGTACTCTAGGTCCGGTCACGCCAGCTGCTCCACCCTCTCCGGGAACACCCTTGAAGAGAGAGAGACAGAGACAGAGACAGAGACAGAGAGAGTGAGAGAGAGACAGATCAAATCAGTATGTTGAATGTATGTTGAATTGATCGTGGCATTGTATAAGAGATGCTTGGGGGAAACACAAGCGGTTTCTTATTGGGATGGACTCAGAAAGAAGCAGCCGTTTAAGAGATAGGAGTTAGCATTATAAGTAAATCATGGGAGGAAGCTTAAGGGGTAGGGGGGCCGGGGGAGGGGGGGGCGATCACAATGGGAGTGAGACAGGGACGACGCGCCGTTGAAAAGCTTGTGGGGAAACGTGGCCATAATCTCATCTGGGTGAAGTGGTGAAGCTGATAGCATTACTCACAGCGCCTTTAGTGTAACGACTGCTCTATAAAGGCGCCCTTTACCTGTGAAGCTTCAAACACCTTAACCCTATCATTTCAATGAAGGCTGTGTGTATTTCTTCCTGGTCTTAGTCGATACAGTGGCTATTGGCCTCAAGGGCTGGGCCAATCATAATGGACGCTTTTATTATGAATTACATTTTTTTTCTGACTCTCTCAGGCTTCTTATGTCATGAGACGGGACCTACCTGGTCTCCGGGCTTGCCTCCCTCACCAGGGGGACCTGGGGGTCCAGGAAGACCCTAAACAGAAAGGCAAGGCAGACAGCATTAGGGACAATCATTAACCTGAGTTTATCCTGGAGTAACAATGAACACATCTAGATATTGTAATTTATAGTCAGTGGTGAGTCATTTTAACTTTCGGAGAACCAATGTGATGTGTCATTTTAACTTTCAGATAACAGATGTGTCACTCCAAAAAGTGACTAAGTTGAATGTACATGTGTTTGTGAAGAAATGTAAGCAGTTGGTTCTAGCAGTTACTCTCCTTGATGAAGTGAAAATTAAAGATCGAACAGCACTTAATTGATCCTTTTGCACGTTGTAACATTGACAGGATGCGTACCCTGTGCATCTATGTACAAATTCAGACAAATGTGCCCCCGTCTACATGCCTCCACCAACCAGACGGAGGGACTCACCTGGAAACCAGAGGGGCCGGGCTGACCCTGCTCTCCTCTCTCGCCAGCGGGCCCCTGCAGAGTCACACATGGACAGCACATAACAACTTGGCAACATTTAACAAGATGGACCAACCAGTCTCCACTTTAAACACGTGAGCCAATGGAGATGCGCTGTCCGGACATTTAGGTCAATGAAACAGGTTTCAGCAGCAGCAAGGCATCATGGGAAATGAGGATCCCACGGAGGCTCTCTTTTGACATGTACTAGAGAAATGGATAAGACCGGACTGGGAGACAAGAAGAGAGACAGATACAGAGAGAGAGGAAAAAGAGAGAGAGGTATACTTACAGCGGGGCCCGGAGGTCCAGCAGCACCAGTCTCTCCGTCTTTACCGGGCAAACCCTGAGGGAGAAAGAGAGAGTGAGTGATTGAGGAGAATGTAGACGGAGATGGAGTGGGGGGGGAACGCGGAGAGGTGTGGACAGCAGGCCCTTAGTTCATGGAGTCCCATTCATGGGACTGTCTGCTGGCTAAGAATCTCACACACCCTTCTGGGGTTCAGTACTGAGTAAATCAAACGCTCTGATATGGAAGGGCATCGGTCGGCAGGGAACATGAACTATCACTACCAGGATTGAAGAATTCATACTGCATGGTGACTTTTTCACTGCGTGTATGTCGGATCTACTGCATGGTTTTGTTTTGTTAAAAGGTTGAGGCACTTAGATTCAACCTGTAACCCAATGCTTTCTGCCATGAGGATTGCATCCATAGCTTCCCGTCAAGGTTCAAACATATTGATTCTTTGAGAGAGGAAAACATCCTAGGCCGATTCGGCTCTGGATGGATGGACTTCAATCTTTGAACCCAGCATACTCATTTCAAATCATTTTGAACAAAACCGATAGATGGTTACTCCAAGTGACATCATATAGGTTTCAAGTTTAATTTTGATACAAAGGGAGGAAAGAGGAGACTTACTCTCAGACCGGGGGCTCCGAGAAGTCCCTTCTCACCAGACTTTCCTGGCTCACCCTGGAGAGAAGAGAAACACGTCAACCTCATCATTCAGGTCAATGGAGACAAAACGTCTCTGCAATGTACATTTGAAACCATCCGTTTAACCACGGACGGATCCAAACGATACAACGTGTTACCCTATTGGTGCAACATCCCTCACCATTGGCTCTGTTGGTGCGGGTGTCTACTGCAATCGACACAATATCTTTAAATTCATTGATTGTTTCATATTCCAGGGTGGCTGATAACCAGTGTCAGTATGTTTCTGGAGCTATGTGAATGCACTTTAGATTCAGTGTGTAATGAGCCTTTAAGCGTTCCATGAATCCAAACGTACGCCGGCTCCCTTGGGTCCGGGGAATCCCATCACACCAGGCTGTCCGCGGGCTCCCTGGGGTCCGGGAGGTCCTGGGCGACCGTCCTCACCGGGAGCTCCCTAGCGGAGGGAAGAGGCCGCATGAGCAATCACTCATTCACTCATTCATTCATACATTGATATAAATCATTTTAGAAAAAAAGGATAGCTTGTTCTTCATAACATTGTTAAAATCGAAAGCATGCGTCCACTCATTAAATGTGTATTACATTCACTCATTCATTCATATAATTCTACGAATAATGTCCTTTATGACATTGTCAATATTTGAGCAGATTAAAAAATATATATATAAAAATGATTGTATTCTAAATGTAAATGTGTCCTTTTACCAAAATGATAAACATTGATTATTATTTTTATTATGTGTCTAGTTGGGAGAAAACTGGGCTTTACAAAGGAGGATAGATAAAGGTCTATCTTCAGAACCCTGAGCCTGTCAGGGGAACTGAATGTAGGATGAGAAACGACCAGAATAAAATGTATCAGCATGTCCGTCTAGCGCTACAAAAGCAGAGCACTAAAGCTGCAGCCATGAAGGGAACCCACAGTGACAGCATTTCAATTTGACCTACGACACGCAAGTCATGGAAATGATAGATAGAGAGATAGATGATAGAATGGGCTTTTTTGTACTGAAACTTGTACCGCTAAGCTAACACACAAATCAGTTTGACAAATCGAAAGACATTACACAAGGATACGGGCATTATATTTTATGACGTCGTTATAGTGAGATGATAATAGTGAGGCGTGTAACTGTGTACTTACAGAGGGTCCAACTTTGCCTTGAGGACCAGCATCACCAGGGCGACCAGTGAGGCCCTGTGAAGAAGGAAATGTAATAACTTAGAACTTCCATAGAACAAAAGAACCAGCAGGTGAGTCACCAGAAGTCTCCCAGATACATGAGCTACAATTACTAATTAGTGCTGAAAAGCCATTTTCACATCACAGGGCAGATCTTTTTATAACAACAACCAAGGGCTTTGCACCTGTTGGTCGATGGTGAGTAATCAAATCATAAATATGCATGACAAGATGTCACAGCTATTAGCGCAATGCACAACAATTGCCTTCCAGGTTTCACGAGCCCGCGCCACGTGGTAATAATGTAACTACATCTCATGCAGCGTTTTGCTTCTACCTGGCCTTTAAAAAGCTGTTCCCTAGGCGTCAAGTGCATCGATTAATACGTTACAAAACAAATGTCATGCGGTGTAATTCCCACTCAAATCGAAATGGTAGACATATCAGATCCATAAAAGACATCTCTTTGTTTGGTTATTGGGTTGCAACCGTTCCTGTACTGAAATCGTGTATCGCCAGTAACAGGAGGCCATCCGAGGGTCTGTAGGTGGACTCACCCGGGCACCAGGAAGACCGGACTCGCCGGGACGGCCGGGGTCACCGTTGGCTCCTTTGGGGCCACCAGCACCAGCGGATCCACGCTCACCAGGGGCCCCCTGAGGTACAACGGAGAAGCGTCAGGAGACCATCACTCAATAATACACGTTGAAGTTTGGATCAATTTACATACATATTCATTTACATTTATTCATCAGGGTAAGATTATATAAGTTGATGAAAAAAAGTTGGTGAAACATGATGTAAACTAAAACAATTCATTAATTAGTTGATTCATAATCTATCTATATGTGGAGGAAGATGGAAGATCAAATGGTGGAGATGGCGTATCCTGGATATATCTACTGGGCCTGCAAAGTCACACTTCTACTAGGAATAAGTGAAGTTCCCCCCTCTGTTGGTAATTTGGTGGAACTGCACACAGTTTAGTTACCTGAACATGTTAGAAATCAATAATGGAGAAAATACTATATTTACTAGAGTTAAAATCTGTTACATCAGCTACTGTCAATTAGTGATTCAACAAAACCGACACTTCCACCTTGGTACAACACTATAAACTCTGGTAACTTCAACATACCCAAACATCTGAACTGAAAGCTACTGCATTGTTCTGTATGCTTCTGCCCTGCCCTGTACTGTATGCCTTTTCATACAAATATAGCCTGATTTGTATTGTACATTAACATATTTTTATGTGTGGGTATTTTTGATTGAATGAGATCATTGTTCACTGAGCAATTCAATCGTTGTTATAATCGGAGTCCCACCGTGACTTTCATAACCCAGAGCAAGACACCGAGTATTGAATATCATGCAGATCATAATGTCCTCCTGATATAGGCAGTTTATCTACCCTCCATTCGACTTAAATCCCTCCTTGATTTCCTCTGTGAGCATTTAGACACGCATCCAGTTCACTGAATGCCTCCGTCTGTTTGTCTTCCTGCTTCACAGCATAATCTCTACAACATGCTACGATACACACCATCCCAGAGGAAACCTTCCGAGGAGATGGCAGTAACCACGGTGACACTTACCTTGGGACCTGCCAGACCATCCTGTCCTGGGAAACCACGGTTACCAGGGGAGCCCTAAACGAAAACACAGACACAGTCAGGTATAAGCACAATCGTTTTAAATACTTTGCATTTTTCCAAGATGATATTATAGATAATAGATAGATAGATATATTGATTAAACCGCAGGGACAGCAGCATTAACGTAATATTAATAATTATTGACACATTTATTTAGCTGATGCTTTATCCAAAAGCGACTTATAACAATAACAATAATTGATTCAATCATGAAGCTACTACCCAGAACATGCAATATTCATGTGGGTACTGATCATCTCTGATTGGCCAGAGATTATTCTAAATGCTGTGTCTGATTGGCTCTGATGAATGCCTTTGGAGCCAGTCAGAAGCATGGGTTAGATAACCTGTGATCCGTGGTGACCCCATTGGTTTGTAGCGGGCTACTGGTTACTCACTCTCTCTCCGGGAGGTCCCAGGGGTCCAGCAGCACCAGACTCTCCTCTAGGTCCTCTCTTGCCCTCCTCTCCTGAGGGGCCAAGGGCTCCCTGGAGGCCAACTGGTCCCTGTTCAAACAAACAGACACCATGACGAGCAAGAGAAATGTTTAGTTCTAGATGGAAAAACAGCCGTATGATATTGCACGTGACTTTAGTTTCTTTGGGGTTCCTTTCAAACTGACTTTCGTTCATATTTGAATCAGGGATCTAGGATTCAGAGTGAACTAGGAGGCTGCCTTGTTGTTTCTTTTGAGAATTCCATCAATGTCCTCCATTGTCCTGTTACTGATTGTAATTGTAATTGTGGCTTAAACTAAAAGTAAAAAGGCTTGTTTCTTGATTCATTTTTTAATGTGATCATTTATCCTGTGTGCCACTTTGAGTTATAATCAATGAATGCAATTCGCTGTGAAGAGTTTTGCAAAAATAACTGTCATTGAGTTACATGAGCTCTTTTATTTTGTGATGATCAAGTGATTGCATTCACATTAAGTCCTTTTAGGGAGCAATTCAACCAGAGAGTATTTAGAAGAAATGTTTTTTATCTGCTGATCCCTTTCAGCCTGGCGTGTGTAGTGTGTTTCTATACAAATGGCTGCCTGTGTCTGAGCCACAAACCCACATAGATGGATATACTCACAATCTCTCCTTTGGGTCCTGCCTCTCCCTTGAAGCCAGGGATACCTGGGTCGCCCTGGAGAGGGTAAGAGCAGAGATTTTGGGAGCGGAAGTAAACAGGAAATCAATAGAAAACATATAGAAGCTGTTATTGAAATATGGAGTAGGGGAGAATGCGGGTAGTTTTGTCTAAGGTCAGCTATGTTATTGTTGCGGGTGATGCTTTGTTCTGTGCGCGTGTACACAGAATACTTACAGATGTTCCCTTGGGCCCCAGTGGTCCGGTTGCTCCCTGAGGGCCAGGGGGCCCACGAGGTCCGGGGAAACCAGGAGCACCAGCAATACCAGGAGCACCCTAGAGAGAGAGAGAGAGAGAGAGAGAGAGAGAGAGAGAGAGAGAGAGAGAGAGAGAGAAAGAGAGAGAGAGAGAGAGACAGAGAGACAGAGAGAGAGAGAGAGAGAGAGAGAGAGACAGAGAGAGAGAGACAGAGAGACAGAGAGACAGAGAGACAGAGAAAAGTAAGTAAGGCAGCTGATGGGTGTTGAATTGTAGTGGCTTTGTTCAGTCCTTTATGCAAGGTAGATGTGTTCAGGCTGTGTTGGAAAGCTTCAACGTTGAAGCTACATCGCTTAAATTGTGTTTAGCTTATACTTGTGTGCGGCCATTCATAAGTCATTGAGAGAGTTTTGCCTGACTGAGCCTAGGTGACTTAAACAGAATCATATATTGTATTTAAAGGATGTCGATATATACCGGTGGTGGGAGAATTATCACGGATCATAGCTTGCAGAACACGTTGAACTTACAGATGATCCTTTAGATCCGGGGATGCCATCAGTTCCGGGGTTACCCTGAAAACAAAAAAAATACAGAACAAGTCAATCAACTGATGGTGGGTGGCCTTACTTCGTCAATAATAGTTGAAGTATTCACTATCGTAACAGTAAATTAGGAAATCTTACCTTGCGGTGAAACAATAAAAGAATAACAGAAAACGATAATTTATTTATTGTTCATCAAAAAGTGAAACGGCAACAAAATAATGCCTTGTATACCTTCTAGCGATAACCAAACTGTTGAACCACTAATTGTGGATCCTTTTTTTCAGACATCGTGATCCCGTCACTTCACTCACACTTGCGCCAGACGGGCCGGATGATCCTGGAGTACCGGACTCCCCGCGGGGTCCCTGGGCACCCTCGGGGCCACGGGCTCCGGTGGGGCCAGCTTCTCCCTAGGCGGCGATGGAGGAAACAAGCAGAGTGTAGTTCAGTGAGTGTTTGCAGTGGTTCGACAATTGTTAAAAATGAAGTGCAGCAGACTTCTTAAATGTACACTAAGATTATTCGTAGTCCAAAAGATAGAAACTACAGGTATATTTGTTTGATTTCTCATGCTAAGTAGTGGCAAGCAATTGATGTCAATATATGTCAATATATATATATATAAGATAAGAGATACATAGATATAGACAAACTATTTAAGTTCCACAGTAGTCTTACATTTGATTTGATGCAATATAAACAAACTGCACTTACACATGAAGTGAACTTTTTCAAACCAGGGAAACAGACATGCTCTGTTTCGTTTTAAAGCAAACACCACATCTAAGCCAGCATAGAAAAACAATGATTAGCATAAACCTGTTAGCATAGAGGGGGTTTCAACTGTCAGAATCAACAGAGGGGCTCGAGACTGGATTTAATCAGGATGACAGGAAGCTCTATGCTCCCAGCTTAAGACATCTATTGACGGGAACAAGGCAGACATTGTTTTAGGGGGCGAAATTAGCAAAGAAATAAATCAAACAAATATACAAACATTACTGTTAGGGTTGGTTTGAGTCAAACTCAATGTAATAAGCCACAGTGTGGGATGTCCATCTTAGATTTCCATTTCTGTCAACAGGATTTCAATTGAAAAAAAGTACAGTTTAAAAACAACTCAGCTGTGCACGTTTTCATTGTTTAAAGTAAGTTGTGATTGTGAAAGCTCACAGATTTAGCTGTAAAGCAATATAAATAGTTGTTTTCCTACCCAGTCATGACGTCTAAAATCAAAATTTAATTAGATTTGATTTTAAATCTGAAATTCCTCAAAAAGGATTTATTTTGAATTTCAGACCCACACTACTCTAGCTACAAAACATCTGACTCTGAGTGAGCTCTGGCCTCTCCGTGGACGTGGTCATCAGCCAACTACCACACGGTCCTCTGACATCACAGCCCTCACAGCCAGTTGGGTGAATGACATTCCTTTGTGTTTGCCACGTTGGTGTTTGACATGACTCAGTCACATGACATAATCAAGTCTGTGTGTAGCAAATGTGTGGCAAATAGCAAACATTTAATTGGAAACATTCATCGCCCCCTTAGCTTGTTAGTCCTCAGGATCAGACAATAATGGTCTGTGACGGTTGGTTGAAAACCAGATTCAAACTGGGTACACAACATGGACTTTTTGGTATGGTTATATTACTTATCCCAAAACTATTTGGGATATAACAAAAAAAGTCTGGTATGTTTGGTAAAATAATCAGTACAAAACAACTCTATGTTTCAGAAGTTTGACAATGCTATAGTGAGTCTTCTGAGTGGGGACTGCACAGCGCCAAGGCAGGAAACCAGGAAATGCAAGGGGCGGAGTTAAGCAGTGTTTTCTGTTTTATAATGTATGTATTCTTCAGAAGATAACATCATTTGCGAATGGTAAGAGGGAGGTTTTAAAAGCCGATTTTTACAAATGCATTTATACCCTGGCCAAACACTGGTCTATACAATATCCACAATATAGCTATCGGTCCTCTTCTAGAACTGTGATTAATGGTAAGCCATATCACGTTTAATATGGTTTAGCCGGTCTGCTGGTTTCCAGTAGTGATCAATTCCCTGTAATAAACGTCCACAGATCCCCGGCTCCAGCTACTCCCAATAAAAAGTAACGCTCCATTCACCCGTATCCAT